>NC_139708.1:40927435-41111468 GCF_964188405.1 Protomyctophum parallelum
CTACACCGTGATAGACAGACAGACAGACAGACAGACAGACAGACAGACAGACAGACAGACAGACATGACTTCATGGTATTACATAAGTATTATATATCATGAATGAGTCATGAGTGTGAACAATCAACACACTGCCAAACAACGACCATCAAGAAACAGCAGTGAGACGCACGCACGCACGCACGCACGCACGCACGCACGCACGCACGCACGCACGCACGCACGCACGCGGATATTATGTATGTGTGCATACCTGGGTGTAAAAATACCGCCATGAACGCAAGTCTGTCTTCTGTCCATTATCTCCTTGTGTGCACAGGACATATAATTGTGTCTGAATAATCCCGTAAGGGATGGGCTGTGAAAGGTATTCAGACACACACACACACAAACACACAGGTCAATTGGCATTGACCTTTTCATTTCCCTATAGGCTCCCCGCACGCACGCACGCACACACGCACGCACACACGCACACACACACACACACACACACACACACACACACACACACACACACACACACACACACACACACACACACACACACACACACACACACACACACACACACACACACACACAGGGTCAATTGGCATTGACCCAGTCATTTCCCTGTAGGGCCTCTATCCATTCTCATGCCATATTCACTTAACAACAACTGCATCAAATATGCAGGCAAATGATGGCACAAAACACAGACCATAATTAGGGTAATTCAACCTCCATCTAGTGGACAGATGATTATGTATACTGTACTCTACTGTACTGTATGCCTTGCAGTTGCCGTTATGGCCAACTATTGCATTTTCTGCCCAAAAATGCACCTCTCTTCAACTGGAACAGATTGAGCAGCAGAGAAGACAATGTCGCCCCCATGCGGCCACTATCGGGATTACACTTTGAGTAACAACAAGATAGTTCACAACAACAATCAAAGCTGTTTGGTGCAGAAGAGAGAGAACACACACACACACACACACACACACACACACACACACACACACACACACACACACACACACACACACACACACACACACACACACACACACACACACACACACACACACACACACACACACACACACACACAAGCACAAGCACAAGCGTCATTTTACTCTCTCAAGTTAAACATCTGCAAAGTATTCTATATAGTTTTGGGTCTAAGAGGCTAAACCTATAATCAAATGGTGGTCCGTGCATGCAAGCCAAAATAAATAATGGAACCTTGATATGAAAAAAAGGGTTGAAAGCCACTTCTCTCTCTCTATAGGCTAAATAAAACCACTTCTCTCTATAGGCTAAATAAAACCACTTCTCTCTATAGGCTAAATAAAACCACTTCTCTCTATAGGCTAAATAAAACCACTTCTCTCTATAGGCTAAATAAAACCACGTCTCTCTATAGGCTAAATAAAACCACTTCTCTCTATAGGCTAAATAAAACCACTTCTCTCTATAGGCTAAATAAAACCACTTCTCTCTCTATAGGCTAAATAAACCACTTCTCTCTATAGGCTAAATAAAACCACTTCTCTCTATAGGCTAAATAAAACCACTTCTCTCTATAGGCTAAATAAAACCACTTCTCTCTATAGGCTAAATAAAACCACTTCTCTCTCTATAGGCTAAATAAAACCACGTCTCTCTATAGGCTAAATAAAACCACTTCTCTCTATAGGCTAAATAAAACCACTTCTCTCTATAGGCTAAATAAAACCACTTCTCTCTATAGGCTAAATAAACCACTTCTCTCTATAGGCTAAATAAAACCACTTCTCTCTCTATAGGCTAAATAAAACCACTTCTCTCTATAGGCTAAATAAAACCACTTCTCTCTCTATAGGCTAAATAAAACCACTTCTCTCTATAGGCTAAATAAAACCACTTCTCTCTATAGGCTAAATAAAACCACTTCTCTTATAGGCTAAATAAAACCACTTCTCTCTATAGGCTAAATAAAACCACTTCTCTCTATAGGCTAAATAAAACCACTTCTCTCTATAGGCTAAATAAAACCACTTCTCTTATAGGCTAAATAAAACCACTTCTCTCTCTATAGGCTAAATAAAACCACTTCTCTCTATAGGCTAAATAAAACCACTTCTCTCTCTATAGGCTAAATAAAACCACTTCTCTCTATAGGCTAAATAAAACCACGTCTCTCTATAGGCTAAATAAAACCACTTCTCTCTATAGGCTAAATAAACCACTTCTCTCTCTATAGGCTAAATAAAACCACTTCTCTCTCTATAGGCTAAATAAAACCACTTCTCTCTATAGGCTAAATAAAACCACTTCTCTCTCTATAGGCTAAATAAAACCACTTCTCTCTCTATAGGCTAAATAAAACCACTTCTCTCTCTATAGGCTAAATAAAACCACTTCTCTCTCTATAGGCTAAATAAAACCACTTCTCTCTATAGGCTAAATAAAACCACTTCTCTCTCTATAGGCTAAATAAAACCACTTCTCTCTATAGGCTAAATAAAACCACTTCTCTCTATAGGCTAAATAAAACCACTTCTCTCTATAGGCTAAATAAAACCACTTCTCTCTATAGGCTAAATAAAACCACTTCTCTCTATAGGCTAAATAAAACCACTTCTCTCTCTATAGGCTAAATAAAACCACTTCTCTTATAGGCTAAATAAAACCACTTCTCTCTCTATAGGCTAAATAAAACCACTTCTCTCTATAGGCTAAATAAAACCACTTCTCTCTATAGGCTAAATAAAACCACTTCTCTCTATAGGCTAAATAAAACCACTTCTCTCTATAGGCTAAATAAAACCACTTCTCTCTCTATAGGCTAAATAAAACCACTTCTCTCTATAGGCTAAATAAAACCACTTCTCTCTCTATAGGCTAAATAAAACCACTTCTCTCTCTATAGGCTAAATAAAACCACTTCTCTCTCTATAGGCTAAATAAAACCACTTCTCTCTCTATAGGCTAAATAAAACCACTTCTCTCTCTATAGGCTAAATAAAACCACTTCTCTCTCTATAGGCTAAATAAAACCACTTCTCTCTATAGGCTAAATAAAACCACTTCTCTCTCTATAGGCTAAATAAAACCACTTCTCTCTATAGGCTAAATAAAACCACTTCTCTCTATAGGCTAAATAAACCACTTCTCTCTATAGGCTAAATAAAACCACTTCTCTCTATAGGCTAAATAAAACCACTTCTCTCTCTATAGGCTAAATAAAACCACTTCTCTCTCTATAGGCTAAATAAAACCACTTCTCTCTATAGGCTAAATAAAACCACTTCTCTCTCTATAGGCTAAATAAAACCACTTCTCTCTCTATAGGCTAAATAAAACCACTTCTCTCTATAGGCTAAATAAAACCACTTCTCTCTATAGGCTAAATAAAACCACTTCTCTCTATAGGCTAAATAAAACCACTTCTCTCTCTATAGGCTAAATAAAACCACTTCTCTCTCTATAGGCTAAATAAAACCACTTCTCTCTATAGGCTAAATAAAACCACTTCTCTCTCTATAGGCTAAATAAAACCACTTCTCTCTCTATAGGCTAAATAAAACCACTTCTCTCTCTATAGGCTAAATAAAACCACTTCTCTCTCTATAGGCTAAATAAAACCACTTCTCTCTCTATAGGCTAAATAAAACCACTTCTCTCTATAGGCTAAATAAAACCACTTCTCTCTATAGGCTAAATAAAACCACTTCTCTCTCTATAGGCTAAATAAACCACTTCTCTCTATAGGCTAAATAAAACCACTTCTCTCTATAGGCTAAATAAACCACTTCTCTCTATAGGCTAAATAAAACCACTTCTCTCTATAGGCTAAATAAAACCACTTCTCTCTCTATAGGCTAAATAAAACCACTTCTCTCTATAGGCTAGATAAAACCACTTCTCTCTATAGGCTAAATAAAACCACTTCTCTCTATAGGCTAAATAAAACCACTTCTCTCTCTATAGGCTAAATAAAACCACTTCTCTCTATAGGCTAGATAAAACCACTTCTCTCTATAGGCTAAATAAAACCACTTCTCTCTATAGGCTAAATAAAACCACTTCTCTCTCTATAGGCTAAATAAAACCACTTCTCTCTATAGGCTAGATAAAACCACTTCTCTCTATAGGCTAAATAAAACCACTTCTCTCTATAGGCTAAATAAACCACTTCTCTCTATAGGCTAAATAAAACCACTTCTCTCTATAGGCTAAATAAACCACTTCTCTCTATAGGCTAAATAAAACCACTTCTCTCTATAGGCTAAATAAAACCACTTCTCTCTATAGGCTAAATAAAACCACTTCTCTCTCTATAGGCTAAATAAAACCACTTCTCTCTCTATAGGCTAAATAAAACCACTTCTCTCTATAGGCTAAATAAAACCACTTCTCTCTATAGGCTAAATAAAACCACTTCTCTCTATAGGCTAAATAAAACCACTTCTCTCTATAGGCTAAATAAAACCACTTCTCTCTCTATAGGCTAAATAAAACCACTTCTCTCTATAGGCTAAATAAAACCACTTCTCTCTCTATAGGCTAAATAAAACCACTTCTCTCTATAGGCTAAATAAAACCACTTCTCTCTCTATAGGCTAAATAAAACCACTTCTCTCTATAGGCTAAATAAAACCACTTCTCTCTATAGGCTAAATAAAACCACTTCTCTTATAGGCTAAATAAAACCACTTCTCTCTATAGGCTAAATAAAACCACTTCTCTCTCTATAGGCTAAATAAAACCACTTCTCTCTATAGGCTAAATAAAACCACTTCTCTCTCTATAGGCTAAATAAAACCACTTCTCTCTCTATAGGCTAAATAAAACCACTTCTCTCTCTATAGGCTAAATAAAACCACTTCTCTCTATAGGCTAAATAAAACCACTTCTCTCTCTATAGGCTAAATAAAACCACTTCTCTCTATAGGCTAAATAAAACCACTTCTCTCTATAGGCTAAATAAAACCACTTCTCTCTATAGGCTAAATAAAACCACTTCTCTCTATAGGCTAAATAAAACCACTTCTCTCTCTATAGGCTAAATAAAAGCATCAGCAGAAAAGCGGGATAAATAAAGTGAATGGGGGTCCTTACCTCCTCCACGCTGAGAGGCATGCAGATGCGATACTCCTTCATCAACATAGTGGCTCCACTGTAGCAGTATATCCTGATATAGTCTGTCGAGAGGAGAAGATCTTATACTGGATGACAGCAGCAGATGGATGGATAGAAGTATCCTGTTAGTCTGTTAGGAGGAGATCTTATGGAGATAGCAGTATCCAAATAGTCTGCAGGAGAAGATCTTATATAAGAGAAGCAGATGGAGATAGCAGTGTCCTAATAGTCTGTCAGGAGAAGATCTTATGGATGACAGCAGCAGATGGAGATAGAAGTATCCTATTAGTCTGTTATAGGAGGAGATCTTATGGAGATAGCAGTATCCTAATAGTCTGTCAGGAGAAGATCTTATGGATGACAGCAGCATATGGAGATAGAAGTATCCTATTAGTCTGTTAGGAGGAGATCTTATGGAGATAGCAGTATCCTAATAGTCTGTTATAGGAGGAGATCTTATGGAGATAGCAGTATCCTAATAGTCTGTCAGGAGAAGATCTTATGGATGACAGCAGCAGATGGAGATAGAAGTATCCTATTAGTCTGTCAGGAGAAGATCTTATGGAGATATAGTTAAGTTCACTGCAGGCAATTCTTCTTCTGCTGTGCTGTGGCTGGCAGTGAGTCCGGACCAGAGGCTCACTCACTCACTCATGTGCTGCTATTAGCTCCGTCACAGATGATGATGAGAGGATGAGGATGCCAGTCTGCCTGCATGCGGGAAGATGATGGATTATTCTCCTCCTCTCCTCTCCTCTCCTCTCCTCTCCTCTCCTCTCCTCTCCTCTCCTCTCCTCTCCTCTCCTCTCCTCTCCTCTCCTCTCCTCTCCTCTCCTCTCCTCTCCTCTCCTCTCCTCTCCTCTCCTCTCCTCTCCTCTCCTCTCCTCTCCTCTCCTCTCCTCAGCACCAATCAGTAGTAGTCAGTTTTAATTTATATATTTTTTTCCCACAATGTTGTAAACCATTGTTTCACCTGGCCAGTCAGTAGTATGATGCTGCTCCTCTCCTCTCCTCTCCTCAGCACTTATGCTGTTCCTCTCCTCTCCTCTCCATCAGTCAGTAGTATTGTTCCTCTGCTCTCCTCTCCTCAGCACCAGTCAGTATAGTAGTAGTAGTATTTTCCTCTCCTCTCCATGCAGTCAGTATCTCAGCATCAAGCCTCTGGCTGCTGCAGCCATCCGTTGTATATGTAGGCTATAGTACTACGTGAGAGGCAGCACGCCAGCAAAGCACCACCACCACCACCGCTGCTCCTGCTGCTTACTGCTACAAGACAAACAAGCGGAGAGCAGCAGCTACAATCAAACCCATGATGATTGTATTGTAGCAGAGCTAATCAAGTAGCGCTTCATGCCTCACTGTTTGCAAGACTAGACTACACACACCGCGCACATTTAGTGGCCAAAGCCATATACCGGTATGCTATACTGTGGAAAGTTCGACGTAAAATAACACTAGGGTATAGCCTATATATGCTGCTATAACGCTACGGAATGCAACATTCAAGCTGTTGTTATTATGACATGTCTTCAGTGTTTGGCTCGTCGCTATTATTAAAAGCATCCGTGCGTCCCGTACGCGGATATTCCGAGTTCAGTCCAAACGATGCAGTGCAGGCATGCAGTTCAATTCACACCGAAACGACTTTTCTTCTTGGGTTAGGCCTACTGTCTCTCTGTCTGCTGTAACCTATACGATTGTAAACAGAAGATCTATGGCAGAAGAAAAAACGCTGGCTCGGCATGCATGTGCTCCGTGCGCGTGTAGTAGTGCGTGGCGTGCGCGAGGCTCTCCTCCAGAGCAGAGATGCGCAGAACGGATTGAGCCCTGCGCAGCGTCGCTGTGCAGCCAGCGCGCAGTGAGTCTGAGAGAGAAAGCGCTTGCATGCTGGTTAACGGGGGAGGGATGCTTTCTATTCATAGTCATATACTATAGTAACATAACAGCACAATGGTGTCCGCATGCAGGGAACCCCAGAATAGACACACAATGTTGTCCGCATGCAGGGAACCCCAGAATAGACACACAATGGTGTCCGCATGCAGGGAACCGAATAGACACACAGCACTGGGATGTTGCTTCTAAACAACAGGGAGACGGACAGACGTCTATAGCCTCTACAGTAGCCTCCCAGTTGGGAGAGGCTGGACAGCAGACGACTGGATTTTGAATTTCTCTAACTATAAACTTTCATGACAGCAGACAGCCTAAGTACAAATATAATTTATGAAAAGCAGTGAAGTCTGTTCACAGAAGTTGTTGTAGGATATGTGGGGATTATCTGACGATCGGTACCATTTGAGGGGGCAAAACCTTACATAATATACTAAATAATACTAAATTGTTTATAGGGTCAATATAAGTAATATAATATAGCCTTTCCACAAGAGTATCTTTTTATATTTTTCCAAAAAGAATACAAACAGCCAATAGCATATTACAAAGTTATCCCCCTCACTGGGGCAAATTCCGGGAGGAAAAACGGGCACGCACCGGGGTGAGTCTTCTTGTTATACCCTACAGTACACTACAGTACAGGTCTATAGCCACTACACTACAGTACAGGTCTATAGCCACTACACTACAGTACAGGTCTATAGCCACTACACTACAGTACAGTACAGGTCTATAACCACTACACTACAATACAGTACAGGTCTATAGCCTCTAGTCTACAGTAAAGTACAGTACAGTACAGGTCTACAGCCTCTACACTACAGTACAGTGCAGTATAGAATATGATCCATTCTGCCGTATAGGAGCTTATTGCATAGCTTACATGCAGGCCTATAGTAATCTACCACCACCATAAGATGAATTATTGATCTGTTTGGAGAAAGTAGGCTGCCTAAGAAGCAATTTTCTTTCTTAAAAAAAAATATATATATATATTAAATATTTTACTTATAGGCTATAGGGTAGCCTATAGCCCATATAACGATACCTTACAGCGATACGATACATATCACGATACATGGTTTGCGATACGTGGACGATATTGGTTCATTAAGGTGATCCGATACGATTAAATTATTTGAAATCGATACAGTAACTATTTAAAATACATTGAAATTATTTTAAGTAATTTAGCAAAACAATGCTAAATACCATGCACAGAAATGTACTAGGCTATTGATACAATCGATTATTTGCATTGCAAAACGATACGATACGATACATAGTCAATGTTGCCGTTTTCATTTCAATATACTTCGATTCTTGAAATTAAAATAGATTTTTCGATACAGTTACTATATCGTTAAACCCCTCAATAGCAAGTATAAGTCCGGAAGTACAAAATTATTGTTACAAAAATGTACTCAGAAGTATAAAGTACTCATTATGCAGAATGACCTGTTTCACAAGTTTTCAAATGTATACATTAGCCTATACAAATCTTTTGAGAATATTAGATCTACACTCTGACAATGCACATTGTGAGCTTGTAGATCGGCTATTTTCAAATGGCCGTTATGCATAGGGCTATATCCTGTAGGGGTTATAAAATCTACAAAGTAAGTCGTTTTTTTTCCTTCCTTTATTTACCCAGGGTAGTAGCTGAGCACAAGTGCTCATTTTCAGCAACACCCTGCACATAGAAACACAGACAGACAGACAGACAGACAGACAGACAGACAGACAGACAGACAGACAGACAGACAGACAGACAGACAGACAGACAGACAGACAGACAGACAGACAGACAGACAGACAGACAGACAGACAGACAGACAGACAGACAGACAGACAGACAGACAGACAGACAGACAGACAGACAGACAGACAGACAGACAGACAGACAGACAGACAGACAGACAGACAGACAGACAGACAGACAGACAGACAGACAGACAGACAGACAGACAGACAGACAGACAGACAGACAGACAGACAGACAGACAGACAGACAGACAGACAGACAGACAGACAGACAGACAGACAGACAGACAGACAGACAGACAGACAGACAGACAGACAGACAGACAGACAGACAGACAGACAGACAGACAGACAGACAGACAGACAGACAGACAGACAGACAGACAGACAGACAGACAGACAGACAGACAGACAGACAGACAGACAGACAGACAGACAGACAGACAGACAGACAGACAGACAGACAGACAGACAGACAGACAGACAGACAGACAGACAGACAGACAGACAGACAGACAGACAGACAGACAGACAGACAGACAGACAGACAGACAGACAGACAGACAGACAGACAGACAGACAGACAGACAGACAGACAGACAGACAGACAGACAGACAGACAGACAGACAGACAGACAGACAGACAGACAGACAGACAGACAGACAGACAGACAGACAGACAGACAGACAGACAGACAGACAGACAGACAGACAGACAGACAGACAGACAGACAGACAGACAGACAGACAGACAGACAGACAGACAGACAGACAGACAGACAGACAGACAGACAGACACACACACACACACACACACACACACACACACACACACACACACACACACACACACACACACACACACACACACACACACACACACACACACACACACACACACACACACACACACACAAGTTTTTGTCTACGTCGAGAAGAAGGTTGATGATATCAGCAGCTCCTTTCCTCCCCTCCCACATAAAGCGGCATCTGACTCAACCAACACTAACCCCATCATACCATGCATGTCCTCCTTCTCTCCTCTTTCCCCAGACGAGGTTCTACAACTAGTAACATCCTCTAGACCTACCACTTGTCCTCTTGACCCTGTCCCGTCTCCAATCTTCCAGACCATCGCACCTGATCTGCTCCCCTTCATCACCTCCATCATCAACACCTCAGTAACCTCAGGCTGCGTCCCATCTGCCCTCAAGTCAGCCAGAGTAACACCACTCCTCAAGAAACCAACCCTTGTCCCCTCAGATGTCAAGAACTACAGACCGGTATCACTCCTTTCATTTATTTCTAAAACCATTGAACGTGTTGTCTCCAACCAGCTCTCTCTCCATCTCTCACAGAACAATCTGCTGGATCCCAACCAGTCCGGATTCAAGAAGGCCCACTCCACAGAAACTGCCCTGCTGGCAGTCACAGAAGCACTGCATGCTGCCCAAGCTGCTTCCCACTCTGCAGTACTGATTATCCTAGACCTATCGGCAGCATTTGACACAGTGAACCACCAGCTGCTCCTAGACACCCTAGCGGACCTAGGCATCGGTGGAACGGCACTAAAGTGGTTCTTCTCCTACCTCACCGACCGGACATACCAGGTTTCCTGGAAAGGTCTGTTATCATCCCCCCGAACCCTCCAAACTGGGGTCCCACAGGGATCTGTACTTGGTCCTCTCCTTTTCTCACTGTACACTAAATCCCTTGGCACTATCATCTCTGCTCACAATATATCCTATCACTGCTACGCCGATGACACACAACTGTTTCTATCCTTCCCCCCCTCTGCCACTCAGGTGGAAGAGCGCATCACTGCATGCCTGGCTGACATCTCACAGTGGATGTCCTCCAATCACCTCAAGCTGAACCCAGACAAGACTGAGCTTCTCTTCTTCCCAGCTAAGTCCTGCCTTATGCAAAACCCGACTATTGTAACTCCCTCCTTACTGGCCTACCAGCATGTGCACTTAAGCCTCTCCAGCTGATCCAAAATGCCGCAGCTCGCTTGGTCTTCAACCAGCCAAAATTCTCACATGTCTCCCCCATGCTCCGCTCCCTCCACTGGCTCCCGGTCGCTGCCCGCACAGAATACAAAACTCTGATGCTGGCATTCAAGGCAACCAAAGGTATGGCTCCCCCATATCTTGCAAGTATGATTGAACCCTACAAACCCTCCTGCGCACTCAGATCAGACAACGCAGGGAAGCTGGAAGTACCCTCACTAAAAACGCCGGGACAACGCTCCACACGTCCCAAACTCTTCTCCCTTCTGGCTCCAAAACTGTGGAATGCACTTCCCATTGCAGTCAGAACTGCAGCATCACTCCCAATCTTCAGCCGTAGTCTGAAAACCCACCTTTTTAGACTCCATCATGGCCCATAGCACTTACCCTACCCCCTTAGATAGCATTTCTGTAGACTTAGATAGCATCTGATACAGACTTATAGCATGTTATGTAGACGGCACTATAATTGCATTGTATATAGTCATAGCACACCATAGTACATATGTATAGCATAGTAGTATATATATATAGTTTATATGTATAGTCTCATAATATAGATATTCCACTGTTACTTTCTTAGCTTACGCATGTTTTATGATAAATGCTTTTGTGATGTAGTTTTCAAATAAATGTAGGGAGTAAAAATAGGCCAATATAGAATATTTTGATCCGAGTTGTAATGGAGCAGTAAAGTAAAAGTATTGTACTCAAGTAAAGTACAAATACAATGGAATTGTACTTAAGTACAGTACTTAAGTATATGTACTTAATTACTTTCCACCACTGTTTATCTTGTTGTCATACACACATTACACATGTTGTTTTTTGTTCAGATCTGCAGATCGCTGTCCATGGTGCTGAAGTCCACCTGTTAAAACACCTTGAATTGGAAGCATTGATTTAGAACAAGAGTTATTCACGTTTTAAGATCTTCACTCTCATCCACTAAAAGGGAGAGGGACCACTGGAAGACGTCCCAACCGGAAATGACATAGGTTTCTTATGGAGCGTCCCCCCCACTTCCAAAAGTAGCACGCTATAAGTACTTCTAAAAACATCTCCACCCCAATTGTTTTGGCCGCATGCACAGACTTGCATTTGGACATTTCTTTGAGGGGCGCTAGCTTCTCCATGAACACCTGGCTTATTTCGTGATGTGGCAGCCAAGTCTGTGGACTTTTTATTTTTGCTATAAGCATGCCCACCCGGTACAAAAGCAAAAAAAGATGCCCCACACTTCACACAAGTGTGATTGTTTTTTGCCAGGGACCCCCATACAACTACAGAGCCAGGGACCCCCATACAACTACAGAGCCAGGGACCCCCATACAACTACAGAGCCAGAGACCCCCATACAACTACAGAGCCAGAGACCCCCATACAACTACAGAGCCAGGGACCCCCATACAACTACAGAGCCAGAGACCCCCATACAACTACAGAGCCAGGGACCCCCATACAACTACAGAGCCAGGGACCCCCATACAACTACAGAGCCAGGGACCCCCATACAACTACAGAGCCAGGGACCCCCATACAACTACAGAGCCAGAGACCCCCATACAACTACAGAGCCAGGGACCCCCATACAACTACAGAGCCAGGGACCCCCATACAACTACAGAGCCAGGGACCCCCATACAACTACAGAGCCAGAGACCCCCATACAACTACAGAGCCAGGGACCCCCATACAACTACAGAGCCAGAGACCCCCATACAACTACAGAGCCAGGGACCCCCATACAACTACAGAGCCAGGGACCCCCATACAACTACAGAGCCAGGGACCCCCATACAACTACAGAGCCAGAGACCCCCATACAACTACAGAGCCAGGGACCCCCATACAACTACAGAGCCAGGGACCCCCATACAACTACAGAGCCAGGGACCCCCATACAACTACAGAGCCAGAGACCCCCATACAACTACAGAGCCAGGGACCCCCATACAACTACAGAGCCAGAGACCCCCATACAACTACAGAGCCAGGGACCCCCATACAACTACAGAGCCAGAGACCCCCATACAACTACAGAGCCAGGGACCCCCATACAACTACAGAGCCAGAGACCCCCATACAACTACAGAGCCAGGGACCCCCATACAACTACAGAGCCAGGGACCCCCATACAACTACAGAGCCAGGGACCCCCATACAACTACAGAGCCAGAGACCCCCATACAACTACAGAGCCAGGGACCCCCATACAACTACAGAGCCATCTTCATTCCAACTCTCACCTATGGTCATGAAGTGTGGGTCATGACATGAAAGAATAAGGTCACGAATACAAGCGGCCGAAATTAGTTCTCTTTGATGGGTGGCTGGCATCTCTCCCTTAGAGATAGGGTGGGAAGTTCAGTCACGCAAGAGAGACTCGGAGTAGAGTCACTGCTTTTTCGCCTGGAAAGGAAGGCATCTGGCTAGGATGCCTCTCGGGCGTCCCACTGGGAGGAGACCCCGGGGAGGAAACACATCAACTCACTGCGGCCTTGGAACGTCTCGGGATCCCCCAGGAAGAAGTCACTAAAGTTGCAGCTCTGGAGCCTGGAGCCATGGAGTTCTCTGGTGCATGTTGCCCCCGCAACCAGACTACGGATAAGCAGTCGAAGATGGATGGATGGGTGGACCCCCATACAATAGTTGTGTTGTTAAACAATGGTGGAAAAAGTGCATTTTAGTGTCAATGGAATGGAGACCCCAACCATATAGCGTTGATTGTCGGGCAATTCCAGCCTCTCAACGCAGCCTATCAATACACCTCCCAACGTTCAGTCTTGTTGTATTTAGCCGAAAATTATAATTTTTTTAATATGCTTATGGCAAATGAACACAGAATGTCACTGCACTGAGACACATGCAGCTGCAGTATACTCCCGCAGCTGCTCTATACATCTCCTTACAACAGTGTTTTATCGGATTTCACCAAGCCCCTCCCCCAAACTGCTATGGTCCAATCACAGCTAAGCGTAACATGGGTTAGACAACCTCTCCACCAATAGTTTTCCTAAATGATAAAACATTGTTTTAAAAAATAAATGTCACACATATTTTTCCAGTGCATACGGCAGGCCTTGTTGACGGATTTGGACGAGATTTTGAAGGTCTGGTTACAAAAATGAACCAGTATTTAATGTGTAAAATCCATGATATTTACATTGGATTGAATGTCACGCAGCCCCTAGAAGGCGTTCGTGCACCACAAGGGGTACACGCACCACAGTTTGTGAAGCCCTGCTCTAGGGTGTGTACATTCTGGCTGCGATATCAAGCCAACAGTGCCAGAGATGAGGTGTTCACAGCTGTGAAAACAATTAAGCCTTTAGTGCTGTTTGTGTTATCCTTTTAGTAACAATCATTAGTATGATCGTACCACTGTACTATTTACAAACTGTTAATAGAATATTATTCAACCATCAGTCAACACCACTGATAGCAATAGGCCTATCCACAGACAGATGTAGTGTCTGCTGATGAACACTAGATGGGGTCCAAACATCAGTTTGTTTACCAGTCTGTCCATGACATGTCACAGTTTTAAACTCTTTAAACTACACACCAGTAGTAGCCATGGTTTACAACACCAGCCGATATGTCTGTTTAGAAAGAGAAGTGGCACATGAATTAATTAGAAATTACAAGAACCAAAAAACGAATGTGAATAAAACACAATATGCAGGTATAATCTACGTAGCCTGTGGTTTATAATGTATTCTCAAAGAAGCACATTAGGAGCTTCAAGGACAGATAAACTGATACAACAGCAACTCCAATGATGCACTAGAAAGTATTGTTCCTAAAGAAACAATGTGGGCTCGCGTATAAGTAGACATTCAGTTTGAATTGGTCTGTTTGTTGTACAGTGTGGGTCAGTGGCTGTATAGACTTGCCTCCGGGTTGATCAGATTGGGACTGTAATGTGGCCGAAAGTCCAAGGCTACACAAATCGGGGGGGATCTTTCTTTTTTTTTGCCCAAACATCTTCCACCAACAGTCTCAGTGAGTGCACCATAAATACAGATGGCCTTAAATAACAAATAAAAAATATAAAAGCACAAACTTAAGAAAATAAATCAACTTGGTAACTTATGAAACTGATAAACAGGCGACACCCTTACAAAGGGCCCTGGCTGACTGCTCTCACCTATAAGTGCTTACAGCTTGTTGCTCCAAGCCTTACTGAATCAACAGCCTCTGCAGCCTCCCTCTTTATAGGGAGTGGATCCTACCACATGGCAAGACATCAATTAACAATCAATTAACCCACTTATACGTTCCCATAGCCTATGACTGTCCTAATTACCTTCAAAGGATGTTGTACAACATAATGCTAATTATTATTCTAGCACATAATTATATTCAAAATACCATTAAAGTGGTCTTAAATACCGAAGGACAACACACCCCTCCTCCTCTACAATACTTGGCACGCTCCAATCTAGAGAGGAGAGTGCCAGCACTGAAGAGGTGAGGTGACCACGCCTATGATGACCACCACCACCACAAATCAATGAATGAACCTGATTGATCCAGGGGGAAGAGGTTGAAATTGTGGAATCCTACAAGTTCCTCGGTGTCCACCTGAACAAACACCTGGATTGGAGAGACAACACGGAGCCTGTCTACAAAAAGGGACAGAGCAGACTGTACCTCCTGAGGAGGCTCAAGTCCTTTAATGTGTGTAGCAGGCTACTGAAAATGTTCTATCAGTCCATTGTAGCCAGCGTTCTATTTTATGCAGTGGTATGCTGGGGTGGGGGCATTAAGGCCTGGGAGCTGAACAAGCTCAACAAGATCACAAAAAAGGCCAGTTCTGTGGTGGGCCTCAGGATGGAGGGGCTGCAGTCAGTCGCAGAGAGGAGAATCAGGGACAAACTGATCTCCATGCTGGCTAACCCCTCACATCCACTCTATGGTGACGTCCTACAGGACAGAGTGAGCACCTTTAGTCGTAGGCTCACCTTCCCTCTGAGAATGAACACAGAGCAGTATAGACTCGATCTCCTTTCTGTCAACCGCCATCAGACTATACAACACATGTAATAAGAACTCCCCCCAATGCTTATGGTCCTGTGTCTGAAGTCTTTGTCCAGTTGTGTCCAATGTGTTTTTCTGTCTGTCTGTTGTTTATTTTTACATTTTACATTATGCTGCTGTAACGTATCAATTTCCCTGCGGGGATAATAAAGTACATCTCATCTCATCTGATCGCATCGAACCCGAACAAACGTCAAACATTAAAATAAATGCATACCAGGACATTAACACTGTCCGCTCCGGTGGTGAGTTGACCACCGGAGCTAAAATAACGTTGAGCGGTGGTGAGTAAAAACAGAGAGACTAGAACTGCACTCTGTCGAGTGCATACTTGCTTGTTGCACACTAGTAGGCCATAAATGGCCTACTAGTGCGCAAGCAGAGCCCGCAAGTACTTCCGACCGCTACAAACTGTCAAATCTCAGTATCTCTGTGAAGGAACGTTTGAAATGTTGAATTATTAGGTTTAACTATTTGCTACCTACCTACTTTATGCATGTTACGTAATGACTACTTGTGCCTGATATGTGGTGCCAGATTACATACATGTATACATAAGAGCATTACCTTTAATCCTCCCAACACTAAAACATATCGTCATTACGTCACCATCGAAAACCAATTACACTCTGGCATTGGGTCCTTTAATCCACATCTTTATTACGTCATCATTGAGAGCTAGTTATACATATACTATGTATATGTAATTTGTAAATTGATTAGCGGTATATTTTATGTTTACGTCATCATTGAGAGCTAGTTATACAGGTCTTGTATATGTATATGTAATTTGTAAGTTGATTAGCGGTATACTGTGGTTACTTTGCGCCTTTTCAAATCCCAGCCAACCGGCCACTTTTGATGCGTATGCACCGTCCCAGCAAATTGTGCCTGATACGGTAGTGGTGCCAGATTACATACATGTATACACAGGAGCATTACCTTTAATCCTCCCAACACTAAAACATATCGTCATTACGTCACCATCGAAAACCAATTACACTCTGGCATTGGGTCCTTTACACATATTTCTTACGTCATCATTGAGAGCTAGTTATACATAATATGTATATGTAATTTGTAAGTTGATTAGCGGTATACTGTGGTTACTTTGCGCCTTTTCAAATCCCAGCCAACCCGCCACTTTTGATGCGTATGCACCGTCCCAGCAAATTGTGCCTGATACGGCAGTCGTGCCAGGTTACATACATGTATACACAGGAGCATTACCTTTAATCCTACCAACACTAAAACATATCGTTATTACGTCACCATCGAAAACCAATTACACTCTGGCATTGGGTCCTTTAATCCACATCTTTATTACGTCATCATTGAGAGCTAGTTATACATATACTATGTATATGTAATTTGTAAATTGATTAGCGGTATATTTTATGTTTACGTCATCATTGAGAGCTAGTTATACAGGTCTTGTATATGTATATGTAATTTGTAAGTTGATTAGCGGTATACTGTGGTTACTTTGCGCCTTTTCAAATCCCAGCCAACCGGACACTTTTGATGCGTATGCACCGTCCCAGCAAATTGTGCCTGATACGGTAGTGGTGCCAGATTACATACATGTATACACAGGAGCATTACCTTTAATCCTCCCAACACTAAAACATATCGTCATTACGTCACCATCGAAAACCAATTACACTCTGGCATTGGGTCCTTTACACATATTTCTTACGTCATCATTGAGAGCTAGTTATACATAATATGTATATGTAATTTGTAAGTTGATTAGCGGTATACTGTGGTTACTTTGCGCCTTTTCAAATCCCAGCCAACCCGCCACTTTTGATGCGTATGCACCGTCCCAGCAAATTGTGCCTGATACGGCAGTCGTGCCAGGTTACATACATGTATACACAGGAGCATTACCTTTAATCCTACCAACACTAAAACATATCGTTATTACGTCACCATCGAAAACCAATTACACTCTGGCATTGGAGGCATACGAGCCGGGCGAAACTATTACTTGCGCGCTCTGCTTGCGCAAGTAATTAAGGGCTGAGGCGGTGGTTTGCTCTTCACCGCGGCTCATGACGTCATGTTGTTGTTGAAAATATGAAAACATTTAGGGAAGTTGTACTTATACAACGTAGTTTCGGGAGAAGAGGCCTCCTTCCGCTCGACCTTAACCACTCCCCGCTCCTTATCAATCACTCCCCTCCTTATCAAACTCACCTGCCTGTCATTATCACCTGGCCAATCCTGCCACAATCACCACAGTATAAATACACCTGTCCGCCAACATCTACCTGTTCTCACTACGTGATCCAGAACCCGACAAGCCAGAAGTCTCTTCTTGTTGTCCCCGACCTGCATACGAAACGTAAGCGTCAACCTGTTTGACAACCTGTCACTCATCCACGTCCGTTTCATTTGCGATCAAACTGCTCACTACCTAAGCTAAATCACTTGTTTACTCGGTGCATTTAATTGTATACTTGTTGTGATTTAAGCGTAAATACCCGTGTTTGTGTCCTACACCGAACAAGTGCTGCTTAGCAGCGGCGCATTTCGCCGGATTTCTTTCTCTTTTCTTTTCTTCACACAAAAAGAGAAGACAGAGGAAGCCGCAGCCCCACTGCAGCGAAAAAATCCACCAAATGGATTCTCGCAATCAGCGCGAGCTGGAGCTTCACGCCTCAGATAGCGAAGACGTTTTATTTTCGTCAGGAAGCTCCAGCCGTGCCGTGTCTGCTATCCCCGACACCGGCATGTCATGCTCGCGCTCGGTCCCGCCGGCACAGCCAAGGCCGGCTGAACCGAGCAGCAGCAGCAGCAGCAGAAGCAGCCGCGCCACGTCCTCGCGATCCTCCACCTCGGTCGCCCCAGTCATAGCCAGCTTCGGCCAACTAAATCTGTCAGTCGCCAACTGGACGGTGTCCGGACTCCAGCGCCTGCTCACGGCCTGAGGGATTCCCTTTCAGAGGACAGACAGAAAGGCGACATTGTTCGCCCTATGGCTGGCGCCGCGAAACCACCAAGCCAACCTGGACGCGGCGCGGCCCCGCCCCCTCCTGCCAGCTACAACAGGCACGTGCCCAGGCCCACTTCCCCCCCCACCCTCCCTCACACACACCCCGGCCGGCGCACGCACCGCCTGCTACAAACCACCCTTCCTCCCCCTCCTCCCTCTCTCCTCCCCCCCCCCCCCCCCACAAGCACGCTGGCTCATGCGTCAATGCGTCGCGGCGACGCACCTCGCCCACTTCCAACCTCCTTCCCCTCCCCCTCCTCCCCCCCCCCCCCCCCCGAGCACGCTGGCACGTGCGTCAATGCGCCCCGCAGGCGGGCGCGTGATACGCCCCGCAGGCGGCGGTCGCGGCGACGCACCTTGCCCACTTCCAACCTCCTTCCCCTCCCCCTCCTCACGTAGGCAGTCTTCCATACACCCTCCCTACGAGCACGCTGGCAGGTGAGGCTGTGCCCACCCGGAACTCACCCAACGCCAGGCTCGACGCCAGCCTCACCGCCGCCCACCACCCCCTCCTCCCCCCGCCAATCCGGAACCCACCAGGCGCCAGTCACGATGCCGCCCGGCCCCCTCTCCCCCTCCTGTCCACCTGGAGCCCCCACAGCGCCAGGCTCGCTACTACTCGCCCCCCCCCCCCCCCCCCCCCCCTCCCCTCCTGCCCACCCCGAGCGCACCCAGCGCCACAGGGCCCATTCCACTCATCACCCAGCACGCCACGGTGCTCAGGGCACCCCCCCCCCGACACCCCAGCATCCCCCCGCCGCACCCGGCCAGGCTCCGCCCCCCCCCCCCCCCCCCCCCCCCCTGCATTCTCCGCCACCACGGCAACCACCCAGGCCACGCCTCCTCCCGACCCAGCCCAGGTCTTCTCGATGCTCTCCTCCATGCTCCTCGGAACCTCCCAGACACCTCCCCCCTCCCTCCCCCCCGCCTTCCAGATGCCCTCCACCCTCAACTCCGCCCAGCCCCCGGCCCCCACCTTCACTCTGGCATCAGCCACCCTGGCTGCCCCCCCGCAGGCCGCCGTCCCCAGGCCGTCCCCAGTCCCGCCTCACCTCCGCACTCTCATACTAAACGGTACGTATGTAGACCTGGCAGAACTGATTCAACCATCACTCACAGACCCCCTCAGGAACAGAGAACTCATCACCCCCCTCGGCTGCCTCGCACAACTCCGCCAACCCCTCCCCACACGGTCACGGGACCTGACCTCCACAGAGTTTGCATTCGCATTCTCTCTGTATAGAGACGTGGTGTGTTCCGCGTACCCTAGCCGCTGAGCCCGAATTGGACCAGTACCTCACCCTGGTCCTGGAGCTGGCGATTCGGTTCGGCGGAACGGGGTACTACACATACCACGTCCTATTCACCACCCAGGCGGCTGCGTGCGTTCAGCAATTCAACCAGACCGTGTACTGGGGGGTCCTGGACCACGAACTCTATTGCAGGGTATTCGCGTCCAGGGCCTCCCTTTCCTGTGAGGTCTGTGGAGCTCCCTCCCACCCCGCCTCCGCCTGCACCACGGCCGTCCAGAAGCCCAAACCCGCATCCGCTTCTACATCCACCTCCTTCGCCCGCCCTCCAGCCCAATCCACCCGCTCCTGCTCCGCAGCCCAACCCCCCCCCATACTCTGCAGCCCCCCCCCCTCCCCCCCTATAGTCCCCAAACAACCCCCCAACAGCCTCATCTCCCCCACCACAGCCACAGACAAGCAAGGAAGGCCCATATACTATCAATCCGGCAGGATGATATGTAACAACTTCAACCACCTTGGCTGCTCTCAGTCATCCTGTAGGATGCTGCATGCCTGCTCCTTCTGCGGAGGAGCTCACGGCCGTGCAGCATGCCTTCACAACCCCACGTGACTAGCCCGCCGCCACCTCAGCACCCCCGTCAAAGTCCCAGCCCTCTCCCACGCCCTCCGCAACCACCCCGACCGCCAGTTCGTACACTTCCTCATCAACGGCTTCACCAACGGATTCCACCCCGGCTTGCTAGCCATCCCCACCACTTCCCACACCTCCCACAACCTCCTGTCAGCCACCCAAGACCCAACAACGGTCGACACCCTGCTCGCTAAGGAGGTCAAGGAGGGCTTCATGATAGGGCCCTTCCACGAGCCTCCGTTCCCTCTGTATCGAATCAGTCCGATCGGCATCGCCACCCGTAAGTACTCGGGGAAGAAGCGCCTGGTCGTAGACCTCTCCCCCCCCCACAATTCACACATCCCCAGCATCAACAGTCTCATCCCCAGTCAAGACTTCTCCATGCAGTACCACACAGTCAACCACGCCATCAACCTCATCCACCTCACAGGCCGCGGATCCCTCCTCTCCAAAGCCGACATCACCAATGCATTCAAGGTCCTCCCCATCCACCCCGACTACTGGCACCTCTTCGGAGTCCAGTGGAAGGACTCCTTCTACTTTGCCGTCCGCCTCACAATCTTGGTCAATCTTGGTCAACAACCACCCCATAGCCCACCTAGTGCACCTCCTGGACGACTTCCTCATTGTCGAGCCCCCTCCCCCCCACCCCGCACCCGGCCTCTCCATCCTCAGGTCCGTCTTTGCAGACGTTGGAGTCCCCCTCGGCCCCGCTACCCGCCTTGAATTCCTCGGCATCACCCTGGACACCGTGGCGTTCAAAGCCTCCCTCTCCCAGGAGAAACTAGACCGCATCACCCTCCTCCTACAGAACTACCTGGTCACGCCCCGCTGCACCAAACGCCAACTCCTGTCCCTCCTCGGTCACCTCAACTTTGCCCTCCGCATCATCCCCCAAGGCCGTCCCTTCCTATCCCACCTCCTCACCACAGCATCCTCCGTACGCTCCCTCCACGACCTCATCACCATCACCGAGCCATGCCGCACCTACCTCCGCCTCTGGTACCACCTCCTTTCCAAGTGGAACGGCATCACTCTGTTTTACGACACCCTCACCACCCACCCAGAAGACATCCAGCTTTACACAGACGCAGCCCCCTCCATCGGCTTCGGCGGCTACTATCAAGGCCGCTGGTTCGCCTCAGCATGGCCACCAGAGTTCACCACCCTGTCTCACTCCGCCACCCACCCCTCCTCTGCCCTTCACGAACTCTACCCTGTCGTCATAGCCACGCTTCTTTGGGGCCACGAATGGCCCCTCGCCTCCGACACACTCCTCAAATGCCTGGCCACGCTCCGCTCAGGTTACCTGTCCCCTCTGGTCGACCTAACCCTTGAATGCATGTTCCTCCTTGCCTTCTTCGGGTTCCTGCGCTGCGCAGAATTCACTTCCTCTTCCGCCCGTTACGACCCTTCCCGTCATCCTAGCCTCTCCGACATCACCTTCCACTCCTCCGACTCCCTCACTTTCACCCTCAAACACAGCAAGACAGACCAGCTCGGGCGTACCTCAGCAATACACCTCTTCCATACAGATCCCCCTCTCAGCCCCTACGAACCCATTCTCCGCTACGTCTCCACAAGACTCTCCCTCAACGCCTCACCACACGACCCCCTGTTCACCACAGAGACGGGCTCCATCGCCACCCACTCCTGGTTCCACAAGCACCTCCGCCGAATCCTCAGTCTGTCTGGCCTCCCCTCCCAGCTCTACTCCGGCCATTCGTTCCGCATCGGCGCAGCCACCACCGCGTCTAGATGAGGCCTCTCGGACCACCTCATCCGAATCCTCGGCCGCTGGTCCTCCCAGGCCTACCAGTCCTACATCAGGACCAACATCACGGATGTCCAAAACGCCCATCTCCACCTAGGCCGCCTATAAACCTTCTCCCCATTCTCGAGATCCTCACTCGCTCCCTTCCTCCAGTCCCGCACTCGTCTCCCAGCCAGCTCTTTTTGGGGCAGTTCCAGAGCAGAGACGCCCGCTCTCCGAGCGCGTTTACACGGCGTCCTCTCCCGAGACTACACCCCCATCCTGAGTCTCACCCATCCCGGGTTCCCCCCCTCCCCCCTTTCATCATTCAATTTACCAATAAATGGTTGAACTTGAGCGAAGGTGTGGTCTCTTACTAAGTGAACTATAGTTAGGCCTACTATGTAGATGTTGATTATTATACAAAACACATTATGTATTTTGGCCATTTAAAATAGCTGATCTACAAGCTCACAATATGATGCATTGTGAGCTTGTAGATCTGCTATTTTCAAAACAATTATTACACACTTTTACTTTTTAATTTAGGTATACTTAAAGTATATTTTGATGCCAATACTTGCCGATACACGAATGCAGGACTTCTACAGTATTTGGGTAACAGTATATTTTATTTACAGCATTGATACATTTACTTAGTATAAGTATAAACATGCAAGTACTTCTTCTATCACTGCACATCAGCATGTCAGCTGAAACCGCAGCTCATTGAGGCTAATCAAAATGACGTTATCATATCAATCAACAGTGTTTTAATATGAATAGCCACATTTAAATCTAGTAGCAAAGATGGAGTTATCAGTTAAAGACAATGACCTCACTTAGCAGCACAATGACCTCACTCAGCAGCACAATGACCTCACTCAGCAGCACAATGACCTCAGTCAGCAGCACAATGACCTCACTCAGCAGCACAATGACCTCAGTCAGCAGCCTTGGTTAATGGCACTATATAAATGCACCATTCTCCATTTTGGGAGGTTGTAGATTGGTTATTTTCCAATAGCCTATGTATGAAATGATGCTTAGATTGGGCTAAGTGAAACTCCCAGACTCCCAACAGATAATTGAACCCCTGATGCCCTGATGATACCAATATGTCTATAGCTGAACTACTGGGGTTACGTCCACACTTTGAAGATCAGTGATTGTTCAAATTGTTCGTTTTCTGGTTGTATTCCTGTGAAAGATTATTCCTGCAACAGTGAATCACTGCATTCTCCATGATGCCAGTGGTTGGGTTTTCATTCTCTATGCCAGTGGTTGGGTTTTCATTCTCTATGCCAGTGGTTGGGTTTTCATTCTCTCCATGATGCCAGTGGTTGGGTTTTCATTCTCTCCATGATGCCAGTGGTTGGGTTTTCATTCTCCATGATGCCAGTGGTTGGGTTTTCATTCTCTCCATGATGCCAGTGGTTGGGTTTTCATTCTCTCCATGATGCCAGTGGTTGGGTTTTCATTCTCCATGATGCCAGTGGTTGGTTTTAGGGGTGGGGTTGATAAGACTGTTTATAAGGAGGCTGACAGGATGCAGGTCATCAGTGTGAGAGGTGAACAGTGGTGTAAAGTACTGTAGGCCTACTTGACTACTATTTTAAAGGGTTTTTCTTTCACTTTACTCCAATTGTCAATACTTTTGCTTCCACTCAACTACATCCATCCATCTTCAACCACTTATCCAGTTCCAACAGAGATTTCCGGACTTCCTTTCCACTACATCTCATTAACAGGTAAATAGTGTACTTTTACTCCACTAGAATTATTTGAAAACTAAACTTATACTTACTTAGTTTTAAAATGAGTAGAATTTAGTTTGTGAAATTCAAGGCCTAAAATGTCCTAAAATGTCCGGAATTGTTGGGGGATTCAATTTGGTCTAGACTCTAGAGTGTTTTGCAGACAGGGGAGTTTCACTCCATTTATTTCCTTTTGAACACAACACTGCAAGCCATGCATCCATGAATGCGAAACGTATGTTTCGAAGTGATTCTCCCATCCGTACCTAAATGATTTATTTTGCCACATTAATGTATTATCTCTTTACTTTTAGAGGTTTTAAAAAGTGAGGGGGGCCTTCTTTTTTGCTTTTGTACGTCACAGAGGAGTCCATCGTTGCAGCCAATAACCTGGCTCCTTTCTTTCTTCGCTCCAGTTCTGTTTCAATGTACCTTTTATTTTTCCACATTGGTTACAGCTGTACTGTTTCTTTTCTTTATCCATCCTGGCTGTTTCTTGTATGAAACAAGTTAGTTACAATATGTATTTATATCGTCATGACGTCTTACGTTGTAATTTACTGCCCTAAACAAAACCTAAAGTCCACTGGGCAAAAGTATAAAAGGATGGGATCGTTGTTGATCTCCCTCCTCTGTTCTGTTCTCTCTACAGCGGTCAGACGGTGAAACTATGGGTGCATTCCTGGACACACCGGGTGCATTCCTGGACACACCGAAGACGGAGAAGCACAGCGCCCACGGCGACGGCAACGGGCTGCGCTACGGCCTCAGCTCCATGCAGGGCTGGCGGAGGGAGATGGAGGACGCCCACACGGCCGTGGTCGGACTCCCTGGAGGATACGCCGACTGGTCCTTCTTCGCCGTGTACGACGGCCACACCGGCTCCCGGGTGGCCGACTACTGCTCCGACCACATGCTGGAACACATTCTGTGTTCGTCTCGGGGCCCTCCGGCTCCCGCGTGGCCGTCTCAGGCCACATGCTGGAACACATTCTGTGATTACCTCGGGGCCTCGGGGCCCGCCGGCTCCGTGGAGCGTGCCGTGAAGGAGGGCTTCCTGCGGATCGACGAGCACATGCGCGGCCTCCCGGCCAGGCAGCAGCAGGAACCCAGCGGCTGCACGGCGGTGGGCCTGCTGCTCAGCTCCGACTGCCTCTACTTCATTAACTGCGGCGACTCGCGGGCCGTGCTGTGCCGAAACGGACGGGTCTCTTTCTCCACCAAGGACCACAAGCCCTGCGACCCGCGGGAGATGGAACGCATCCAGAACGCCGGCGGCCATGTCACGGACCAGAGGGTCAATGGCTCCCTGGCCATGTCCCGGGCCCTGGGGGACTATGAGTACAAGGGCGTGGTGGACAAGGGTCCCACGGAGCAGCCGGTGAGCGCCGAGCCCGAGGTGAACAGGATGGAGCGCGCAGCGGAGGGAGACGAGTTTGTGGTGCTGGCCTGCGACGGCGTCTGGGACGTGATGTCCAACGAGGAGCTGTGCGAGTTTGTGCGCTCGAGGCTACAGGTGTGCGGCGACCTGGAGAAAGTCTGCAACGAAGTGATGGACATATGCCTGCACAAGGTAGGGAATGTACAGATATTGATTGAAGCATATAATAAATACTTTGATTGGATTTCAATATTGTGATATGAGACTATATATCCCAAGAGGATAATTTCATCAAGAATTAAATGTTATGTTTATGTGTTGTTCTCTCTCCGGTCTGGTTCTCCAGGGGAGCAGGGACAATATGAGCGTGGTGCTGGTGTGTTTCCCCGGGGCTCCCAAGGTCTCCGAGGAGGCCGTGTTCTCAGACGCAGCGTGATTGATGCCGTGTACAACAAGCTCAAGCTGAGGGTGAGTCCTTCACTTTTCTTTCTCAGCTCTTCACTCTCAGCTCTTCTCTCTCAGCTCTTCTGTCTCAGCTCTTCTCTCTCAGCTCTTCACTCTCAGCTCTTCTCTCTCAGCTCTTCTCTCTCAGCTCTTCTCTCTCAGCTCTTCTCTCTCAGCTCTTCTAAAGATTAATGGCCCCTATACACTCTGTATGAGTTTTAAAGTTGTCGGCGAGTCATCAGATCGTTATGTATTTCACACTACAGGAGTCTTTTTTTTTAATTGTCTGACATTATATCTGTGTGGCTTTCACACTAAACGATTGATCGCCGACTAAGGAAAACACACTTCAAGAGTTCACCAAGATGCGATCCAGACCCGATATAGGCTATATACATCATTAGTTTTTAATTCATTTTGACATTTCACGCACATGCAGGATATGCCGTGATACAGTAGCCTACAAGCGCGAGACCGACACAGGACGCCCCTCTCTCTGCATGCACGCTACACATGCAGGATAGCCAGGCTACACAGGGCGAAATGTTTGTCCGCAGACAGCCTCCCTGGCATCGTCAGTTATGCAATAGCACTTCTAACAGTTAACTCGCCTATTGCCTGTCGCACTACACTAAATTACCACAATCACAGTTTAGCAGCTGTTAGGTGTCTTATTTACCTGCAGGCTATCATCCATTGTATCGGAATAATGAGAACTAGAACTGCAACATATTCTTTTGTATTTTATTAACAAATGAGTTGTGTTTGGTTAAAGGACCACTTTGTCAATGTTCACCTGTCTTCATATTGGTCCCTCTACATTCTGTCTACTCTGTGTCTCATAGGCGCTGGAATCTCCTCGGAAAAACGGAAAGCTTGATGATCAGACTCCAATTAAGAAGACCACGATTTGGCGATAAATCGATTACTGATGCATCTCGATTCCAATTCATGATTTCTTCTACCTCAGAAACATTTCCAAACTCCGCTCCACAGTTCACACTCCCCCTGCCAGGGGTGCAGTACTTTAGTTCGACTAGTCATTGGTCCGAAAAACGACAACCCACCTCAAACGGGAGGCATACTATCATCCGACAGAGCATTGCTCCGAAGGAGCAATGCTCCGAGGTGCGCTGCGGGTCGGGAGAGGGTGGCGGTTAGGTTTAGGTGTCTGCCCCGGGGGAGGTTAGGGTTAGGGTGAGGGAGGAGGTAGGTTGTCGTTCGGACCAATGCTCCGTCGGATGAAAGGCATGCACTCACCTCAAACCCTAACCTAACCATAACCGCAAGCACGGGAGCAGGCGCTAGTCCGAGATGCGTTTGCATGTCGGACTAATGCTCCGTCGGATTTACATGCGGTCCCCCCCTGCCAGATGCTGAGAAACTTGTCCATGCCTTCGTCTCCTCCAGGCTGGATTACTGCAACGCACTACTCGCCGGGATCCCTAGCAAGAGCCTCCAGAGGCCCCAATACATTCAAAACCGCTCAGCTAGGATCCTAGCCTAGCCACCGAGTTTGCTAGCGCTCTGGGAGAACAGAGCAGCTGAATTCTTTGTTTTGATTAGGTGGTGAATGGTGCTGGTTTAATCAAGGGCTATAAGGCTGGTTCAACCAATCAGATTGCTTCCTCGAAACGACCTGTGGTTATTAGTTTTAACCTGACCCTTATCGGCCCCCGTAAAATCTGAATCCCCCCCTCACCCCCCCTTTTCCCCTCACTGTATATACTGTTTCTTTTCCCTTTTTGCTTCCTTTATGATGAATTCCTGTTCTTTAACTATATAGAAGTGTCTATTTGTACGTCTCTAATTGTTTTGATGAATTGAACATGGACCCTGTTGTAAACAAGTGTAATGCTTAATTGGGTCGTCCACTCACAGTTAACAGTCTTTGTATTGAGTTGTGCTTGAAATGTAATAAACTGTTAATAAATATTTCAATCAATCAATCAAATCGTTTGGCTGGGCCAGTTACCACAAATTTGAATGTTGTATAATGCTGTTTTACCTTTTGCTTTTTTTTTGCCATGCTTTTAACTCTGTAAGCGCTTTGAGATTTGTGAGAATGTAAAGTGCTATATAAATAAAATGTATAATTATTATAATAATTATTATTATTTATTTCCCACTGCTTTATAATGATCAATTATCTGAAAATTAAAACACAACAAAGATATTTCACTTGTCAAAGTCATTTTTGACATTTGTGATCGATTCATATTCATCCATGTCCACATTGTAGAGCATGACATTTGTTCGGGATTTCCAGGGGTCCCTTGGAATTCCCGCAGGATGGGATTAAAATTTGTATTAATTTAGAGGGGGGGGGGGGGGGGGGGGGGGGAGGGGCGAGGTGGTGGCGAGGAGAGAGAGAGAGAGAGAGAGAATGAAAGATAGAGAGAGAGAGAGAGAATGAAAGATAGAGAGAGAGAGAGAGAGAGAGAGAGAGATACATCAAAGAGGTTGACCCCCATTTGAAGAGAGATGCCAGGGACCCCCATGCATGCACAAGAGAAGATTTGTACGGCTCTAGCAGTGATTTTCAACCCGTTTAATTTCAAGGACCCCTCCAGTTTGACATGCATATTAATATACAGAGTACAGACCCCCCATTTAATGGCATTTCTATCTCTGGGAACCCAATTTATATTGTAAAATCAATGTTAATTTAACTCTGAGAGAGTACAAATGGAACCAAATAGGGTTCATTTGGTTCCATTTGTATACACTCTACAGACCCATAACTTTGGTTCCAAACTATAATTTAGCTGTGGACCCCTTGGAACTCCCTCAAGGACCACGTTGGGAACCACTGATGTAGAGTGTGCTTTCTGCTGCTGCTGCAAAGAGCACACAATAAAGCAGCATGTTTATATTCACTCTTCCAGCACTTTACTTAAAAAGATAATCATTTTATCCCATACAGGACTTACCTTACTTACCCTTACACTCATAATATATGAGTATATGCACAATCATGCATATATTATACGTATAAATGTACCAGGTTGCCTGTCACAACGCCAGCAGAGGTCAGTGTTGTTCAACTTTAGTTTAGCCATCTTAAACGGAGTCCAATAACATCTAGCTCTCATCTATTTATTATTAATCTCTCACAGGCCCGGCGCCAGGATGAAATGACAGAGGGGGCAATCGGGGGCAAGTATTGGACATGAAGACAATGCGCCACAGTTGCATATCTATAGAGGGCAGAGGCGCACAATTTTGTTGGCTTCCTTCGGAAATGTACCATTGTTTTGTCTGTAACTATTTGATCTAATTAAGGGGGCAAAGAGGTTGATTTAGGGGGCCGCCGTGGCGCCGGGCCTGATCTCTCAAGAACAGATTCTTGTCAGCAAGGCCATTCAGAATGTGTATAGATCTGTTGATAGGGGGAATGAAAACACAGACACACCACAGGAAACGGAGGGCTGAGGGGTGGCTAAACGGGCCAACATCCTGTTATACATTCTACTGGGGCCATAGAGTATTAAAAGGATAGAGACTGAACCGGAGCGATTGTATTATGTTAAAAAAGGTTGTTTATATATATATATATATATATCTCTAAGATGGTCAAGATCGCCTAGATGGCCAGGATGGTCGAGATGTCCAAGATAGTCGAGATGGCAGAGATGGCCGAGATGGTCAAGATGTACTACTAGTCAGGAGGGAGCTGATGGGTTATTTAATACTTCAACCAATACGATGGTCTGTCACTCTTTGATTTGTGTGGCATATCATGTCTTCATACAATGACGACATCAACCTCTTTGGTCTCTCTCTCTCTCTCTCTATCTCTCATTCTCTCTCTCTCTCTCCTCACCACCACCTCGCTCCCCCCCCCCCTCTAAATTAATACAAATTTTAATCCCATCCTGCGGGAATTCCAAGGGACCCCTGGAAATCCCGAACAAATGTCATGCTCTATAATGTGGACATGGATGAATATGAATTGATCACAAATGTCAAAAATGACTTTGACAAGTGAAATATCTTTGTTGTGTTTTAATTTTCAGATAAATTATCATTATAAAGCAGTGGGAAATAAATAATAATAATAATAATAATAATAATAATAATAATAATAATAATAATAATAATAATAATAATACATTTTATTTATGTAGCACTTTACATTCTCACAAATCTCAAAGCACTTACAAAGTTAAAAGCATGGCAAAAAAAGCAAAAGGTAAAACAGCATTATACAACATTCAAATTCGTGGTAACCGGCCTAGCCAGGTTAGGTTAAAACAAATTATACCATAGGTCGTTTCGAGGAAGCAATCTGATTGGTTGAAACAGCCTTCTAGCCCAGGTTTAAACCGGCACCATTCACCACCTAATCAAAACAAAGAATTCAGCTGCTCTGTTCTCCCAGAGCGCTAGCAAACTCGGTGGCTAGGCTAGCTAGTTTCTTGGGACATTTGTGGTCGTAGTGCCTACATCACTGTCGTGGCAATAATCACGTTAAACCACATCCTCTCGTGTAATATTGCTTAAGTAAGAGGACAACAAGTCAAGGGGAATGCTTAATTGGTAAAAAGGTTATAGTTTTTTTGTTCCAGAGACATGGGGCTGTGTGCTGTGTGAGGGATGCGGCGAAGGCAGAGCTCTTTAAGAAGATCTTTCCTTGAAGATTTCATCCTATGAGACACAGAGTAGACAGAATGTAGAGGGACCAATATAAAGACAGGTGAACATTGACAAAGTGGTCCTTTAACCAAACACAACTAATTTGTTAATAAAATACAAAAGAATATGTTGCAGTTCTAGTTCTCATTATTCCAATACAATGGATGATAGCGTGCAGGTTAAATAAGACACCTAACAGCTGCTAAACTGTGATTGTGGTAATTTAGTGTAACTATAGACCAGCCAGCCCCTTTGTGCAGATAACCAGAAAATTCAGAGGACCTTTACACATTTTACAATTCCATTTGGTTTTGCGGACCACCAGCCACACAGAGTTTATCTGGCCTAGAGCGAGGGTCCCGAACCCAACATGCTTGCGTACCATTACAATATTTTCGGTTCTTCCTATCGGTTCCCACAGACGGGTGCAGTCACAGGCTATTTTTTTTATATTCTACTCTTTTTTGGACACGCAGGGTCAGGAAACAGAGCTGATCTACAAGCCTACACTGCGTTGCATCAGCGACGCGTTGAGAGCTTGGAGATCGGCTGAGGCGGAGCTATAGTTATCTGATCCAAAACATCATTCCCGTGCCCTGATAGTCTGATCTCAAGTCGGGATATCATGGATGTAACGACCAAATAAGGGCGACGGGCAATAGGCGAGTTAACGGTTAGAAGTCCTATTGCATAACTGACGATGCCAGGGAGGCTGTCTGCGGACAAACATTTCGCCCTGTGTAGCCTGGCTATCCTGTGTGTGTGGCATGCATGCAGAGAGAGAGAGAGAGAGGCGTCCTGTGTCGGTCTCGCGCTTATAGGCTACTGTATCACGGCATATCCTGCATGTGCGTGAGATGTCAAAATGAATTGGAATAAAAAACTAATGATGTGTATAGCCTATATCGGGTCTGGATCGCATCTTGGTGAACTCTTGCAGTGTGTTATCCCTATAGTCGGCGATCAATCGTTTAGTGTGAAAGCCACACAGATATAATGACAGGCAATTTAAAAAAAAGACTCCTGTAGTGTGAAATACGATCTGATGACTCGCCGACAACTTTAAAACTCATACAGAGTAGTGTATAGGGGCCATTAGTCTTTAGAAGAACTCACCCTCAGCTTGTTGTACGCGGCATCAATCACGCTGCGTCTGAGAACACACACACACACACACACACACACACACACACACACACACACACACACACACACACACACACACACACACACACACACAAATGTTATATGGTGCATAGTGCCTTTATCCAAGGCGCTTTTACGTAGATTGTGCATTACATTCACCCATTCACACACCGATGGCGGCGGAAACCATGCAAGGTTCCCTAACCGGGGTCATACCTATGTTCCCTCAGCCCTATGTTCCCTCAGCCCCGAGGTGCGCTGCGGGTCGGGAGAGGGTTGCGGTTAGGTTTAGGTGTCTGCCCCGGGGGTGCGCTGCAGGTCGGGAGAGGGTTGCGGTTAGGTTTAGGTGTCTGCCCCGGGGGAGGTTAGGGTTAGGGTGAGGGAGGAGGTAGGTTGTCGTAGACTGAGGGAACATAGAGCTGAGGGAACATAGGTACGGTCCCCCATAACCAGCAGATCGGGAGCAATTTGGGGTTCAGTGTCTTGCTCAAGGACACTTCGACATGTAGACAGGAGGAGCCGGGATTTGAACCGTCGACCCATGGATCATTGGACGATCTGCTCTACCTCTTCAGCCATGCACAGTCACAGACACGTACGCACGCACGCACGCACGCACGCACGCACGCACGCACGCACGCACGCACGCACGCACGCACGCACGCACGTGTGTTTAGTTGGTAGCCTACATGTGTTTTCCGTGCCGTATTACTTACTTGCTGGCCAGACCTCCACCAGGCGGGAGGTTGGGGATGTTCACAGCTGCAAGGGTCTGCACGACATTCATCAGGCCAGGATCTTTATCACCCCCACCTCTCTGCAGCACCTCTGCACGCACACGCACAAGCACACACACACACACACACACGCAAGCAAGAGTACGCACGCACACACGCACACACCATGCCAAAATTCAAAAAGTAGTTACGAAGTGCATAATTTTTTACATGTTAAATCCCAGTTTAAAGGCATTTTAACTTATTTTAGCCACCGTGGACGTCATCTTGAAAACGATGCCTTTCTGGTTGTTTGTTTTTCCTAACATTTTACTATGTTATTTAGCACACCCAATGAAAAATCTATTTTTATAAATTATTTTGGTTTATAACCATAGCTATACGTATCTAATATTTGAGTCTGTGCAAACAGCCCAACGCGTTTGCACAGCTTTTTGAAAACCTTATACCCATACCTACTGTAACACCAAAATTCTAAAATTCAAAAACTAGTCACCACAAGCCAAATCGTGGTGATTTCTTACGAGTTTGCCCCCAGCTATAAGAGAAGATTTTGACGGCTCTAGAAGTGATACTCAACCCTAACAGGTCCATTTGTACAATCTCAGAGTTACAGACCCACAAGGGTCCATTTGGTTCCAAACTATCATTTAGCTGGGGACCCATGGAACTCCCTCAAGGACCCCTGGGTGTCCCCGGACCCCATTTGGGAAGTATAGGCAGCTTTTCCGACACTGCATGGGTATATAACTCTAGACTGCAGATGTATCCTGTTGGGTGTCCTCTTACTTTGAACCCAAGTGCATAATTTCGCATCCAGCTCCTTGTCTTTCCTCACGGCCTCATCGGAGACCTCGGGAGCCCCAGGGAAACACACCAGCACCACGCTCATATTGTCCCTGCTCCCCTGCAGAACCAGACCGGAGAGAGAACAACACATAAACATAACATTTCATTCTTGGTGAAATTATCCTCTTGGGATATATAGTCTCATATCACAATATTGAAATCCAATCAAAGTATATTTATTATTATGCTTCAATCAATATGTGTACATTCCCTACCTTGTGCAGGCACGTATCCAACACTTCGTTGCAGACTTTCTCCAGGTCGCCGCACACCTGTAGCCTCGAGCGCACAAACTCGCACAGCTCCTCGTTGGACATCACGTCCCAGACGCCGTCGCAGGCCAGCACCACAAACTCGTCTCCCTCCGCTCTGCGCTCCATCGTCACCTCGGGCTCTGCGCTCACCGGCTGCTCCGTGGGACCCTTGTCCGTCACGCCCTTGTACTCATAGTCCCCCAGGGCCCGGGACACGCCCAGGGAGCCATTGACCCTCTGGTTCGTGACATGGCCGCCGGCGTTCTGGATGCGTTCCATCTCCCGCGGGTCGCGGGGCTTGTGGTCCTTGGTGGAGAAGCAGACCTGTCCGTTTCGGCACAGCACGGCCCGCGAGTCGCCGCAGTTAATGAAGTAGAGGCAGTCGGGGCTGAGCAGCACGCCCACCGCCGTGCAGCCGCTGGGGTCCGGCTCCGGGCCCTGCTGCTGCATGACCGGGCGCATGAGCTCGTCGATCCGCAGGAAGCCCCCCTTCACGGCACGCTCCACGGAGTCGGCGGGCTGGAGGGCCCCGGGGCAAACACAGTATGTTTGGCCAGTATGATATGTGGCCAGATCAGTACTTGGCCTCCCGGGAGCCGGCGAACACAGAATGTGTTCCAGCATGTGGACGGAGCAGTACTTTGCCACCCCGGAGCCGGCATGGCCGTCATACACGGCGAAGAACGACCAGTCTCCAGGGAGTCCGACCACGGCCGTGTGGGCGTCCTCCATCTCCCTCCGCAAGCCCTGCATGGAGCTGAGGCCGTAGCGCAGCCCGTTGCCGTCGTCGTGGGCGCTGTGCTTCTCCGTCTTCGGTTTGTCCAGGAATGCACTCATAGTTTCACCGTCTGACCGCTGCAGGGAGAACAGAACAGAGGAGGGAGATCAACAACCATCCCATCCCTTTATACTTTTGCCCAGTGGACTTTAACGTTTGTTTAGGGCAGTAAATTACAACGTATTTAGTAAGACGTCATGACGATATAAATACATATTGTATAATTTTGTATTTGTAACTAACTTTGTTTCATACAAGAAACAATAAGCAAGGATGGATAAAGAAAATAAACAGTGCAGCTGTAACCAATGTGGAAAAATAAAACAGAACGGAGCGAAGAAAGAAAGGAGCCAGGTTCTTGGCTGCAACCTCGTCAACTCTACATGGACTCCTCTGTGACGTACAAAAGCAAAATAAAGGCCCCCCTCACTTTTTAAAACCTCTAAAAGTAAAGAGATAATACATTAATGTGGCAAAATAAATCAGCTAGGTACGGATGGGAGAATCACTTCGAAACATGCGTTTCGCATTCATGAATGCATGGCTTGCAGTGTTGTGTTCAAAAGGAAATAAATTGAGTGAAACTCCTCTGTCTGCAAAACACTCTAGACCAAATTGAATCCCCCAACAATTCCAGACATGAATTTCACAAATTAAATTCTACTCATTTTAAAAATAAGTGAGTATATTAAGTTTAGTTTTCAAATAATTTTAGTGGAGTAAAAGTACACTATTTACCTGTTAATGAGATGTAGTGGAAAGGAAGTCCGGAAATCTCTGTCTGGATAAGTGGTTGAAGATGGATGGATGCAGTTGAGTGGAAGCAAAAGTATTGACAATTGGAGGAAAGCGAAAGAAAAACCCTTCAAAGTCAAGTAGGCCTACAGTACTTTACACCACTGTTCACCTCTCACACTGATGACCTGCATCCTGTCAGCCTCCTTATAAACAGTCTTATCAACCCCACCCCTAAACCCAACCACTGGCATCATGGAGAATGAAAACCCAACCACTGGCATCATGGAGAATGAAACCACTGGCATAATGGAGAATGCAGTGATTCACTGTTGCAGGAAGAATCTTTCACAGGAATACAACCAGAAAACGAACAATTTGAACAATCACTGATCTTCAAAGTGTGGACGTCCCCCAGTAGTTCAGCTATAGACATATTGGTATCATCAGGGCATCAGGGGTTCAATTATCTGTTGGGAGTCTGGGAGTTTCACTTAGCCCAATCTAAGCATCATTTCATACATAGGCTATTGGAAAATAGCCAATCTACAACCTCACAAAATGGAGAATCGTGCATTTATATAGTGCCATTAACCAAGGCGCTTTTCGTGAATTGTGCATTACATTCACCCATGCATACATGGCTCCCGGTCGCTGCCCGCACAGAATACAAAACTCTGATGCTGGCATTCAAAGCAACCAAAGGTATGGCTCCCCCATATCTTACAAGTATGATTGAACCCTACAAACCCTCCCGCGCACTCAGATCAGCCAACGCAGGGAAGCTGGAAGTACCCTCACTAAAAACGCCGGGACAACGCTCCACACGTCCCAAACTCTTCTCCCTTCTGGCTCCAAAACTGTGGAATGCACTTCCCATTGCAGTCAGAACTGCAGCATCACTCCCAATCTTCCGCCGTAGCCTGAAAACCCACCTTTTCAGACTCCATCATGGCCCATAGCACTTACCCTACCCCCTTAGATAGCATTTATGTTGCCTTAGATAGCATTTGATACAGACTTATAGCATGTTATGTAGACAGCACTATAATTGTATTGTATTTAGTCATAGCACGCCATAGTACATATGTATAGCATAGTAGTAAATATGTATAGTTTATATGTATATATAGTATTATATGTATAGTGTATGTATAGTTTCATTATATGTATGTATAGTTTCATTATATAGATATTCCACTGTTACTTTCTTAGCTTACGCATGTTTCATGATAAATGCTTTTATGTGATGTATTCCCATGCTTTTGTTCTTGCTTAAATGTAAGTCGCTCTGGATTAAGAGCGTCTGCTAAATGCCTAAATTGTAAATTGTAAATTGTAAATTGTACACCGGTGGCGGCTGAAACCATGCAACGCACCATGACACTTGGACATGAACTCAGGGGGAGCCCAGGATCAACCGGCAACTCTGCTCTCTACCACTGCCACCCCACAAGCTTGTATAGTTCTGCTAACTTTGAAAAGGACATGCATGCCAAACTAGGGACAACATCAGGTTTTAATGTGGTTAAACGTTATTAAGTTACTTTGCGGTCTGATACGTCTTCCCTTCTGAGTTTGTTTACAGGACTTCACAGGAGGGTATTTAATATCACATCATATTCAATCGATTCAATTCAAAGAGTCATGTATTTACACTGTGGAAATACTGTAATACCTTGAGATTGGGCCTGCTCCTAAAATAAATAACCCCCAAGAACAGAATGAATTAGGCCTGCATGTGTTCTGAACTGCAAAGATCCGTAAAAATTGGCCCTCACTTGAGAGGGTCTAATGATGCTGTGGCTTCCATCTCAGATGTCATGTGGCCAGTCTATGACATACGGCAGTCATCTAGGAGATAGACAGCTTCAATGGAACAAATAAACAGGCATGTACAAAAGAATAAATGTTTTTATGGTTTATTACCTACAATATGCTGCTGCATTATTTGTCTGTCTGTCTGAAGGAAGGAAGCCATAGTACATATGTATAGCATAGTAGTATATATATATAGTTTATATGTATAGTCTCATAATATAGATATTCCACTGTTACTTTCTTAGCTTACGCATGTTTCATGATAAATGCTTTTTTTTGTGATGTATTCCCACGCTTTTCGTTCTTGATTAATTAATGTAAGTCGCTCTGGATTAAGAGCGTCTGCTAAATGCCTAAATTGTAAATTGTAAACAAATATACGTGTCAGTACACAATATACAATGAAGCACAACTTGAACCTTGAACCCTGAACCTTGAGTTAGGTATAGCCTAATTCTCATCAGCTGACATTGTCATTTGTTTGCGGCTGGATTTAAATGAGGCTATTCATATTATGACAGTGTTGATTGATTGGCCTCATTGATTCCATATTATGATAAAGACATTGTGCTCTTGTTAGCCTACTGTATGTTTCCCCCAGACATATGCTGCTGAGTGAGGTCATTGTGCTGCTGACTGAGGTCATTGTGCTGCTGAGTGAGATCATTGTGCTGCTGACTGAGGTCATTGTGCTGCTGAGTGAGGTCATTGTGCTGCTGAGTGAGGTCATTATCTTTAACTGATAACTTCATCTTTGCTACTAGATTTAAATGTGGCTATTCATATTAAAACACTGTTGATTGATATGATAAAGTATTTTTGATTAGCCTCGATGAGCTGCGTTTTCAGCTGACATGCTGATGTGCAGTGATAGAAGAAGTATTTGCATGTTTATAGTAAGTAAATGTATCAATGCTGTAAATAAAATATACTGTTACCCAAATACTGTAGAAGTCCTGCATTCATGTATCGGCAAGTATCAAAATATACTTTAAAGTATACCAAAAGTAAAAAGTAAAAGTGTGTAATAATTGTTTTTAAAATAGCAGATCAAGCTCACAATGCATCATATTGTGAGCTTGTAGATCAGCTATTTCAAATGGCCAAAATACATATTGTGTTTTGTATAATAATCAACATCTACATAGGCCTAACTATAGTAAATGTTTTCAGTCTTTGGACTTGTTGTGATTTTGTCCAGTTGTGTCCAATGTGTTTTTCTGTCTGTCTGTTTTTTATTTTTACATTTTACACTATGCTGCTGTAACGTATCAATTTCCCTGCGGGGATAATAAAGTACATCTCATCTCATCTGATCTCATCGATCCGGATTAAATAAACACAAACTGCCAAAAAAGTGTCTAATACTGTCACAATCACATAAATATACATACTAAATGAAAGTAGATTGTCAACAACATAGCAAACAATATACACAGTTAATTTATATTTTCCAATAAATATCTCATATCAAATGTGTGTCCCACGTCTCCGTCAACTCCGTCAGGTTTTTTTAAAAGTCTTAAATTAATCCGAAAATATTGTCGACAGATTTAGCCTGAAGACTCCTTTTCCAAGTCCTGTTTATATTTGTTGCAACAGTGGAGCACCTCGTCTGACAAGCATTCAATTGTTTGATATTTTAAACAAACAATGTTGATATCAATGTGGTCACAGCTTTTACATGTCAACTCCGTCAGGATATTATTATTAGTTATTTGTTAAGAATTCCAAAATAATGTTTAGTATTTTAGTTTAGGGTTAGCTAACAACTGAAGAAAAAACTAAATGGCTACATTGTACTACAGAGGGTTAAGATGAAAACAAATGCCATTTTTTCAACTTCGTCAGACGTCAACTCCGTCAGGTTTTGTGTCTGACGGAGTTGACGTGTATCTGACGGAGTTGACAAAAGTGTTCCTAAAACAATAAAATTATAGTTTTTGAATAATGGGAAGTATTCTAATTCGGCACACAGTTAGAGCATGCCTTAAGGAACATTTTTGGCTATAGGGCCATCACAGATTTGTCTCGTGGTGACCATGGCAGCCATTTTCCAAAATGGCCGCCACCTGATGTTATTTTACAATAACGCAAGTTCTACACCACCTAGGATCTTGATTCTGGTGACTAAGACTACATTTTCAAGGATGAGGGATACAATGGTACAATTTAGATTTTCCCTGTGACCATGGCAGCCATTTTCCAAAATGGCCGCCACCTGATGTTATTTTACAATAACTCAAGTTCTACACCACCTAGGATCTTGATTCTGGCGACTAATCATTACATTTTCAAGGATGAACTTTCTCTGGGAGGGGCTTATTTCAGGTGCACGTTGAGTTGCTACTGACAAGGACATTAAAAGGAGGTGGGCTTTCTGGCCTTTGACTTGTCCCTTTACAGATGCACAGTTTGACTTCACTGGCCACTGCAGGGAACTGTGGGGGAGAAACTTTGGTCTCTTGACACCCTGATTAGGTTCAGGGTTTTTTTGGTGGAGACTTGCCTTTCATGACATCGTTGCTGCAGCAGTTGATCCCCTTACTGCCAGCGGTGGCACACTCTGGGTCTCTGGGGCGTTGTATCTTGGTGGCCTCCTGCCAGTGTTTCTCCATCCTTCTCATGAGCTCTGTGTTCTGGGGCTCTGTTATAGTCAACTTACATTGTCTTGGCTGGAGATTGCTTTCCTGCAGGGTCCAGCCCAGTATTGTGCAGATGGCTGCTGGCCCACATGGAGGCCCCAACCTCACTTGTTCGGTTGGTGTGATTAGGTGATTAATAATAGATGATTCGATGTCAAATATTTTGTGCTTATGTATTGAAACACCAACTGAAATACTACGTAATGATGCTTTTTTTTTACATGGTTTTTATGTTATAATATTGAAAGTAGAGGTTGCAAATGAAGGATTTGAGAAATGGGATATTTCATAATAGTGTGATATTGGAACATAACAATAGTAAATGAATTGTATTACTTAACTTGACTACTGAAAGCCATTATAAGATAACAGAGGACTTTATATTATTCATGCATAAAGGTCCCATTTTAGAAACAAATACATTAGGCGAAAAACCTGTTCCTTCTCAAGATTGGTAGTTGAGACCTGTGTCTACAAATACATCCATTTGAGTTTGATGTTTCTTAAAATTCTTAAAATTTCTTGATTTGAAAAAAGTTTTGTCCCTTATCTCAAGAATGAGTGATATATTATACCCATAAATGTACCAGGTTGCCTGTCACAACGCCAGCAGAGGTCAGTGTTGTTCAACTTTAGTTTAGCCATCTTACACGGAGTCCAATAACATCTAGCTCTCATCTATTTATTATTATTCTCTCAAGAACAGATTCTTGTCAGCAAGGCCATTCAGAATGTGTATAGATCTGTTGATAGGGGGAATGAAAACACAGACACACCACAGGAAATGGAGGGCTGAGGGAGGGCTAAACGGGCCAACATCCTGTTATACATTCTACTGGGGCTAGATAGGATAGAGACTGAACCGGAGCGATTGTATTATGTTAAAAAAGGTTGTTTTTTATGAGTTGTTTTATTATGAATCGATCACAAATGTCAAAAATGACTGACAAGTGAAATATCTTTGTTGTGTTTTAATTTTCAGATAATTGATCATTATAAAGCAGTGGGAAATAAATAATAATAATAATAATAATAATAATAATAATAATAATAATAATAATAATAATAATACATTTTATTTATGTAGCACTTTACATTCTGACAAATCTCAAAGCACTTACAGAGTTAAAAGCATGGCAAAAAAAGCAAAAGGTAAAACAGCATTATACAACAATCACATTTGTGGTAACCGGCCTAGCCAAACGATAAGGGTCAGGTTAAAACTCATTATACCATAGGTCGTTTCGAGGAAGCAATCTGATTGGTTGAAACAGCCTTCTAGCCCTGGATTAAACCAGCACCATTCACCACCTAATCAAAACAAAGAATTCAGCTGCTCTGTTCTCCCAGAGCGCTAGCAAACTCGGTGGCTAGGCTAGCTAGTTTCTTGGGACATTTGTGGTCGTAGTGCCTACATCACTGTCGTGGCAATAATCACGTTAAACCACATCCCCTCGTGTAATATTACTTAAGTAAGAGGACAACAAGTCAAGGGAATGCTTTGGTAAAAAGGTTAAAGTTTTTTTGTTCCAGAGACATGGGGCTGTGTGGCAGAACTTAAGGCCCGGTTGACCATGGTGCGGAGGCTGGTGTGAGGGATGGGGAGAAGGTGGGTGTTGGAAGAGCAGAGCTCTTTAAGGTAGGGGGGGAGGGGTGTATTGCCGTAAATGCACTGGTGAGTGTGAAGTTAAATCTTGGATTCAGTCCTGAAGGCGATGGGGAGCAAGTGGAGAGAACGGAGGGTGGGTGTAATATGGTCATATGTCTCGTCAGGATCCTAGCTGAGCTGTTTTGAATGTATTGGGGCCTCTGGAGGCTCTTGCTAGAGATCCCGGCGAGTAGTGCATTGCAGTAATCCAGCCTGGAGGAGACGAAGGCATGGACAAGTTTCTCAGCATCTGGCAGGGGGGGACCGCATGCAAATCCGACGGAGCATTAGTCCGACATGCAGACGCATCTCGGACTAGCGCCTGCTCCCGTGCTTGCGGTTATGGTTAGGTTAGGGTTTGAGGTGGGTTGTCGGACCAATGACTAGTCGAAATAAAGTACTGCACCCCTGGCAGGGTGAGTGTGGACTGTGGAGCGGAGTTTGGAAATGTTCCTGAGGTAGAAGAAATAATGAATTGGAATTGAGATGCATCAGTAATCGATTTATCGTCAAAACATGGTCTTCTTAATTGGAGTCTGATCATCAAGCTTTCCGTTTTTCCGAGGAGATTTCAGCGCCTATGAGACACAGAGTAGACAGAATGTAGATGGACCAATATGAAGAACATTGACAAAGTGGTCCTTTAACCAAAAACAACAAATTAATAAAATACAAAAGAATATGTTGCAGTTCTAGTTCTCATTATTCCAATACAATGGATGATAGGGTGCAGGTTAAATAAGACACCTAACAGCTGCTAAACTGTGATTGTGGTAATTTAGTGTAACTATAGACCAGCCAGCCCCTTTGTGCAGATAACCAGAAAATTCAGAGGACCTTTACACATTTTGCAATTTGCGGACCACCAGCCACACAGAGTTTATCTGGCCTAGAGCGAGGGTCCCGAACCCAACATGCTTGGGTACCCATTACAATATTTTCGGTTCTTCCTATCGGTTCCCACAGACGCGTGCAGTCACAGGCTATTTTTTTATATTCTACTCTTTTTTGGACACGCAGGGTCAGGAAACAGCTGATCTACAAGCCTACACTGCGTTGCATCAGCGACGCGTTGAGAGCTTGGAGATCGGCTGAGGCGGAGCTATAGTTATCTGATCCAAAACATCATTCTCGTGCCCTGATAGTCTGATCTCAAGTCAGGATATCATGGATGTAACGACCAAATAAGGGGCGAGTTAACTGTTAGAAGTGCTATTGCATAACTGACGATGCCAGGGAGGCTGTCTGCGGACAAACATTTCGCCCTGTGTAGCCTGGCTATCCTGTGTGTGTGGCGTGCATGCAGAGAGAGGGGCGTCCTGTGACGGTCTCGCGCTGGTAGGCTACTGTATCACGGCATATCCTGCATGTGCGTGAGATGTCAAAATGAATTGGAATAAAAAACGAATGATGTGTATAGCCTATATCGGGTCTGGATCGCATCTTGGTGAACTCTTGCAGTGTGTTATCCCTATAGTCGGCGATCAATCGTTTAGTGTGAAAGCCACACAGATATAACTAGAACTGCACTCTGTCGAGTGCATACTTGCTTGTTGCACACTAGTAGACCATAAATGGCCAACTAGTGCGCAAGCAGAGCGCGCAAGTACTTTCGACCGCTGTAAACTGTCAAATCTCAGTATCTCTGTGAAGGAACGTTTGAAATGTCTAATTATTAGGTGTAACTATTTGCTACCCACCTACTTTATGCATATAAACACCTATAGTACCTATTATTAAGTATGGTTCAAGTTTCTATCTATATAAGAAATACAGTTTTATCGATGTAGATATATTCTGGATCCCTTTTTAGTTTTTTAAAGAAAAATAAATCATTGATATGTGATGAAAAAAAAAGTATATAAACTGAATTAAAATATGTTATACAGTATAATTATTCTATTATTTATTCTAAATTGTAAATTGTTTTAAATGTATTTCATCTTGGAATATAGTGATATTAATACTAAATCATGATCAGAGTAATAGGTGTCTCACTTCAATTTCTGTAATAATACTTTCACATTTGTTAAAATATTCATGATCTAAAATACTTCCGTAATCTGTAGTTGGATTTGTATTTAATTGTTTAAAGCCTAATCTTGACATGAAGGTGACTTAAGACATATACGTATACATATACATATACTATATAGAGTATGTAGTTGTAAGTTGATTAGCGGTATACTGTGGTTACTTTGCGCCAAAAACCGTGCCAGCCACTTGATGAGTATGGAAATATGCGTATGCCAAATAAAACAGCAGATTTGTGCCTGGTTTGCTGGGACCAGATTACACAAATGACCATATTTCTCACGTCATCATTGAGAGCTAGTCATACATATACACACCATGTACTCTGGTCCCAGCAAACCAGGCACAAATTTGCTGTTTTATTTGCATACGCATCAAGTGGCGGGTTGGCTGGCACGGTGCACACAGACCGGGCGAAATTATTACTTGTGCGCTCTGCTTGCGCAAGTAATGACAGCCAATTTAAAACCAAAAAGACTCCTGTAGTGTGAAATACATAACGATCTGATGACTCACCGACAACTTTAAAACTCATTAGCCATTAGTCTTTAGAAGAACTCTTCACCGATGGAGTGAAGAGCTGAGAGAGAAAAGTGAAGAACTCACCCTCAGCTCGTTGTACGCGGCATCAATCACGCTGCGTCTGAGAACACACACACACACACACACACAAACACACACACACACACACACACACACACACACACACACACACACACACACACACACACACAAATGGTAAATGGTGCATAGTGCCTTTATCGAAGGCGCTTTTACGTAGATTGTGCATTACATTCACCCATTCACACACCAATGGCGGCGGAAGCCATGCAAGGTACCATAACCAGCAGATCGGGAGCAATTTGGGGTTCAGTGTCTTGCTCAAGGACACTTCGACATGTGGACAGGAGGAGCCGGGATTCGAACCGCCGACCAATGGATCATTGGACGACCTGCTCTACTTCTTGTCACAGAGACACACACACACAACACACGCACGCACGCACGCACGCAAGCGCGCGTGTGTGTGTGTGAATGTGTGTTTAGTTGGTAGCCTACATGTGTTTTCCGTGCCGTATTACTTACTTGCTGGCCAGACCTCCACCAGGCGGGAGTTTGGGGATGTTCTCATCTGCAAGGCTCTGCACGACATTCATCAGGCCAGGAACTCCATCAACCCCACCTCTCTGCAGCAGCTCTGCACGCACGCACATGCACACGCAAAAGCACACACACACACACACACACACACACACACACACACATGCACACGCACGAGTATGCACGCACACACCATGCCAAAATTCAAAAAGTAGTTATGAAGTGCATAATTGTTTTTTACATCCCAGTTTAAAGGCATTTTAGCTCATTTTAGCCACCGTGGACGCCATCTTGAAAACGAGGCCTTTCTGGTTGTTTGTTTTTCCTAACATTTTAGTATGTCATTTAGCACACCCAATAGTAACAGAATGCATTGAAAAATCTATTTTTATCAATTATTTTGGTTTATAACCATAGCTATACGTATCAAATGTTTGAGTCTGTGCAAACAGCCCAACGCGTTTGCACAGCTTTTTGAAAACCTTTTTGAAAACCTTATACCCATACCTAACACCAAAATTCTAAAATTCAAAAACTAGTCACCAAAAGCCAAATTGTGGTGATTTCTTGTGAGTTTGCCCCCAGCTATAAGAGAAGATTTTGACGGCTCTAGCAGTGATACTCAACCCTAACGGGTCCATTTGTATACACTCTCAGAGTTACAGACCCACAAGGGTCCATATGGTTCCAAACTATCATTTAGCTGGGGACCCATGGAACTCCCTCAAGGACCCCTGGGTGTCCCCGGACCCCATTTGGGAACCACTGTTTTAGGCAGTATAGGCAACTTTTCCGACACTGCATGGGTATACAACTCTGATACTGACGTATCCTGTTGGGTGTCCTCTTACCTTCAACCCGAATCCGTAATATGGTATCCAGCTCCTTGTCTTTCCTCACGGCCTCATCGGAGACCTTGGGAGCCCCGGGGAAACACACCAGCACCACGCTCATATTGTCCCTGCTCCCCTGCAGAACCAGACCGGAGAGAGAACAACACATAAACATAACATTTCATTCTTGGTGAAATTATCCTCTTGGGATATATAGTCTCATATCACAATATTGAAATCCAATCAAAGTATTTATTATATGCTTCAATCAATATGTGTACATTCCCTACCTTGTGCAGGCACGTGTCCACCACTTCGTTGCAGACTTTCTCCAGGTCGCCGCACACCTGTAGCCTCGAGTGCACAAACTCGCACAGCTCCTCGTTGGACATCACGTCCCAGACGCCGTCGCAGGCCAGCACCACGAATTCGTCTCCCTCCGCTGCGCGCTCCATCCTGTTCACCTCGGGCTCGGCGCTCACCGGCTGCTCCGTGGGACCCTTGTCCGCCACACCCTTGTACTCGTAGTCCCCCAGGGCCCGGGACACGCCCAGGGTGCCATTGACCCTCTGGTCCGTGACATGGCCGCCGGCGTTCTGGATGCGTTCCATCTCCCGCGGGTCGCAGGGCTTGTGGTCCTTGGTGGAGAAGCAGACCCGTCTGTTTCGGCACAGCACGGCCCGCGAGTCGCCGCAGTTAATGAAGTAGAGGCAGTCGGGGCTGAGCAGCAGGCCCAGCGCCGTGCAGCCGCTGGGGTCCGGCTCCGGGCCCTGCTGCTGCATGGCCGGGAGTTGGCGCATGTGCTCGTCGATCCGCAGGAAGCCCTCCTTCACGGCGTCCTCCACGGAGTCGACGGGCCGGAGCCGAATGTGTTCCAGCATGTGGTCGGAGCAGTACTTGGCCACCCGGGAGCCGGCGTGGCCGTCGTACACGGCGAAGAAGGACCAGTCGGCGCATCCTCCAGGGAGTCCGACCACGGCCGTGTGGGCATCCTCCATCTCCCTCCGCCAGCCCTGCATGGAGCTGAGGCCGTAGCGCAGCCCGTTGCCGTCGCCGTGGGCGCTGTGCTTCTCCGTCTTCGGTGTGTCCAGGAATGCACCCATAGTTTCACCGTCTGACCGCTGCAGGGAGAACAGCACAGAGGAGGGAGATCAACAACCATCCCATCCCTTTATACTTTTGCCCAGTGGACTTTAACTTTTGTTTAGGGCATTAAATTACAACGTAAGACGTAATGACGATATAAATACATATTGTAACTAACTTTGTTTCATACAAGAAACAATAAGCCAGGATGGATAAAGAAAAGAAACAGTACAGCTGTAACCAATGTTACAACTCTACATGGACTCCTCTGTGACGTACAAAAGCAAAATAAAGGCCCCCCTCACTTTTTAAAACCTCTAAAAGTAAAGAGATAATACATTAATGTGGCAAAATAAATCAGCTAGGTACGGATGGGAGAATCACTTCGAAACATGCGTTTCGTATTCAAGAATGCATGGCTTGCAGTGTTGTGTTCAAAAGGAAATAAATTGAGTGAAACTCCTCTGTCTGCAAAACACTCTAGAGTCTAGACCAAATTGAATCCCCCAACAATTCCGGACATGAATTTCACAAATTAAATTCTACTCATTTTAAAACTAAGTAAGTATAAGTTTAGTTTTCAAATAATTGTAGTGGAGTAAAAGTACACTATTTACCTGTTAATGAGATGTAGTGGAAAGCAAGTCCGGAAATCTCTGTTGAAACTGTTACTCCTGCTGGAACCCAATTCCTGGATAAGTGGTTGAAGATGGATGGATGTAGTTGAGTGGAAGCAAAAGTATTGACAATTGGAGGAAAGTGAAAGAAAAACCCTTCAAAGTCAAGTAGGCTTACAGTACTTTACTCCTCTGTTCACCTCTCACACTGATGACCTGCATCCTGTCAGCCTCCTTATAAACCGTCTTATCAACCCCACCCCTAAACCCAACCAATGGCATCATGGAGAATGAAAACCCAACCACTGGCATCATGGAGAGAATGAAAACCCAACCACTGGCATCATGGAGAGAATGAAAACCCAACCACTGGCATCATGGAGAGAATGAAAACCCAACCACTGGCATCATGGAGAATGAAAACCCAACCAGTGGCATCATGGAGAATGAAAACCCAACCACTGGCATAATGGAGAATGCAGTGATTCACTGTAGCAGGAAGAATCTTTCACAGGAATACAACCAGAAAACGAACAATTTGAACAATCACTGATCTTCAAAGTGTGGACGTCCCCCAGTAGTTCAGCTATAGACATATTGGTATCATCAGGGCATCAGGGGTTCAATTATCTGTTGGGAGTCTGGGAGTTTCACTTAGCCCAATCTAAGCATCATTTCATACATAGGCTATTGGAAAATAACCAATCTACAACCTCACAAAATGGAGAATGGTGCATTTATATAGTGCCATTAACCAAGGCGCTTGTCGTGGATTGTGCATTACATTCACCCATGCATACACCGGTGGCGGACGAAACCATGCAACGCACCATGACACTTGGACATGAACTCAGGGGGAGCCCAGGATCAACCGGCAACTCTGCTCTCTACCACTGCCGCCCCACAAGCTTGTATAGGTCTGCTAACTTTGAAAAGGACATGCATGCCAAACTAGGGACAACATCAGGTTTTAATGTGGTTAAACGTTATGTTACTTTGAGGTCTGATACGTCTTCCCTTCTGAGTTTGTTTACAGAACTTCACAGGAGGGTATTTAATATCACATCATATTCAATCGATTCAATTCAAAGAGTCATGTATTTACACTGTGGAAATACTTTAATACCTTGAGATTGGGCCTGCTCCTAAAATAAATAACCAGAATTAGGCCTGCATGTGTTCTGAACTGCAAAGATCCGAAAAAATTGGCCCTCACTTGAGAGGGTCTAATGATGCTGTGGCTAGGGATGCACCGATCCGATACTCGTATCGGAGATCGGCGCCGATCCAGGCTAAAATTCTAGATCGGGTATCGGATCGGTGGCCGATCCATTATCCGATCCGATCCGATATTTATGTGTAATTACAGTATGAAAACAACTCTACCTCCTCTGTGACACAGCAGTGTAGTATTGACAGTATAACATGTGGAATGCAGCCAGGCTAGCCTGCTCACACATTAACCTGGTCTAATTTTTGCACAGTTATTTAATAAATAATTCAGTGCATTTATATCTGTGTTTGTTACATTTTGTTTTACAAAGTTGGGAAAGTAATGTTTAAGTCAAGCCTTGATTTTGCCTTACACAAAATAATGATTCCAGACTCCACACAGTGAGGTATACAGCTTAATAGGTTATTACGTTTTTTTGTGGGGGGTATCGGATCGGTACTCTGTATCGGCAGATACTGGACCCCCATGTATCGAAATCGGTATCGAATGCCAAAAAGCCGGATCGGTGCATCCCTAGCTGTGGCTTCCATCTCAGATGTCATGTGGCCAGTCTATGACATACGGCAGTCATCTAAGAGATAGACAACAGCTTCAATGGAACAAATAAACAGGCATGTACAAATAAATAAATGTTTTTATGGTTTATTACCTACAATATGCTGCTGCATTATTTGTCTGAAGGAAGGAAGCCAAACAAATATACGTGTCAGTACACATTACAATATACAATAAAGCACAACTTGAACCCTGAACCTTGAGTTAGGTATAGCCTAATTCTCATCAGCTGACATTGTCATTTGTTTGCGGCTGGATTTAAATGAATATTATGACAGTGTTGATTGATTGGCCTCATTGATTCCATATTATGATAAAGACATTGTGCTGTTGTTAGCCTACTGTATGTTTCCCCCAGACATATGCTGCTGAGTGAGGTCATTGTGCTGCTGAGTGAGGTCATTGTGCTGCTGAGTGAGGTCATTGTGCTGCTGAGTGAGGTCATTGTGCTGCTGAGTGAGGTCATTGTGCTGCTGAGTGAGGTCATTGTGCTGCTGAGTGAGGTCATTGTCTTTAACTGATAAGTTCATCTTTGCTAGATTTAAATGTGGCTATTCATATTAAAACACTGTTGATTGATATGATAGTCATGATGTGCAGTGATAGAAGAAGTACTTGCATGTTTATACTTATACTAAGTAAATGTATCAATGCTGTAAATGAAATATACTGTTACCCAAATACTGTAGAAGTCCTGCATTCATGTATCGGCAAGTATCGGCATCAAAATATACTTTAAAGTATACCAAAAGTAAAAAGTAAAAGTGTGTAATAATTGTTTTGAAAATAGCTCACAATGCATCATATTGTGAGCTTGTAGATCAGCTATTTTAAATTGCCAAAATACATATTGTGTTTTGTATAATAATCAACATCTACATAGTAGGCCTAACTATAGTACATGTTTTCATATAATTGTAGTTGTGTCAAATATTTTCCTCTGAGAAGTTGTGTATATAGAAAATTGTAAATACTGGAGAAAGTAAAAAAAATACCTAAAAATTGTACTTGAGTACAGTACTTGAGTAAACTAGGCTGGTGCCCGCGGCTGTAAAGCACCAAGTTGGTAACGATGGAAGTTGGAGATCCTGATCCATGCCCCAACCGGCTTAAGGCTCATATAGGTCCTGATTCTTCAACGCATTTACGCTGATATAATGACGTGACGCTAGCGGAAAGGCATTTACGTGGATTTCCCACATTAATTTGGAATTCATGGAAATGGCCGTGAACTTGACGTTCACGTAGGTTGGTCGGAAACTCCGTCAAATCCTACGGGACGTCTTTAGGTGGCGGAGAAATTTGCGGAAGCATACACAGCATAAACTGCCCCTGCAAGCCCGACACACCTTTTTATTTATTTATTAGGATATTACTATAGCATGCGCGATTGCGCTTCTCACTTGACAGCTTTCTACTCGCAGTGCAACGCGTTGTGAGCTTGTAGATCGGCTCTCGCGCATGTTAAAAAACAAACTCACAATTATAATAAGAACATAGGCTTATCTGCATTCTGCACTGTACGAATCCAACATTGTTTAGTGTAGTAATGCCTGCAGTAGGCGGCAGGCCTATTGAAATTGTTTTGTTACGGAGCTCCTTGAGTCAGTTGACTGTCGGTCGGTGTGTGTGTGTGTGCAGGGTGTGTGTGTGTGTGTGTGTGTGGGGGGGGGGGGGGCAGACAGCAGCGTGCTGCCGATCCGATTCACATTGAAAAATGAATAGGGCTATATAGCCCTATATAAAAAATAGAAGACCACATTAGCCTAATGAATGGCATCAGCGTGTTTGAAAGTCGGCCAGTCATATCATAGTTTTCACCTCCACTCACGCTTGTTCACAAACATGATTGACAGACTTTATAATAATGTATATTGATATTGATCACATGCATGGATGCCACACACAGAATAGTTTAACTCACTGGATAAACTCACTGGATTATAATTTCTTCAGACAAGAGGATCCCAGGCCTACGAGGTAGGCCTATAATTATTCACTTATGAATGTAGGCTACTGTTCTTTATCGCGCAAACAGTGTCGAGGGCCCATGCCCCCCTCCCTCTCTCTCTCTCTCTCTCTCTATCTCTCTCTCAAAAGACGACTTTTGCATTGACAATTTGACATATATCCGATATTTTAAATATCGGATATGTTTTACCTCTGCAAAGGTATGAGTGAGCACCCGCCTTGGTCCCGAACTTAATTAAATACATTATAATTATATTGCTTCAGCGTAGCACGCACCGTTGTAAGCTTGGAAATCTTTTAATTTCCTTTGGTGTCCTTTGATGGATTGATGTCAGTTTGTACATATATAGAAGCCTACAGTGGTAATATACAATGGTGCAAAAACGACATTTAACATAAAAGCCCTAACTGTCCTGCTCCTACATGTGTAGAATTATTAAATTAATAGAGTGCGGGCTATATTCATAGCAGTGACCGCGGCTGTGATTTCTTTCCAGCAATCATTTTTATTGTAATTTGTGAAGCCGCTATTATAGTCTGCGGCTGCAAAGCCTTTTTTCTTTTTTTGACAGACGGATCTCAAACTGCTGTCTGCTGAGTCATGCTTGAAGCCTTTTATGGTGCGATATGGGGCGTGGATCTATGGTTGTCGGGTGCTTTTCCGATCACTTTGCACCCGCTGCATTCAGTATGATATACACCTGCGATACGCCTGCGTACCTGTGGTACACACCACTCTCTGAATAACACGTCATCTCAACGTAGCTTGATCGGACGGATAAATACGATATCTGTTTCCGCCACCGTTACACTCTGGCGCATTTCGTTTTTGAAGAATCAGGACCATAGTCTGGATTTTCGGTGGTGAGGTGACCAACGAACTACAACATGACGTCACGAGCCGCCCCAGCCCTTCTCTCTGTTTTTACTCACCGCCGCTCAACGTTATTTTAGCTCTGGTGGTCACCTCACCACCGGAGCGGTAGTCACCTCACCACCGAAAATCCAGACTATGTATGAGCCTTTAGCCATGGTTCACATAACACTTGTACTTCACGAGATTCATGGCTTAACTTCCGCCTGTTTTTATTTTTATATATTTTTTATCCCACGATTTTGTAACCCATTTTTCACCTCTGTGTCAATCATCTAATGTGATCCTGGGCTCTACACACCCTCCACCAACCCCATATATGGGGGACAAGGGGAGAGCAACGGACTTGAACTCATGCTTCCTTCATGCCTGAGTGTCTTTACACCTGACAGGGGGGAGTTTCCCTGGTTGGACGTAGCGCGTGGAAGGAACACGTTATTCCAACCAGTTCCTTTCCCCTCCATCAGACGCCCCGGCTGGCCAGGGGGAAGCAGTTTAGTGACCAGGATTACTGCATGTTTTTTGTGAGGGTACCTACTCTAGGGGACACGGGGAGAACATGCAAACTCCACACAGAAAGGCCCTTTCGCCAACCCCGCCTTCGGGTATGGGCACTGATGACGCTCTGTGTCCCTTTATAACTATATATGGAGTTCTGTGTCAGGCATGCCCAACATATTGTAATGTCAGAACAGGCCAGCTCCATATATGGAGCTGGCCTGTCCTCTGCCCTGCAGAGCCTGGGCAAAGGCCTTTTTGGGGTGGTTGTCCTCTATGACCAAGCGCGTTTGTTGATAAAGATGAAACTGGTCTAGCTACATGGCAGCTTTTGTTATTACTCTATACCTAATGCGACCAAAAGGATTAATGTTTCTACAAGATATCATACTATTTTCATAGCCTAAAGATGATTTTGTTAATTAACAGATGTGGGCCTTTCTGTGTGGAGTTTGCATGTTCTCCCTGTGTCCCCTAGGGTAGGTAAGTTAAGTATTAAGTATAGGCTACTTAATGAAAACACTGACCTGCATCGTGTACAATTTCCAATCAGGCTACACTCACACCTAACATTGGTCTGTCTATTGTGCCAATGAAAACACACAGCATACACCCATTGTTGTGAAAACACAAAAGCCGTGAAAATGGCACCCATTGCATTATGCTGTCAAATACATTCTGGGGGTCCTTGGCATGAAGAAATGATGAGAACTATAGGCTTACTGATTTAGTCAGTATCTTTGTAGGTCCCAATGGGCTAAAGTGCAGTGAAGATTGCCTCTGCCTGGCAGTCTTTAAGTGGCGCTCAGGCAGGGTATGAAACGACCCTCGCAGCAGCAGGTGCGTGTGCACTCAGCGGGCGGCTCCACACCTGCTGCTGCAAACAGTGTTTTCTATGTACACAGCATTACGCGCGCCACACGCACGCACGCCACGCACACACAGAAACACATGCACGCACGCATGCACAGTGCTTGAGAGAGAAGACACGGACAGCAACAAACACAAAGAAGAAGATTACGCGTCTCTCACAGCTTGTCGAGCCAGCAGGGGTGTGTGTGTGTGTGTGTGTGTGTGTGTGTGGGGGGGGGGTATTTCAACATCTCAGACTCATCATGGGCTTCGATGACTTTTGCTTTGACCTCAATCTTCTTTGAACGTGTCAACTCCACACCATCTGCTCAACAGATCTGTGCGACACGCGCCTGTTGCATCTCTTATAAGCATTCTGCCCCGTCTATCAGGGTTCCATTTAGTGGGGCGAAAATACAGAAGGGGGGGTAATTTGGGGGCGTGGCCATGTCCCCCCGCCATTGTCTTGGAGGTGCAAACAACACAGTTCATCAGTGTAGAGTTTGGGAGCAGGATCATATATGCGGTAATAGATTATTCCGGGACGCACATGTTGGTTCGACATACTACCAGTCATGACATACTACCAGTCATACTACCAGTCATGCACCTGTCCGACACAAAAACGGTTAAAACTCACCCATGGCTCCCGAAATGCGTGGCCGGTTAAAACTAACCCGTGGCTCCCGACATGCGTGGCCAGTTAAAACTGACCTAGGCCTACTGTATATGGCTCCCGAAATGCGTGGCCGGTTAAAACTAACCCGTGGCTTCGCTATGAGGTTAGGGTAATAGGTTAGGGTTTGGGGTAGGGTAATGGAGTAGGGTAATGTGGTAGGGTTTGGGGTAGGGTAATCGGTTAGGGTTTGGGGTATAGGGTTTGGGGGTAGGGTTTGGGGTAGGGTAATCGGTTAGGGTTTGGGGTATAGGGTTTGGGGGGTAGGGTTTGGGGTAGGGTAATCGGTTAGGGTAATAGGTTGAGGTTTGGGGTAGGGTTTGGGGTAGGGTAATAGGTTAGGGTTTGGGGTAGGGTAATGGAGTAGGGTAATGTGGTAGGGTTTGGGGTAGGGTAATGGAGTAGGGTAATGTGGTAGGGTTTGGGGTAGGGTAATCGGTTAGGGTTTGGGGTAGGGTAATCGGTTAGGGTTTGGGGTAGGGTAATCGGTTAGGGTTTGGGGTAGGGTAATCGGTTAGGGTTTGGGGTACGGTTTGGGGTAGGGTAATCGGTTAGGGTAATAGGTTGAGGTTTGGGGTAGGGTAATAGCTTAGGGTTTGGGGTAGGGTAATCGGTTACGGTAATAGGTTAGGGTTTGGGGTAGGGTAATCGGTTACGGTAATAGGTTAGGGTTTGGGGTAGGGTAATAGGTTAGGGTTTGGGGTAGGGTTTGGGGTATAGGGTTTGGGGTATAGGGTTTGGGGGGTAGGGTTTGGGGGGTAGGGTTTGGGGTAGAGGGTGTTGGACTAATTAATGGCTGTCAGACTGATAGTACATCAGACCAAACACATGCACCCATTCTTCCGTCTACAGGCGCCAGAACAATGGTTCAATTAACTTCAGTATAGCGCAATGCAGGGACCCGAACTTCTCAACCTTTTCAGGCCACGACCAACCACAATAATCATTTTTGAACTGGGGAACATGTGCAACATTTAGTAATTGTCAACTCTAAGCATGTCAATTGCCTTCCCATTACAGTCTGCTCTTATACTAAGTCACTGTAGTGCCTTGTGAGCTTGTTTTTATTTGCATCTATTTGTGGAATTTTTAAAAACTAAATGGGCACATTCTGGCTGATTTTGAGATATTTTGTCTGAAAGTGTTTACAACCAATGGTCCTTGAAGGTGTTCTCAGCTAAATTATCTTAAAGGAGTTGGTAACCAAATGGACCCTTATAGATCTTGAACACTCAAGAGTTAAATGATTGTTAAACATCTGCATTATACGTATATTTACAAGAATATATTAACACGATTATAGAGAATCCAGAACAATTGTTATTTTGATGAATTTCCAAGCGATCAAAATAAGCATAAGCTTATAAGAAGAAGAAGTCTTCAGACTGCCGGAAGCAGAACAAATCAAATTAAATGAACATAAATAAGCATCGGGCCTGCCACAGACACAGACATGCACAGAGTAAGTTCAGTCAGGAAACTCAGTGCAGTTACCGCCGGTCGGTCATTGGGCCGCCTCAGCATCACGTTCTCATTCACATGATTCACTTCATCCAATCACACACCATTCACATGATTCACTTCATCCAATCACACACTGCATTCACATGATTCACTTCATCCAATCACACACTGCATTCACATGATTCACTTCATCCAATCACAGACTCCATTCACATGATTCACTTCATCCAATCACACACTCATTCACATGATTCACTTCATCCAATCACACACTGCATTCACATGATTCACTTCATCCAATCACACACTCCATTTACATGATTCACTTCATCCAATCACACACTCCATTCACATGATTCACTTCATCCAATCAAACATTCATTCACATGATTCACTTCATCCAATCACACACTGCATTCACATGATTCACTTCATCCAATCACACACTGCATTCACATGATTCACTTCATCCAATCACACACTCATTCCAGCTTCATACCGATTATTTAAACTGGAAGTTTGCTCATCCTGCTTGCTTGCTGCTGCACACTGATTCTGCTGCGTTGCATTATGCTTTTGCTGCTCCTCCACCCCAGCTACCACCTGTCTCACCCTCCTCCACCCCAGCTACCACCTGTCGTTTTGGATCTGCTGTTTAGGTACGGGGGATTCGGAGTCCCTATGGTTGGGACTGATGCGCTTGATCAGAGTACCCAAAAAGCAGATCCAATTAATCGCCAAACCATAATAAATATATATTGCTCATTTTATATTCAATACCTATATCCATCCATTCATGAGTTATCCTGACTGTAACATTATTCTGTCCAATAACCAGATTGACTCTTTTTTTTTTTTTTTTCATTTCAACAAATAGATCTGAAATCAATAATAATAATAATTAAAATCCATAGTAATTAATGGCCTTCCGACGAAGCAAGGTTGACAGATAGTAGTTTCACAGATTTTTCTTTTAGCAAAAATGCATATACACATGACCAAATATTTGTACACGTCTATCAAAATGATATATATTTTTTTAAATGAAACAAACCATGAGAGCTGTTTAATAAAACAGCCCAGAGTTGACTGTGTATTTCGGTATACAGTACACACAGAAACACCTTGCTCTTTGATCGAAACCTCTCCCTTTTTGTGCACGCTGTGGAATTATAATGGCAGTAATCAAGTGGCCGTTGCAGATTCCAATTGCCAGAATGTGTAATTATGTCTCCAGCACTCAGCATGCAGCCGCGCCGTGCACACCTGCTGCTGCACAACAACAACCACAGAAGGGAACGGAAAAGGGCATCTTTCAAAAGGACGTTTGGGTTTAGAGAGACACAATGTAATCATTAATTGTCTTGTGGTTTTCCTCACGCATGCAGTGAAACGCCCCAGATCACTTACAGAGGTTTCATTTCAGTGCACCTGCTGCGAGTGTGGAAGAGTCAGGAGATTCACACGTACCAAACACCAATCAAGCAAATGTTTTTCACACGTACCAAACACCAATCAAGCAAATGTTTTTCACACGTACCAAACACCAATCAAGCAAAACGTTGTTTTTTTTTGGGCCAACACAATGCTTTTCCAATGGGAGTCACATGGTTTGATCCAACATTTGTGTTTGATTGCTGATTGCTATAGTGGTGTTCTGTCCCTCCCCCTTCATCAAACAAAAATGTTTGGTCAAACCATCATGTGACTCCCATTGGAAAAGCATTGTGTTGGCCCAAAAAAAAAAACGTTTTGCTTGATTGGTGTTTGGTACGTGTGAAAAACATTTTCTTGATTGGTGTTTGGTACGCGTGAATGAGGCCTGAGAGGATGTTATGTTCACGTCAGCCCATTTAGACCTGAGGCCGATTCTAAAAGAATGTCTTCTGAATCCTAACGGTTTTCTGAACAACCTGTGCTTCTATATCAGTGATGCTCAACCTTTTTCATGTCAAGGACCCCCAGAATTATCTGTATATTTGGCTGCGGACCCCAATCTGAAAATATGTGTAGAGTTCCAGGGACCTCCCCATGCAGAAGCATGCATTTGCGCCACATTTTCTCGATCTTTCAAAAATGGCTATTTTTCAATATAGCAAAAGTATAACATAATGCTTTAAAAAACACCAAAAGGCGTTCCCGCCCAGAATGTGTTAATGTGGAAGTCAGGAGACTGACGTGATGTTATATGGAATAATGACTACTGTATCGTCCCTGTCGGGGGGGAAACCTTGTATATGTATTTTATTTATGTATTAATAATACCATTTACAAAAAAACATGTTTTAATAACAAAAGTGAAAACAACACATTGCGTCACAACATGTTATGAGCTTGTAGATCCCCCATTTTCACTACATTTCTGTGACAGTCTTATGTATGATGATAAGTATACGGACATTCATTTACATTTTAAACATGGACATAATATGAGGTTTCTGCCCGAGAGCAATGATAATATAGCGTAGCTCTGTCTGTATTCTGATGTCAACCATTTACTCTAGAATGTTTGTTCAGGAAGCCTATATCTGCTGCTCTTTAGTCAACAGAAAATACATGTTCCGGTCGGGATGCCAATTTCATCCAATCAGGAGAGAGAGAGAGCTCGTACAGGATACACTATTTACGGGTGGAATTGGAAGTGCAAAACCAATAAAATCAGACAACATTGGAACTGAAAACGGCATGAAATCAAAGCTGATAATGAATTAAATGGATAATGATATAATTATCTCATAAACGGATGAAATGTCCCGATTTTTATTGATCGAAGAGCTGGAGATAGACAGGGAGAGTTCATAAACAATAACCTTTTTCATATCAATATATATATATATATTTATTCAGCATCTGAGCCACAGACTATGCACCATTTGATGACATTTAGCCTCTCAGACCCAAAACTTAAGAATATTTTCTTATTGTTGGAAAAGATTCTGTCCAAAATTCCATGCTGTATTGATGTTGGTACCATTAGGAGATCTTCTACATTCTTGAATTGTGTATACTTCTTGTAACTAAACTAATTAGTAATTTTACTCTTGAGAGTGTCGAGAGTTAAAGATCAATAAGGGTCCATTTGGTTACCTACTCTCCCATCATGTAGGTGCGGGACCACCTGGAACCCCCTCAAGGACCACTGGTGGTCCCCGGACCACTGGTAGAGAACCACTGATCTATAGCAATGACTACTATCAGAATATAGAGCTTTTAAGTGTTTATAAAAGATAAAAAACAACATTTTATTACTAAATAACTAAATAATATCGCTTACACTAACGTTTGCTAAGCATATCCTGGTATACAAGCTTTATATAAGAAAAAAGAGATCAAACAAAACAGCTAAACTCTAATAATCATATTTTATAAATATTTATCTTGCTGTGGACAATAAAACACATTATTGTACTTTTTTTTCAAGAGTTTCAAATATGCCTACATGGGCACAACAAGTTTAAACAGAACTATTTCAGATAATTTAAAACACCTTTTCCCCACAGTGAATAAAATAATAAATTATACTAATATAAATAAAAACCAATAAAAATATTCCAGCTTCTTATCATTTGATATTTTTAAAGGCCACATTTATATGAATAAAAGTTAATGTCAATACTGAATATACAATGCTGAAAAAACATACATACAAACATCTAAATTATATTACATTTTCTGTGTTTTTCCCCTATGAGAGAGAGAGAGAGAGAGAGAGAGAGAGAGAGAGACATGGACATGGACTGAAATGTCTTAAGCTATTTAGACTCATCTGTGTCTTCTTATACTATAGATTTTAACAACTGTTACTTTAAACTTTGGCTGTTGAAAAATAGATCTGCTATTCTTTTTTAATGGTGAAAGAAACGTGTGACCAACAGGTGTTCTCTGTTCTGTACAATATGTTACATTTTGGCTCAAAGGCTCATAACAGGTTGACCTAAACGTACATAATCTGTCAGATAAGGGTCTTTTCTAGATGAACAACAAGTATGGCACACATCGATTAGGACCGCATGCAGTCATCAAAGGACGTTATTAACCGTTATCGTGGTCACTTGAGAGAAAGTATTGCGCAGTGGTTTTGCCAACTCGGATGGTGACAAATCATGACAAAACACAATATTTTGGGCCAAACAAATAATGATAAAAACAAAAACAAAAAAGTGTTGTACCCTGCCCTTTTTCTTCTTCTTTCTAATTATTTGTTCGGCCCATTTATTTTTGTTTGTTGTCATAATTTGTCACGATCCCATTTGGCTTTGTCTGAGGCTTACAGATCTTTAAATAAATACTTTTTGAAACGTCTAAGGGAAAAATGCAAGCATGGGAAATTATTTTCATGTCGTCGTCATGAAAGGGACTGCGACGCATGGTCTTTTTGATAAGGGCTCATGGTGGCTATCAAATGAACATCCGAAACCGCTAATAAAGATGGGCTGAAAATGGGTGAAGAAGTCATCCTTTAAAGGGGAATACCACTCATTTTCAACATTTTACTATGTCATTAATATACCTTGGAGCTGTTGTGTGGAAAATAATAAAACAAAGTCCCCCCATTCTGTGTTTCCTAGAACTGGAGGTCTCATCATTAACATGGTGAAACACATCTTGATGATGCTCCACAGACGGTGCGGTGCTCTGTCCAGTATGGTGTCGTTGCTCTGCGTTTGACGTGCTTCTCCACATGGTGGCGCTGGCTCTAGTCCAGTATGGTCTCGGGCTCGGCGTCCATGCACGACTCCCAGGGGTTGCGGGGCATCTGGGGCATGGAGACGACCAGCAGGGCGGCGCCACCCAGCAGCAGCAGCGTGAAGGAGGTGCAGGCGCAGAAGAAGGACCACGAGTAGTAGTACTCGATCCAGATGGTCTCGTCGCTGGCGATCATTCTCTTCACCGACTGACGCATCACCTCCACCGAGATGATGATGCACAGGCCTGTGGGCGGGGGGGAAGGTTAACGACAACTAATGAAATAACGAGATGATGATGCACAGGCCTGTGGGCGGGGGGAAGGTTAACGACAACTAATTAAATAATGAGATGATGATGCACAGGCCTGTATAGGCGGGGAGTATAGTCAGAGCCTTAGATATAGACAGAGTTACGCAAACTGCGTTCACCTCAAGGGGCTTCAGTCCCTTTATTTTAGATTGTTTTGAAGTAATTGTACAACATAAACATTAAAGAGACTTTAGTTGTTACTGTACAATACTTTAAAACAGTTGTCATGCTCGAACACTCGGTTTCTTCCCCCTCAATGTCATAACTCTTCTATTAGATGGCTCTGAGTATAGTTAACGGAAACTAATTAAATAACGAGATGATGATGCACAGGCCTGTAGGCGGGGGGGAAGGACAGCCATGGAACAAGGTTATTATAGAGGGTATGCGTGACATCATCGTCGTACCCGAAAGTTATACAGGAAAGCAGTGGCAAAAACTACTTTCTGGCCTTGACAGCCCATATATCCACACAGAAAGGTGTATCCTGTACTGTCTCTCCAGATTGGATGAAATTGGTATCCCGACCACTCACTTATAGCCTCTATTATAGTTATCGAAAACGAATTAAATAACTAAAACAATAAATGTAAATACATTTTTGTTAACTTAAGAAAATTAATACGACACACCATCATGGCACCTTGTGGTACGTGACGTCACTTGTTTACAATCTAACAAATAACCGAAAGTATAAAAAAGTCACACCCGTGTGAACTGAGTGGTGCAACTACCCCCCGTCCCCCTCGCTCTCTTTCTATCCCTCTCTCTCTCTCTCTCTCTCTCTCTCTCTCTCTCTCTCATTAGCAGGCAACAGTGCAGCACTCTCTCTCTCTCTGTTTCTGGCACAACAGCGCACAACAGCGCCCCTACTGGTACTAATAGTCATACTCATGCTCATTAACGTCACACGGACACATAGACACATAGGTGAACACGAACATTGCTGTTCCCTTGGAGTGGTTGCACCACTCAAAAACTAAATCTATGGCCCAGGCGGTGGCGTAACCGTCTGGGCACCCAACTGGCAATCCTAGTCGCAGTGTGCCGCGGGTTCGACTCCCGAGCCCGACACGGCCTTTACTGCATGTCTTCCCCCATCTGTCTCTCTCCCGTTTCGTGTCAGCCTACTGTCTGTCCCTTCAAAAACCAATAAAAGGCGTATGCCGCAAAAATAAATATCTTAAAGTCTATCTATATCTATATCTATATATATTAGGGCCGGGACTAATTGCGATTAATTTAGATTAATTAACTACAGAAAAACTAATCGCGATTAACTACAGATAAATTAATCGCACCTTTTCTTTCACCGCGGAACGTTTCTCACTGGGCTCTTTTCTATAGTACTGAAAACTGGAAATAATAAAAAGTCACCCCATTTTGTGTTGTCTAGAACTGGAGGTCTGACAAAAAACAGTAACAATATGAAGTAAGTACAGCTTTGTGATGTCACTGAGATGTACTTGTTACTGTTACTAATTTGTTTTCAGACCTCCAGTTCTAGGCAACACAGAATGGGGTGACTTTTTATTATTATTTCCACAACAGGTATATTAATGACAGTAAAATGTTGAAATTAGTGGTATCCTGTAGTCACTATTCGTTGATTCACTGGGATACCAAAAAACATTAAAAAAAAAGGTTTCTCGCTGTTCTCGGGTTGAATATTGATATGCGATTAAAATGCGATTAATCTAGATTAATTAATCGCAAAGCCTCTGATTAATTAGATTTTTTTTTTAATCGAGTCCCAGCTCTAATATATATATATATATATATATATATATAAAATATATCTAACACAAAAACTGACTCGAAGTTGAGGAGTGCCTCAACTTCTACAATCCAAGTGCTTGTCAAGGTGGGGAGGTCCCCAGTTCAAATATGACTATTTGGGGGGGTCCCAAGTTTAAGTCCAATTAAATATGAGGGGGGGGGTCGCAGCACTGAAAAGGTTGCGGACCACTGCCATTATACAGCATGGCTGACCTGCGAAGGCGAAAAACATCCCGGCGGGTCGGAGCAGGTAGTCGCGTCCCTTCCCGAAGGAGAAGATGACGCACACACTGCCGAGGAGCATGAAGAACAGGCTGAACATGGAGATGGCAGCCGCGGAGATGTTGTACTCTGTGGAGAAATACACAAACACAACATGTTGTATACTCTGTGGAGAAACACACAAACACAACATGTTGTACTCTGTGGAGAAACACACAACAAATACAATATGTTGTACTCTGTGGAGAAACGCACAAACACTGTAACATGTTGTACTCTGTGGAGAAATACACAACAAACACAACATGTTGTACTCTGTGGAGATTAGAAACACATAAACAACATGTTGTACTCTGTGGAGAAATACACAAACACAACATGTTGTACTCTGTGGAGATTAGAAACACATAAACAACATGTTGTACTCTGTGGAGAAACACACAACAAACACAACATGTTATACTCTGTAGGGAAACACACAACATGTTGTACTCTGTTGAGAAACACACAACAAACACAACATGTTGTACTCTGTGAAAAAACACAGACAAACGAAACACAACATATTGTACTCTGTTGAGAAACACACAACAAACACAACATGTTGTACTCTGTAGAGAAACACACAACAATCACAACATGTTGTACTCTGTAGAGAAACACACAACAAACACAACATGTTGTACTCTGTAGAGAAACACACAACAAACACAACATGTTGTACTCTGTAGGGAAACACACAACATGTTGTACTCTGTGAGAAACGCACAACAAACACAACATGTTGTACTCTGTAGGGAAACACACAACATGTTGTACTCTGTGAGAAACGCACAACAAACACAACATGTTGTACTCTGTAGGGAAACACACAACATGTTGTACTCTGTGAGAAACGCACAACAAACACAACATGTTATACTCTGTGGAAAAACACATACAAACGCAACACAACATATTGTACTCTGTTGAGAAACGCACAACAATCACAACATGTTGTACTCTGTAGAGAAACACACAACAATCACAACATGTTGTACTCTGTAGAGAAACACACAACAAACACAACATGTTGTACTCTGTAGAGAAACGCACAACAATCACAACATGTTGTACTCTGTTGAGAAACGCACAACAATCACAACATGTTGTACTCTGTTGAGAAACGCACAACAATCACAACATGTTGTACTCTGTAGAGAAACACACAACAAACACAACATGTAGTAACACTGTCTCTAACCATAACTGCGCGTGCAGCCACGCCGTCGGACTAATGCCACGTTGGAAATGCGAGCGGATCCCGGACCGCGAAGGCTTTCAAAGTGGGCCATATTCCAGAAAAAGGTTGAGAACGACTGATTTAGTGAGAGAGAGAGAGAGAGAGAGAGAGAGAGAGAGAGGGGGGGGGGGGAGTGAACTAGGGGATAGTTTAGACACCTAAATATTGCACTAGAGGGAGTTATGACACAGATAATTATCCTCTAAACGAGCCCGAGTTAAAGCATGGAAGTTATTATTGTCCAAACGAGCAAACAGAGTCACTCGTCTCCATAACAGCATGGAGGCCTGTTATAGCATGGAGGCCTGTTATGGACAGGCCATGCTGTTCACTGGTCCCCACAGTGGGGTCCGGCGACCCCCAGGGGTCCTTGGAGTTCCAGGGGGTCCCCCCAGCTAAATTCTGGGCGCGAACCCCTTTTGGTGTTTTAAAGCATTATGCTTTAGCTCATAGCGCGGCACCGAGTGCCACGCTACGAGCTTGTAGATCTGCTATTTTTGAAAGATCGTGAAAATGGGGTGAAAATCTTTGCATTCTTTCAGAGCGAACGTTGTGAACTCAAATCTTTGCTTCTGGGTCCCTGCCTGGATCAACATATTTTCAGATGGGGGTCGGCGGCCAATTACATAATAATTTTTGGGTCCTTGACATGAAAATGTTTGAGAACCACTGACACAGAAACATGAGGTTTTTCAGAAAACTGTCAGAATTTAGAAGGCATTTGTAGAGTCGTCCTCAGGTCTAAATGGGCTAAAGGAGCTTTTGTGTGACTGAAGCATGTGGACGTATAGTATAGGGCATTTATTAATGAACTGAAAATAAAGATTATAGAAATTAGAAAAGTGGAGATATGATGTTTCATGGCCGACCGCGACGATGGCACTTCCAACTGAGACAGAGAGATGAGGTGCTGTTTTCATCTCTGCAAGTTACTGCTATGACGCCCTGCTGTGTGCGTTATGTAACGGTGTGTGCGTGCGTGTGTTTGTGTGTGTGTGTGTGTGTGTGTGTGTGTGTGTGTGTGTGTGTGTGCGTGCTTGCATTCGTGCATTCGTGCGTGCGTGCGTGCGAGTGTGTGCGTGCGTGCGTGCGTGCGTGATGGACAATCACCTTTCTGTGTCTCGACTTCAAAAACGTCTGCCTCGCCCGATGTGAAATGTCTGAAGTAGGAACAGTTCTTCACTGAGAGAGAGAGAGAGAGAGAGAGAGAGAGAGAGAGAGAGAGAGAGAGAGAGTTAATTAGGGTATACTCATACAGTATATAGTTCCTATTCAAACTATTCCGGTCTGTTTAACATGCAGTAAACGGAGGATAAGTTAACTCATCAAAACGATGAAAGACGCCTGAGGGCGAGAATCGACCTCGCCCTTTGCACTGTCCATTTATGGAGCATGTATTGAGTGTAACTTTGTGCTATTTCACAGATATAGCACTGACGAAGTTCTTAGGACCGAAACGTTTGCTTTTTAATTGCACCATGAGCACAGAGCACCATAAGAGCATGATAAAATAAAAGATCTAAGATCTAAGATCTCAGTCTAAGGAGTTTTTCTTCTTTTTCTATACGGTGAGCGAGTCTTTTCCCGTCAAAGTTTCCCTTATGTTTTTGAGACCACCGCTACCGTAGTCAAGTTTGAAAAAAAGGACGAAGAAAGGCGCAACAGTTTTCTCAGTGCATGTATTGAGTGTAACAGGGTTTGATGAGGTCAGATCAACATATGGAATGTCAACAGGTCATATGCTTCATATAATGGAGATCTAAGGGTGGCAGAGTCCCTATACCTGATGAGGGCCCGGGTAGGGGCGGGCCTTCATTTTCGGTTTGTCTGTTGAGAACTCTAGTTTTCGCTGGCTGCCTGCTTTCTAAACAAATTTGTTCAACGCATCTACAGTATATAAAGAGTGCTGGGTTTACTAGTTACGACCCGGAAATTGCTGATCTACAAGCTCTCAACGAGTCGCAGCGCAACACTTTGGGAGCTGATCTGCTATTTTTGAGTGGTGCAACCACTCCTACAACCAGCTTGCAATGTCCTCGTACCTGTTTGTTTGTTTGTTTGTGTGTGTGTCTGTGTAAGCACGAGTGTGTGACTTAATAATAGCAGTAGGGGGCGCCAGAAACAGTGAGAGGGGTAGTGACTCTAATGAGAGAGAGTGAGAGAGAGAGAGAGAGAGAGAGAGAGAGGGGGGGGGGGGGGGGAATTGCACCACTCAGTTCACACGTGTGTGATTTTTTTGTTCATGTGTTGTTTTTCTTTCTTTTATGACGTCTAAATACATGTAATCAAATCAAAACCCCTCCCACCGTCCTTTCTTTCAGAGATTAAACCCATAAAACATATCCGTGTGTGTGTGTGTGTGTGTGTGTGTGCGTGTGCGTGCGTGTATGTGTCCAGGCAACAGGGGAGCTGTTTGTGACTCGGTGTAATAAGTGAGAGACTCGCTAAACGGGTAACCATGGCAACAGCTAGGCTGCTTCCGTGCACGCCGTCCAACTCCTGAGTGGCAAATGAAGCGGGGGGGGGGGGGGGGGGGGGATGGGAGGGGGGTGAAAACATGGATCCATTTTCCACCAAGTCAAGGGTCACATTAACGCAGAGGAAATGACTGGCTGTGTGCTTTATTGCCTTATTATCCGCTTATCTCTGTGTGTGTGTGTGTGTGTGTGTGTGTGTGTGTGTGTGTGTGTGTGTGTGTGTGTGTGTGTGTGTGTGTGTGTGTGTGTGCAGTGTGTGCAGTGTGTGTGTGTGCGTGTGCGTGTGCCTGTCTCGACTGTTGTTGTGAGCTGTTGTTGGGTGTGTCGACTGTTGAACACCGCGTTCGGGGTACGGAATGAAAAGGAGGCATTTGGCATTGCTTTAACGAGTTGGAGTTTTATCATTATGATCATGCAGCTCTATTAGTTAAAGTGTGATTGTAGTAGCTTCAATACTGCAAGTGTTCACATTTTGTCAGCGCTATTTGTGTCATGATTCTTTCCACTGGGGGATGTAATCTTCTACCGCTCTCACCTCTGAGACTCACAGATCTGATAATAATCTACCGCCTCATAATCATCAGCTGCACGCGCGCGCGCAATCACGCACGCACGCACGCACGCACGCACGCACGCACGCACGCAAACCTTTGAGGCATAACTAACCTGACCTCTAAATGTCTAACCCAGGCATTATATGACCACAAAATACTCCCAACTCAACTCCCCAAATCATTTTAAACAATAAAACAACCATTTCTCTTGTGAGGGAAACATTTCCTCATAACTTCTACTACATCTGTGGGGAGATTTGGTCGATTTGGTCGCCACGCCACACCACACACGCAGGCACGCAGGCACGCACGCACGCAGGCACGCACACACTCACGCACGCATGCACGCACACACGCACGCACACACACACACACACACACACACACACACACACACACACACACACACACACACACACAGGGAACACATACAGTACATAAGACGTCCACACACATTAATCTCACAGCTCACTCATTAGTTCATGTTATTTCCCAGCTGAGCGCGGTGGTTGATGCGATTTCTACAGCTATCACTCTGTCATGTGTCGTTTTGTTGGAAGGGTATCATTGCATAAGAAGTCACCATTGGGGGGGGGGGCTCTGTATCATTAAGTACAGTAGTTAAGTAAATGTACTCCGGTTACTTTCCGTTTAATTTCAAACCTTTGTTTAAGCTCGAATTAAGGCATGAGGTTGTGACCTCATTTGTGTCATGATCTGTTGTATACACTACTGTTACTTTGCAGTGATGTCTTGAGCCTAATTCCAACACCCAAAATCTCAGCGACTCGCTCACTCACACTCGCTCACTCCAGCACGGCAATGTTACTGTGAAATTGGTGACCTGCCGAGATATGTGACCATCTTGTGGAATTCACACAACTTCCATATGGGCGTCTTTAAATACGTGGCCTATAGGTTGAACTGTGAGTGGCCGGGATTTTGGATAATGGAATTCAGCTCTAGTGTTTACTGTCTCCTGTTTTGCCTACCTGCCTTGTGTCTGACCTTGTGATTGATTAGTCTAGTTTTCTCCACCTAGTTCCCGTTATTATCCCAGCCAATCCTGTGTTGATTGGTCAGTTCTGTTCACCTGTGTATGGTATATCTCTGTGCCAATTTGAACCGTGTGTTCCCTGGGTAAACAGTACTTGAGTTAGACTAGTCATTGGTCCGAAGAATGACAACCCACCTCAAACCCTTACCTAACCATAACCGCAACCACGGGAGCAGGCGCTAATCCGAGCACGGGAGCAATGCTCCGTCGGATTAAAGTATGCCTCCCGTGTTCCCTGCTAGTTCATTAGAGTTGTTGTTGTTTATGGTGTTTTTGTTCCAGTCCTGTAAACTGTTCTTGTGTGTTTTCCGGAGAATAAACCAGTGTTAATTTGACCTGCTCTGCTCTTGCCTGTCTGCTGTTCTGCATTTGGGTCCCACTAGCTTGAGTCACACGGTGACAATTCGCAGCGATGATGAGAGAACAAAGATAAAACACAACAGCAGTAGCATTTAGCTTCAGCCAATTTCATTTTGATCACCTTTAACTGTTTTTTAACCCATTTAGACCTGAGGACTTCTTACAAAAATCCTGACAGTTTTCTTGAAAACCCCATGTTTCTATGTCGGTCGTTCTCAAACATTTTCATGTCAAGGACCCCGAAGAATTATAATGTAATATGGCAACGACCCCCATCTGAAAATATGTTGTTCCAGTGACCCTCCCAGAAGCAAAGATTTGAGTTAAAAACATATATGAATATATATATATATATATATATATATATATATATATGAATAATATTTATTCAAAGATTTATTTTTCAAAAATAGCAGACCTACAAGTAGTGCGGCACTCGGTACCGCGCTATGAACTTGGAGATCTGCTATTTTTCAACAGCTAAAGTATAACATAATGCTTAAAACACCAAAAGGGGTTCCCGCCCCAAAATGGGTTTTAATATGCTGATACCACTTGATAGTATCGATACTGGTGGAGATGATCAAATAAACTAAAACAACAGCTGCAGCAAACACTGAAACAGACAGGAAGACACATAAAAAAACAATAATAAAAAAAAAAAGCTAGATACAAAAATGTATAAATTTATTTCTTGGCCGGTTTAAAAACAATTACAAACAGATACACAATGCATTATCTTCATCATGGATTTAAACTGTGCAAGTGATGACACAGAAACTAACTTTATAATGTGTTGAAGGGCATTCCAGACCAGAGTTGAGGGCATTATAAAGTGAGTATGTACTCTCCTTACTACGCCCTAGGGATGTTGAGTAAAAGTAAGTCATTTGATCTCGTACATGCAGCTCTCATTTTTCCAGGACAACATCGTCTCGGACAGATTAAAGCATGTGTCCGTATGAGGGGTGGTGTAAAGTAACTTATACATCATGTACTCAAGTACTGTACTTTCAGTATTTACAATCTCCAATACTTGTACTTCTACTCCACTACTATCGCAGAGGCAAATAATATTGTACTTTTTAACTCCACTACAATTGTTATTGAGCATGCAGAAGTTCCGACGAGACTCCCCTGGTTGATCCCGGAAGTATAATTTCTCTAACATCATTAGGGTCATCTTAGAATCGTCATATAAGTGTCACGGTTCGAGACCAGAGAGGGCAGGACCTAAATGCAGGACGACAGTCAGGAAAGGTTCAAAGTGTTTATTAACACCCAAAACCAAGGAACACGAGGAGCATAGGGACAACAAACTGTGACTATAACTAATAATCCAACAAGGAAATGAACAAACGGGGGAGTATATATAGACACAGGGAGCAACAGGACACAGGTGAAACTAACTGACAATCAACACAGGGATAGGCTAAGGCCTGGGCTATACGTCTCTAGGTTTTTATAAAACGGATATTTTCGTACTCCGTTGTCGTATGGGCAAGGGCCCATACGACAAAGATATCTGTGTCCACACATACAACCCAAAACTATCATTTTTGACTCCAACAAGCATGCCAGGCCAGTAGGTGGCGATAAGAAATATGTAACGCAATAGAAAAATGTTCTGAGCATGCGCGGTGAGCTGGTTTCCCAATAAATCCCCCCACGTAACCCGGTATTACTAAAAACAAAACAAACAAGGCATGCAGACAGGACTCCGTCTAGTGAGCAACTTTGGAACTCACCTTCTAATATAAACACAAACCCCATTTTCCCAGCTGACTCGCTACCCTAGTGGACTACTACGCACACTTGTAATCTATGCTTTGCTTCGCTTCGCTGGTTCGCGCCCCACTGCTTTTACAACCGCAGACTTTTTAATAGTTTTTGGATTAAGGTTGCATTAAAAAGACTGGATTAAGGTTGGTGAACGATGTGTTGCTTCCCTGCTTGCATACATAACCGCAAGCAGGGGAGCAACGCATCCTTCACCAACCTTAATCCAAAAACTATTAAAAAGTCTGCAGTTGTAAAAACAGCTGCAGCAGTGGGGCACGAACCAGCGAAGTGAAGCAAAGCATATTCTTTTCTTAGTCTGCGTAGTAGTCCACTATAGGCTAGCAAGGCTGCTGGAAGAATAGGGTTTATGATTATATTAGATGGTGATGATCCGCCCGCGCGGGTGGCGCTAGCTGCCATCGTGTTTGTCGTTTCTATGGTAACCTCACGTTCACCCCGGAAGTTGTTCGTTTTTCAATCCATGAACTGATGCGCATGCTCAGTGTTAAAAGCAACAACGAACATGCGCGACTAGGGAGGTGACGTCATCCTTCCTCAAAAACGCATGACTACACAGCTTCACCATCCGGATCTTTTTGAAAATCTCCACTTATTTATCCGTTGCCAAAAACCTCCGTTTGAGTGTCCGAAAACGCCGTTTGCGTCTGGCTGAAAGGCCCAAACGCACATAGAAATGTGCGTTTGAAAAAACACCCAGAGTCGTATAGACCAGGCCTTAAGACTAAAAGGAAGAAGTGCAAAACATAGGCTAATCACAGTACTGGTGAGACAAGGCAGGTACAGAATACAGGGACAGACAGGAAGGCACAAAACAATGCTACAAAATAAAGGTAGGCTACACAGTGCAAGATGAACTAACTGGAAATAAGAAACAAGGAACACAATACTAAAAATAACAGGAGAAAAGTAAAGTAAAACACTAAATAACTACAAACCAAGAAACACATGTCACGGAACGTGACAATAAGCATCGTGGTACAAAAATAAACAAGCTGTGTCAGCGATTGTTGGGGAGGTGTGTCTGTATCGTTTACGATAGTCAGTCATATTTCATACAGTCTGTTATATAAAATATTAAAAACAGTTTTAAAATGCATGTTATTTCTGCTTTAACTAATTCTGGCGGCAGTAAGTTAGTAACATTAGCGTTTTCTCACAGTCAGTTGATACTTCATATCCATATGAATGAAACCGTCGGGATCATTTGTTTATCTTTGGAACACAGTTCTAATTTGACGCGATACAAGAAAGAGTCTATGGGAATTCAGAAAGAGTCTATGCGAATTCAGAATGGGTGGAAGAAGAAATATTCTATGGAAGAAAGAGTCTATGGGAATTCAGAATGGGTGGAAGAAGAAAGCGTCTATGAAAGAAAGAGTCTATGGGAATTCAGAATGGGTGGAAGAAGAATGCGTCTATGAAAGAAAGAGTCTATGGGAATTCAGAATGGGTGGAAGAAGAAAGAGTCTATGAAAGAAAGAGTCTATGGGAATTCAGAATGGGTGGAAGAAGACAAAAGGCGACCCAGTTATAGGATGTGTGACGTCAGGCTTCGGTGCTATTGCTCGTCATTCGTCAAATAACTGATTTATTGAGTGCTCTTCTCATAATGATGGTGACCTTTTTAGCCAAGGTAAATGAGTCACCTTCCTGAAGGAGCACTTCACCTAGTTTCAACATTATGTTTGTATAATTGGTCCTTCCTTAGTAATGTTCATTTTAAGATGGCACCATTTCGGTCCACTCCCTCCTTGTTGCCTCATTGGTGGGCGCCATGCCTGTGCCAAGTTATTAGAAACTACAGTCTTTTCTCTTCCTTAGCGTTAGCGTGCTCTTGCATTCTCTTGCATTAACAGTTCTACTGTGTAACGTGCACTCCCCGCTATTTAATGCATGTGTCGGTGGCGGTGCTGCATAATGATTTGTTTAATGTTTCGCCGTGTTTTAATAATTAAAAAGAAAGTGCGGATTTGTCGCGGACCTGGTGACGAGGCCGTCGCGTTATGATGAAGACACCGGAAATCAAGCCTTGCTCTGGGTTGCTAGGGCTTCTGGGAAAATGAGTTGAATGCAAGTGAACAAAGGGGTTTGTTTGGACTACAACGTGTTCGCCTCGCATCGTGATGGCGGCATGTTTTTCTCTTCAACAACAAACCATATGGGACTATTTTCCACCTGATTTTTGCCGATCAAAGCTGCAAATACTTTGGCGTTATGCTCCAAAGGTAATAGATCAATCCTGGCAGCCTAGATAGGATGGATAGATTAATCTAAGGCCCTGAAAGTGTTAAAACATTTTTTTAATAAAAATCTGAAAATCGTCTATTTTCAAATGGCCACGCCACAATAAAAATATTACCACTGGTCATTTGGTTCCATTTGTACGCCCTCTGTGCGCGCGCGCGTGTGTGTGTGTGTGTGTGTGTGTGTGATAAAGTAATATTGTGTTTTGTTCTGTTTATATAATTGTATATGTATATCTTTTTTTTTATTAGAGAACCTTATTATTATGAGCAAAGCGAGTGAGAGGAGCTCACTCGGAGCTGGTGATTCATGAATGGCACTTATTATCAGCATGACTGTCTGAGGCTGGGAGGGCGTGCACGTGTGTGCACATCATGCACGTGTGTGTGTGTGTGTATGTGTGTGTGTGTGTGCGCTCGTGCATGCGTGCGTGGCGTAGGGTGTGTGATCTTCACCTGTTGCCACGGCGATAAGATTCAACTTCAGTTCAAACAACACAACAGTGATTTCATCCACCTGAGGACGATTCTACAAATGCAGTTTTCTGAAAAACCTCATGTTTCTATGTCAGTCGTTCTCACAGGGTTAAACCTCATGTTTCTATGTCAGTCGTTCTCACAGGGTTAAACCTCATGTTTCTATGTCAGTCGTTCTCACAGGGTTAAACCTCATGTTTCTATGTCAGTCGTTCTCACAGGGTTAAACCTCATGTTTCTACGTCAGTCGTTCTCAAACATTTTCATGTGAAGGACCCCCAAAAGTATATGCAATTGGCCGCCGACCCCTATCTGAAATATGCTGTTCCAGAGACCCTCCAGAAGCAAAGATTTGAGTTAAAAACGTTCGCTCTGAAAGAATATATCCAAAGCTTTGCACTACATTAAAACGATTACGATTAAAAGAAATAGCAGACCTACAAGCTCGTGAGCTTATAGGTCTGCTATTTTTCAATAGCTAAAAGTATAACATAATACAAAAAACACCAAAAGGGGTTCCCGCCCAATATGATTTAAGTAAATCTGTGTCCACCATTGCAGACCACTTAGACCTGCATGCTGTTGATGTAACAAGGTCACAATTATAGTTTTATTGTCATGGTTTAAATCCCGTAGGAGAAGGAGGGAGACCCGCACACTGCCACTTGCTGGTTCAAGAGCTTTTTTATGTCATGTCAAAGTGCAACATTTGGGTATTTCTTTCGACCTTCCTCAGGCATGATTCAGAACAGGCTGCATGACTCACTATTGTTTCAAAGGGATAGAGCAGTGGTTAATCCCAAACCTTTTCATGTCAAGGACCCCCAAATTGACACTTATGGACCCCCATTTGAAAAATATATGACAGTGACCCCCATAAGAGGAGATTTTTACGGCAGGGATTTCAACCCGTTCAATTTCAGGGACCCCTCAAGTTTGACATGCATATTAATTAGTCTACAGACCCCCATGTCATTTCTATCTCTGGGACACCCCGATTTATATTGTAAAATCACTGTTAATGTAACTCTGAGAGTGTACAAATGGAACCATATGGACCCGTTGTCCATTTGGTTCCATAACTATCATTTAGCTGGGGACCCCCTGGAACTCCCTCAAGGACTTAAAAAAAGAATCGCATGCATAGAATTTCTAGACAGAAAGTAGCTCATAACATGTCTACGGTGGATTTTTATGAAACAAAAGCTCGGCAGATTGAAAGGGGATAATTCAAGCTTGGACTTGAGCTACAATGATGGTGAGTTTAACGTTGTTTAATACAAGCAAAACGCAATGGTAATGGCATTTCTATCTTTGGACCCCAATTTATATTGTAAAATCAATGTTAATTGGACCCAATTAACATCAGGGTCCATTTGGATCCATTTGAACACTCAGAGTTACAGAATCATAAGGGTCCCTTTGGGAACCACTATTACAGGGTTCCAGGGTCTGTTGTAGCTGCAATTAGCAACACTAGATTGTTTTATAATGGAATTAATCTAGAGTTGCAATACCCTCCATTGACATACCATTGATCCAAATTGCCATTCTGATCTGCTTGCATTAATCAACGTTAAACTCAACAACATTGCAGCTGTACGGAAAGCTTGAATTATCCTCTTAAGCTGTAAAGTTTTTGTTTAATAAAAATCCACCGTAGACTTGCTATGAGCTACTTCCTGTAAATAAATTCCTATTGGAATTTGGAAGCACTCGTTCTTCGTAAAGCGACATCCTGCTGCCTCCGGCATTATATGTGCAAGTTCAAAACAGGTTGTATAAGGTCTGTATCAGGACTGTTGAGTGATATCCAACAAGCAATTTTTTATAAAACAAAAACTTTACAGATTGAAAGAGGATAATTCAAGATTTATGTACAGCTCCAATATTGGTGAGTTTGATGTTTATATACAATTAGATAGGACTTTTCTGTTGAAAATGAACGGGCTGTCAATGGGAAGTTGCACCTAGTTAGCACCTTGCTGGCAAGATGGCTGCGGTCTGAATATTGTCAATTGACATCCCATTGATCCAAATTGCCTTTACGATCTGCTTGCATTAAACTCACCATCAGTGCAGCTGTAGGGAAAGCTTGAATTATCCTCTTTCAAACTTTGTTTGTATCATAAAAATCCACCGTAAACATGTTCTGAGCAATTTTCTGTAAAGAAATTCCGTGCCGTGATAGTTTTTCTAAGTGTTGCAGTTTGGAAACACTCGTTTGTATTAATGGGTCGTGCTGTCTCTGCATTATGTGCAAATTCGAAACGTGTGGTACGCAGGGCCATTCAGTGACTTCGACAAGCACTTCCAAACTCTAATACTGTCAGGTGTAGGTGAGGTAAGGACCCAAACGCAGGACAGCCAGGCATGTAGTGTTGGAAACCATGAAATGGTGTTTTAATTCAGAAGACAGGTGAACATGAAATAACTTAAAACAGACTGAAACAGGTGACAGGATACAATGACTCAACAAACACTGACTGGGGAACAAGACTGATATACACATGAGGGTTGATTACAAAATGAGACACAGCTGGAGCAAACAAACATAGAACCATGAAAACTAGACCAGGGAACAAAACATAGAAATACAAGACCTAGACTGTACAATAAATGACAAAAGTCTGTGACTGTGACAGTACTTCCCCCTCAAGGGACGGCTCTTGACGTCCCACAATGTCCATGAAGAAGAGGGACTTGGGGATAGTGGAGGGGGCAGGCTTGAGAGCGCAGGTAGACAGGAGGGCAGGCAGGGAAAGGGGCTAAAAACCCCCAGAGCGTTCTTCCAATGCAGTGCTGGGACAAGGATGGGGCATAGAGAGTAGGTCCAAAGAGCAGGGAAAGGGGCTGAAACCCCCCGGAGCTTTCTTCCACTGCTGGACAGGAACAGGGCATAGTGAAGTGGGTCCAAAGGGCAGGGAAAGGGGCTGAAACCCCCCGGAGCTTTCTTCCACTGCCGGACAGGAACAGGGATTGACAAAGGGACTGAAGTGGCATAGGACAGTCAATACTTGCATGACCAGGACTTTGAGTGGAGATATTGGAGCCATCACGACCAGGACTTCAAGGAGTGACACTGGAAACTTGCACAACCAGGACATCACAATCAAACTAGCATGTGCTTCAGTAGTATCCCCTCCAAGTAACAGTTGACCAGCCGGTGTATCAAACAATTTCCCCAACAGTCGACCAGCCAGCTGTAGCACCAAAAATCCATTTGCCACTCATAGGGCTCGTACTGCAGTCACAGAACCATACAGCTCACTGGGTGAATGGCAGCCTGTGTGGTAGGTGGGTGCTGTCCGCTGGGTCCATTTGGTTGAGTCATTCTGTCAGGTGTAGGTGAGGTAAGGACCCAAACGCAGGACAGCCAGGCATGTAGTGTTGGAAACCATGAAATGGTGTTTTAATTCAGAAGACAGGTGAACATGAAATAACTTAAAACAGACTGAAACAGGTGACAGGATACAATGACTCAACAAACACTGACTGGGGAACAAGACTGATATACACATGAGGGTTGATTACAAAATGAGACACAGCTGGAGCAAACAAACATAGAACCATGAAAACTAGACCAGGGAACAAAACATAGAAATACAAGACCTAGACTGTACAATAAATGACAAAAGTCTGTGACTGTGACAGTCTGTCACGATCTGACGTTTTCTGCTGTGTTCTAGTGTTCCTTGTTCTTAGTTTGTGTGTTTTAGAGTTACTCTTATTTTGTAGTCTTGTTCCTGTGTTTCCTGTTTGCCTTGTTTGATGTCACCTGCCTTGTCTCACCTCCCTGTATTAGTGTAACCCTAGTCACCTGTGTTCTGTTTGCCTGTTAGCCTATCCTATTGTTGATTGTCAGTTGTGTTCACCTGTGTCCTGTTTTTCCCTGCCCTTATATACTGCCCTGTTCTGTCAGTGCCTTGTCGGATTATTATTTGTATGTCTCGGTGTGTTCTGTTCCTGAACCTTTTGTCAATAAATGTCTTGCATTTGAGATCTTCTGCCTCAGCCTTGCTGTCTGCTCTTGGGTCCTACCCTCTTGCCCCGCACACGTGACAGAATAATCCGACCAGTTGGACCCAGCGGACATAGGTTTGTTTTTTGTTTTTTGGCTTTTTTGGATTTTTGGATTTTGCCATGCTGCTAAGGCTGTCCACAATGGCCGACAGCCACCAGCCCAGACTACCTTTTGCACCTAAGGACTTTGGTGTAACAAGGGACGTCTTTTATGAGGATACTCAGTTCCTTGTTCAACTGGAAAAGTATTGGAGGCAGAATCCTGTATTTGCCCAGTTCATGGGTTTTTTCCGATGGGAGAGTCAGGGAGCCATTTTTCCCCAAGTGCCTCCTCTGCCGGCAGCCCTACCTCCTCTGCCTGCAGTCCCGTCTGCAGCCCCGCTTCCTCTGCCTGCAGTCCCGCCTGCAGCCCTACTTCCTCTGCCTGCAGTCCCGTCTGCAGCCCCGCTTCCTATGCCTCCAGTCCCGTCTGCAGCCCTACTTCCTCTGCCTGCAGTCCCGCCTGCAGCCCTACTTCCTCTGCCTGCAGTCCCGCCTGCAGCCCTACTCCCTCTGCCTGCAGTCCCGCCTGCAGCCCTACTCCCTCTGCCTGCAGTCCCGCCTGCAGCCCTACTCCCTCTGCCTGCAGTCCCGCCTGCAGCCCTACTCCCTCTGCCTGCAGTCCCGCCTGCAGCCCTACTTCCTCTGCCTGCAGTCCCGCCTGCAGCCCCGCTTCCTCTGCCTCCAGTACCGTCTGCAGCCCTGCCTACTGTGCGTGCAGCTCTGCCTGCAGCCCTGCCTACTGTGCGTGCAGCTCTGCCTGCAGCCCTGCCTACTGTGCGTGCAGCTCTGCCTGCAGCCCTGCCTACGTTGCTTGCAGTGCTTGTGCCTGCAGCCCCACCTGAAGCCCCGGCTCCTGCAGCCCCGCCTCCAGAGCCTGCAGCTTCCCTGTCATCGCCTCCAGTGTCCTCTGCCTCCTCTGGTCCTCCTGGCCGACCACCAGATGACACATCCGCCTCATCTCGTCCACCTGGCCGTCCTCCAGACACCCCCGCCTCATCTCGTCCGCCTGGCCGTCCGCCAGACACCCCCGCCTCATCTCGTCCGCCTGGCCGTCTGCCAGACCACGCCTCTTCCTTCGTCTCGTCTCGGCCTCCCGGCCGTCCGCCAGACGGCGCCTTCTTCTCCGTCTCATCTCTGCCTCCCGGCCGTCCGCCAGACATAACCTGCTCACTCCTGGTCCATCGTCCAGGCCACCCACCTGAAGGCACCTACACTGCCCCTGTCCAGTCTTCAGCCTGTGCTTGTGGTGTCCTTGCCCCCATACCCCTTTTCCTGGTCCAGTGACAGTTTCCCTCCTCCGGACCCCCTCCACCCACCCTGCTCATTTATTGTGGACAATCGTTTAGGGATGTCTGGAAGCCATCCCTTAAGGGGGAGGCACTGTCACGATCTGACGTTTTCTGCTGTGTTCTAGTGTTCCTTGTTCTTAGTTTGTGTGTTTTAGAGTTACTCTTATTTTGTAGTCTTGTTCCTGTGTTTCCTGTTTGCCTTGTTTGATGTCACCTGCCTTGTCTCACCTCCCTGTATTAGTGTAACCCTAGTCACCTGTGTTCTGTTTGCCTGTTAGCCTATCCTATTGTTGATTGTCAGTTGTGTTCACCTGTGTCCTGTTTTTCCCTGCCCTTATATACTGCCCTGTTCTGTCAGTGCCTTGTCGGATTATTATTTGTATGTCTCGGTGTGTTCTGTTCCTGAACCTTTTGTCAATAAATGTCTTGCATTTGAGATCTTCTGCCTCAGCCTTGCTGTCTGCTCTTGGGTCCTACCCTCTTGCCCCGCACACGTGACAAATACTCCAACACTGGGAGGAAAAAAATTTACTAGTTGACTGAATTAACTTTGAACTTTGAACTTTTTACGCGAAGCAGCATTCACAGAGAAGGTAAACTTCAGGGAACGTTCTAGAAGACTTAGTGACAGTCTAACCACAAATCTTTTTCTTCTTTCAGCTAATTCCCTCAGCGGTTTCCATCTCCTGTTCTGAGTCTTCCTCAGTCACTCCAAACATATCTGCATGTCCTCTCTCACCGACAGCCTCCATAAACCTCAGTCACTCCAACCATCTCTGCATGTCCTCTCTCACCGACGGCCTCCATAAACCTCAGTCACTCCAAACATCTCTGCATGTCCTCTCTCACCGACAGCCTCCATAAACCTCAGTCACTCCAAACATCTCTGCATGTCCTCTCTCACCGACAGCCTCCATAAACCTCAGTCACTCCAAACATCTCTGCATGTCCTCTCTCACCGACGGCCTCCATACACCTCAGTCACTCCAACCATCTCTGCATGTCCTCTCTCACCGACGGCCTCCATAAACCTCAGTCACTCCAAACATCTCTGTATGTCCTCTGTCACCGACAGCCTCTATAAACCTCCTCAGTCACTCCAAACATCGCTGCATGTCCTCTCTCACCGACGGCCTCCATACACCTCCTCAGTCACTCCAAACATCTCTGCATGTCCTCTCTCACCGACGGCCTCCATAAACCTCAGTCACTCCAAACATCTCTGCATGTCCTCTCTCACCGACGGCCTCCATACACCTCCTCAGTCACTCCAAACATCTCTGCATGTCCTCTCTCACCGACAGCCTCTATAAACCTCCTCAGTCACTCCAACCATCTCTGCATGTCCTCTCTCACCGACAGCCTCCATAAACCTCAGTCACTCCAAACATCTCTGCATGTCCTCTGTCACCGACAGCCTCCATAAACCTCCTCAGTCACTCCAACCATCTCTGCATGTCCTCTGTCACCGACAGCCTCCATAAACCTCCTCAGTCACTCCAAACATCTCTGCATGTCCTCTCTCACTGACGGCCTCCATAAACCTCAGTCACACAGATGTGCTGCCATCACCAAAAAACCTACATCAGTGGTATGGCGAGGATCCAACCTGCCCCCTCTGCCCAGCTCCAGCGACTCTCAGACACATCATGTCTGGTTGCAAGACCAGCCTCACACAATGCCGCTACACCTGGAGGCACAATCAGGTCCTCAAGAGCCTGGCTGCAGCACTTGAGATCAAGAGGAGTGCAACAAACTCCTTACCCCCAAGAACAAGCAATCCCAGCAAAACGACAATATTCATCCGGGAGGGACAAAAAAAGCCCAAGCATCCTTCAACAAAGCCAGAAACTGGACACCTAGCCATGGCCCGCGACTGGAAGATGCTTGTCGATATTGGCCAGCAACTCATTTTTCCACCTGAGATTGCTTCCACCAACCTTAGGCCAGACATGGTACTCTGGTCCCCTTCACGCAAGTCTGTGTACATAATAGAGCTCACAGTCCCATGGGAGAACTCTGTTGAGGAGGCCTATGAGCGCAAGAAACTGCGATACACAGAGCTGGCAGCAGACGCAATTCAGCGTGGCTGGAATGCAAAAGTCTGTCCAGTCGAAGTGGGATGCAGAGGATTTGTGGCTTCTTCCACCATCAGGCTACTGAAGGAACTTGGCATCCATGGACAGGCTCTGCGGCAGACAATCAGAACACTTTCTCAAGCAGCTGAAAGAGGCAGCCAGTGGATCTGGATTAAAAGGAAAGACCCTTGCTGGGCTATAAGAACATGACCCCCCCCCCCACACACACACACACACACACACGCACACACATCTGAGAACTCCATTCAAACCCCTCAAACATGAGGGCATATGAGGTATGCGGTCAGCTGTATGGCTGGCTCAGGGAAGAGGACGCCCCTGCCTTGCATAGTCCCGTGGGAGGCAAATCTCAATGATTGGGCATGGGACAGAAGCTAAGGCTTGATCACCCTTTAGCTGGCCACCTTTGATGAGGGTGTATAGTGTTGGAAGGCCGAAACACCCGCTGATTCAAAGGCACACTACTGAGGATGTGTCCCAAAATTGACATCATACCCTAGTTGAAATACACCTCCTAATGCCACTCTTAACATCAAGGCAATCTCATGTGAGCCCACACCATCTATTGGCACAATGGACAACATCACGTCCCGTGTTTTATGATTCTCCAAACATCTCTGCATGTCCTCTCTCACCGACGGCCTCCATAAACCTCAGTCACTCCAAACATCTCTGCATGTCCTCTCTCACCGACAGCCTCCATAAACCTCCTCAGTCACTCCAAACATCTCTGCATGTCCTCTCTCACCGACGGCCTCCCTAAACCTCAGTCACTCCAAACATCTCTGCAGGTCCTCTCTCACCGACAGCCTCCATAAACCTCAGTCACTCCAACCATCTCTGCATGTCCTCTCTCACCGACAGCCTCCATAAACCTCAGTCACTCCAAACATCTCTGCATGTCCTCTCTCACCGACGGCCTCCATAAACCTCAGTCACTCCAAACATCTCTGCATGTCCTCTCTCACCGACAGCCTCCATAAACCTCAGTCACTCCAAACATCTCTGCATGTCCTCTCTCACCGACGGCCTCCATAAACCTCAGTCACTCCAACCATCTCTGCATGTCCTCTCTCACCGACGGCCTCCATAAACCTCCTCAGTCACTCCAAACATCTCTGCATGTCCTCTCTCACCGACGGCCTCCATAAACCTCCTCAGTCACTCCAACCATCTCTGCATGTCCTCTCTCACCGACAGCCTCCATAAACCTCAGTCACTCCAAACATCTCTGCATGTCCTCTCTCACCGACGGCCTCCATAAACCTCAGTCACTCCAACCATCTCTGCATGTCCTCTCTCACCGACGGCCTCCATAAACCTCCTCAGTCACTCCAACCATCTCTGCATGTCCTCTCTCACCGACGGCCTCCATACACCTCCCGGCTGGCCTTCCTGATCTCCTCTTCCTTGGCAGTGCCGTCTTCAGCATCCGTCTCCCAGTGTTACCTAGACTGAGTTTTTTTTAGCTTAATTCGATCTGAGACTAAATGGCTTCTAAATTGTCTTTCACAGAAGAGGATCTTTCCTGCCCTTTGTGTCATGACATCTTTGAACATCCTGTTGTCCTTTTATGTAGCCACAGCTTCTGCAAAGCCTGTCTGCAGGAGCGGTGGCGAGAGACACAAGTGCAGGAATGTCCGGTTTGTATGGAAATGCATTCATTAGATCATCTACCCTGTAACCTGGCTCTGAAGAACCTGTGTGAGACCGTCACACAGTGGAAACTTCAGAGATCGAATGAGGTTCTCTGCAGTCCGCATGTAGAGACATTCAAACTATTCTGTCAGGAATGTCAACAGCCAGTGTGTGTTGTGTGTCGAGATTCTAAAAAACACACCGACCACAGATGCACACCTGTTGATGAAGCTGCACTGGATTACAAGGAGGAAGTCCAGAAATCACTGGAGCATTTGCGAGAGAAACGGAGTACCTTTAAAAGAGTTATGACAGAGTATGACCAAGCAGCAGAACACAGAGATGCAGATGAAGAAAGGGTTTAAGATGCTTCATAAGTTTCTTCATGATGAAGAGGAGGAGTCTATCACTAGACTGAGGAATGAAGAGCGGCAGAAGAGTCGGATGGTGAAGGAGAAGATTGAGGGTCTGAACAGAGACATATCAACCATTTCAAACACAATCAGAGACATAGAGGAGGAGCTGAAAGCTGAACACGGCTCATTCCTACAGACCTACAAAACCACAGTGGAGAAAGTACAGCTCACACTGCCGGAACCACAGCCGGTCTCAGGAGCTCTGATAGACGTGGCCGAACACCTGGGAAACCTGGCCTTCAGCGTCTGGGATTACATGCGGGACAATGTCGTCGACTACACTCCCGTCATCCTGGACCCCAACACTGTCACCGACACTGTCACCTCCAAGTTATGGAGGAGGGGGGGGGGGAAGCTTCCTGACAACCAAGAGCGGTTTGCCTGGTGGTACGGCGTCCTGGGCTCTAAGGGCTTCGACTCAGGGACTCACAGCTGGGATGTTGAGGTTGGAGACAACGCATTCTGTGAGCTAGGTGTGGTAGTAGAGTCTAACCAAAGGCAGAGCAGAGGTGTAGGAGGCCAATACTGGGGAATAGACATAAGTAGATTTGGTTGTAATGCACGTTCCTCATCAGAGTCATGCACTTCTCTCTCAGTCTCTAATCAGAAACCCCGGTGGATCAGAGTCCGTCTGGACTGGGAACAAGGAAAGCTGTCCTTCTTTGATCTCGATATCCAGACAAACCTGCACACCTTCACTGACACTTTCACTGAAACACTCATTCCGTACTTTTGGAATAAGGATTGTGATCACCCTGTGAAGATATTACCAGATGAGGTTGACCGTTGCTCTTTTCGACGGTCCCCTGACCCATTTGAGACGTCTTCATCTTCGTCCGAGTACGAGTGAAGAATCGGTGACCAAACGGCTCATCATCTCTGGGATGATGATCAGTGCAGACCAACGGGTCAAAGTTTACTCTCCACAATGTGACCTCATCACATCAAAAGCAGAGATACCTTTCTGAGTGATTACTGGTGGAAAAGGTACTCCATGTTTTAATGAAGTGAACGTTTCAATACTGCAATGTAGAAATACTGTTATTTTAAGTAAAATGTACAGAAAATAATAAAAGTCAAAGTATTCATAATGTAGAATGTCTCATTTCATTTTTTTTTAAATGTATAAAAAGTATTTTGAGTATTATTATGTAGTGAAGTAAAAGTGGATCCGAGATGTATAATGGAATAGTATTTGGGAATTGAAAATGTTCCAGTACAAATACCTCAAAATGGTACTTAAGCAAATGTACTTTTCACCACTGCTCTCCACAATGCGACCTCATCGCATCAAGAGCAGAGATACAGGCCGTGATCCCTCCTCGAGGCGTTTACATACACCAGGGGGGGTCCAAACGTTTATATTAGAAAATATTTAAACACCCAAGGGCCAACAATTATATATAACTATCATTTCAATATTTAATATCAATGGGCTTTTGTCATCTTAAATAAAATCTGTAAAGCAAAAGATATATCGCGCAAATCTTCAACTCAAATGTCAAATCCTCTACAGTTCAGAAACCTGGAAAATAACTAATGAGCATTTGTGCCTGTCGCAGTTGCTGCCGGCCGTTAATTGGGCCGCCTCAGCATCTCATTCACATGATTCACTGAGCCAATCACACACTCACTCCATCTATACCGGCTACTTTAACCCGAGGTTTGCATTTCTCCTCCTGCTTCCTTCCTTGCTGCTGTATACAAACCTGCTGCTCACCCACCTCCACCCCAGCTACCACCTGTCGTTTTAGGATCTACTGTTTAGGTACGGGGGATTCAGAGTCCCTATGGTCGGGACTGATGCGCTTGATCTGAGTACCTAAAACGCAGATCCAATACATCGCCAAACCATAATAAATATATTGCTCATCTTATATTCAATAAATATATATTCCATCCATTCGTGAGTTGTCCTGACTGAACTAACATACTCAACAAAATACAAACATTCTTCAACCGCTGCCTCCGACGCCTACTAGGAATCTACTGGCCCAACACAATATCCAATGCCAACCTGTGGGACCTCACTAGCCAAGACACCCTAGAAGCACAGATCAGGAGGAGGAAATGGACATGGATAGGACACACACTGCAAAGACATAACAAATCAATAAAACATTCACTAACATGGAACCCGTGCAGGAGGAGGAAGAGAGGAAGGCCTAGAGCCACCTGGAGAAGAACCACGGAACAGGAGATGAAGGCGCCAAGGGCTGTCATGGCAACAACTGGAGCGGAGGGCACAAGACTGAAGGGGATGGAGGAGCCTCATCGATGGCCTCTATGTTCCTCAGGGAATTTAACCCATTCTGACCTGAGATCAGATTCTAAAAAATGTCTTCTACATCCTGACAGTTTTCTGAAAAAGCTATGTTTCGATTTTTCAAAAATAGCAGACCTACAAGCTCGTAGCGCACCACTCGGTGGCGCGCTATGAGCTTGTAGATCTGCTATTTTTCAATAGCTAAAGCATAACATAGTGCTAACACCAAAAGGGGTTCCCGCCCAAAATGGGTTTTAAAGGCCTGAGTAAGTAGGCTAAGTCTTTTGTCAGTGTGCGCTGTGAACAAAAAAGTGTATCTCAGCCTTTTTTCATCCTTTTTCATGTCACATTACCAAATGTAACCAAGCAAGACGGGTAAAACTAAATAAAAAAAGATGAATACAAGGAACAATTAATTAAGGAACACTGACAAATATCTGGGAAATGCCCATGTTAAATAAAATAACTTTAATGTAAAAAATGTCCCATACTGTTGGGCAGGCCGTTAATAATGCAACTCAGATATGAAGCTGCAGGCCGTATAAAACATGTTATCACCTTATCACAGGCAGCTGCTGCTGCCTCTCTTTTAGTTCTCCTCCCCCCCCCCCCCCCCCCCCCCACACACACACACACACACACACACACACACCATGACATCACTGAAGCTGCGACGATATCACCAATCACTGCTCACCCCAACACATCACTCTGTTTTTACTTCCTGTCACTAAGTCAGTATAGTCTCGTGTACGGTGTTGCCAGACTGTTCTCGTGTTGCCAGACTGTTAACCTCTCAAAATTGCCAAATGCTTCCGTCATACAGTCTGGAGAACGGAAGCTCTGATCATGAGAAAGCGATAAACACTGACCCTTCGTTCCTCTGACCAGCTTCTCCTGGTGGTGCCAAAAACCAGGCTGATGCTCAGAGGAAACCGGGCTTTAGCAGTGGCAGCTCTCAAGCTTTGGAATGAGCTGCCTCTGCACATATAAGACAAGCCCCCACCCTTCAGGTGTTTAAATTACGCCTCTAGACTTATCTTCATTCTTTGGCATTTCCACAGCATGAGTTGTTTTCTGATGTTTAAAGGTGACGCTGTGTATGTTTTTTTTTATGTTTTACTGTAAAGCACACAAATGTATCCTAATACTGTAATACAAATCAAAATCATCTAATCATCTATAGCTTGCTGCTTAGCAGAAATGGAAATTAAAAACAATAAAATGTAAAGATAATTTTAAAATATATTTTTGTGAACGGAAATGGCAGCTTCCTTACTCGGATTTTGGTGTAGGTGAGGTGTAGTTTCGCATGCTTTTGGTTAGACATACCATTGGTCCGATAACGACAACCTATCTCAAACCCTCACCCTAACCCTAACCTCCCACGAGGCAGCACACCTAAAACTAAATTTAACCCTCTCCCAACCCTTAACACACCCCTCACCAACCTGAATCCGGTCGTCTTAACACACCCATCACCATCGTTAATCCGGTCGTATTAATGCACCCCTCACCAACCTTAATCTGGTCGTCCTAACGCACCCCTCACCAACCTGAATCCGGTCGTCTTAACGCACCCCTCACCATAGTTAATCCGGTCGTCTTAACGCACCCCTCACCAACCTTAATCCGGTCGCCTTAACGCACCCCTCACCAACCTTAATCCGGTCGCCTTAACGCACCCTTCACCAACCTTAATCTGGTCGTTTTAACGCAACCCTCACCAACCTTAATCCAGTCGGACCAATGCTATGTCTAGCCAATGCTATGTCTAACCAATGCTATGTCTAACCAATGCTATGTCTAACCAATGCTATGTCTAACAAAAGTATGCCTCCCCAGAACCTAGCATTCGGAGATTGTGGAATAGTTGTCTGGCTACGCGAGACTACTAATTCAATATACCTCCAGGTAAGCTGAGGGGTCCGCAGCCCGTCCTGTTGGGGTCTTCCTCCCTGATGAACATGGTCTTCTTGCACAGCCTCCATAGGCCGAAGTGAGCCGCCTGCCGCCATGCGTGCACACCAAGGTTATTAATGTGAGAGTTAAAGCAGCGGTCCTCCTTAATGCTCATTATGAGATGACACCAGTTCAGAGGAGCGCTGTGGACAGTTCAGAAACCTGCTGCATGCCTACCAGTGACATCATTGTTATAGTGCATGTTTGGTCATTTCAAACAACATAAATAGGTTTTTAGGTTTTTACATGATTATATTCATTTTACCTTGTATGTACTTTTTCTTTTTACTTTTGACACATTCCTGTAACTTGAAAAGAAAAAAACATTTACCTGTATGTAACATCTGATGTGAGGGGAAACCCTTTACTTGTACATTTTGTGATAAAAGCTTTTCTCACTATTTTACTTGTAAAACTGTGATGTGACAATCATGCTGATTGACTGCTATAGGCAGGTTTCTGAACTGGCCATTTGTATTGTCAAAAATACATCATCGTACATCATGACGTAAATTCTCCATTCATTGTCAATGGGAATTTAAGACGAAAATCTACACTAATAGCTGACTATAGGACGCGCTAGCTGCCCTCAAATAGTGAAAATAGCAGATCTACAAGGTCACAATGTGTTGAATCCTGACAGTTTGTGACAGAGCGGCAGTGGCTCAGGGGTAGAATGGCAAGTAGAGCAGCCAGATGAGAACCGTGAGGTTCCTAGTTCAATCCCTGTGGGCTCAAGTGTCCTTGAGCAAGACTCTGAACCCATAATTGCTCCTGATGTGAAGGTTGGTCCCTTGCATCAGTGCATGCATGGTTTCCTCCGCCATCGGTGTATGAATGGGTGAATGTAATGCACAATCTACCTGAAGCGCCTTGGATACACCATTTACCATTTTGTAGATCTGCTGTTTTCACATTTACCATTCAAAACTGAAATAAAATCTACTAGGTAAAACAAAGTATTTAAAATAAAATAAAAACTAAACTGAACCAAAAGCTTAAATGAATCAAAACGAAAATTGAAAATGAAAAGTCAAAATAAAATGAAAAAAGAAAATTAAAGAAATTAAAAACAAAATCCCAAAGTGTGCTGACCTGGCAGGTGACGTTGACACGCTCCACCCAGGGACTGAGCACGGCCCAGTGGTCGGTAACCACGGCGACCACCATAGACGCCATGCCCACCACGATCACCACCGACGTCAGCTTCACCTTGGTCGCCTGCTCCCACAGCATGTCGCCCAGAGCCGTGCACGCGCACGTGTGTGTGTGAGTGCGTGCGTGTGTGAGCGCGTGCGTGTGTGTGTGAGTGCGTGCGTGTGCGGCGTGCAAGGGTGCAACGTTTAATCAAACTAATTACCCGATCGAATTGATTATTAATTGATTAAAATAATCAAATTTTGGGTGGGGAAGAAATGTGAAATACCAAGTTTCGGTTGTTCTTCAGGTGTTCTTTGGGGGATCGTCCGAGACAGGGGTTGTCCTATCCTATGTTCGTCCTATGTTCTCCGCAGTCCAAGGGGTCGTCCTAATGTTCGTCCTATGTTCTTCTCCACAACTTCCAGATGTTGTTCGGACGTCCTCTTCTCTCGCCTGTCTGACACGATTCCTCTTTCTCTCTCGATCTGCCTGTTGCCTTGTGGTTGGTGAAAATGGGCCAGATAACAGTGCCCTAGTTATTACCTACTCTCTCTCTCTCTCTCTCTCTCTCTCTCTCTCTCTGTCCCTGGTTGCCTGATGTGCTTCTCTGCAAAAACGAGGATGTGAAATCGCGGTCAACCGAGAAAAGCTCACAGTGTGTGTGTGTGCAGCAACAGTGGCCGGCGTCAGAGCCTGTTGATGTTCTGACCCTTCTGTGGGTTGACCGCGATTCGGGGCGTTTGAAGGACTCTCATAACAATGTGTTGTTGAGCAACTTTAGAAACAGGCTACATGCAGCGGAGACACTCCTGTCATACTGTCAAGCTTTGACTTGAGTGTTGCAAAGTATTCGGTGTTCTGTGCTATTACCTTTGCCATTACATATTCTAGTTTACTTACTGTATATGTTTTCAGATTGGTGGTCAGACACCACGGTTCATCACCATGCTAGACATTTTTGTCCCACAGACATATACACAATGAGCGGACAAGAATATTACCAGGAGCACAGAAAGAGCTGAATGATCAAATATCCTTGCAAATAAAACATTTGAGAACCACTAGTAGCCTATACTAGTTGGACTCCTAATGTGCCATTAGGGGCGGCTGTGGCTCAGGAGGTAGTGCACGTCGGCCAATGATCCATAGGTCGGCGGTTCGAATCCCGGCTCCTCCTGGCTACATGTCGAAGTGTCCTTTGGAAAGACACTGAACCCCAAATTGCTCCCGATGTGCTGGTTGGTACCTTGCATGGCTTCCGCTGCAATCGGTGTGTGAATGGGTGAATGTAATGCACAATCTATGTAAAGCGCCTTGGATAAAGGCGCTATATAAATGCACCATTTACCATTTATATAGTGTCATCGTATATCAATGTCACACATATTCTGAAGAAAACCTGGAGACTTGACATTCAGTAATTTGGTCTTATGATCGAAATAAGAACATTATAACTGTCAGATACAGATGTTCATGATGCGGGCATGATAATAAAAACAGCTTGAGAACCAACTCTGCTCCAGAACGCTCTGTCTGTCACTCTCTCTCTCGTCAAGGATATTCTCACTCCCGTCGGCCCGGGGACGCCCCTGGGAGGGGAGGGGAAGGGAGGGGGGAGGGGGAGGGGGAGGGAGGAGGGAGGGTCTGAATGAGCTGGTCTACTTTCTCAGCCAATCAGCAAAACAAGGGTCCCAGCCGAAGGCAAAGGCTGATCCAGATTTGAGGAGACAAGAGGAGGAAAAGAAAGATTAAAAGATTTTAAAAAAATAAAATAACGAGGAGGACCTCAGGTGGTCATGCTGTGATGTGCAATGGTCATAGGTGGAAAAAGTACTTTTGTAAGTAAAAATATAAATACTGCAATATAGAAATACTCCATTACAGATCAAAGTAAAAGGTAAAAAAGCTAAATGTAGCCTGTAGTAAACATACAAAAGAGACAGATGTTACTAAAGCCCCGCCTTCCATTACTCCCCAAAACCGGGAGGCATAATCTTGTCTGCTATACGTTGCGCTGTCACATCTATACTCTCTCTAGAAGCGTTTCTGAACGAGCGCATGGTTAAGTCATTTAGGCCTGACGTCGATTCTACAAAAGGTCTTCTAAATCCTGACAGTTTTCTGAAAAACTCATGTTTCTATGTCAGTGGTGCTCAACCTTTTTCATGTCAAGGACCCCCATAATTATCTGTATTTTGCCGCCGACCCCCATCTGAAAATATGTTGTTCCCAGAGGCGTCTGGGAGAAATGCGAGGCCCTTATGCGCACGCACAATTTTTTAATTAATTAATTACAAATATTATGCCAGCTATGAGTAAGAAATTGTCATGCACTGCCCAATTTAGCAGCTTAACAGTGTGAATGCAGAGATTGTGGTCCACATTATGTTATTTTATTTGTTGTAAGGAAGATATAGTCGCGCTGCGATGCATTGTGAGCTTGTAGATCTGCTCTATTTCTGCAGTGCAAGCCAGCATGGCATTGCGCAGCACAGAGGGGGACAACAGGGGGCCCCATGACTGAACGGCCGGGCGTCGCTTAACAGGAGGATGAAGAAGTGACACCGGTTGGGAGGAGGAGGCGACGTGCGGCCGTTGGAGGCCCCCCTGGCGGCCCCAAACCGACCGCTGCTTAAATAGGTGAAAAATCAACTGCGACGGAACGGGCTGCGATATTATAGATTTTTTTTCAGGGAGAACTCTCGGGGCCGCTAGCCGTCGTGCGTAGCGCTAATAACCGCCCCTGCCTATTTTAGCTCTGACTTTGAGATGGAAAGTGTTTCTAGCCTCGCGCTGCCTATAGCGCGACGCTATACGCATGCGCGAGGCCCTGTGCGGCGGCACCATTCGCACTAACTAAAAAGCGGCCCTGGTTGGACCCACCAGAAGCAACGATTTGAGTTAAAAACGTTCACTCTGAAAGAATATATATTCAAAGATTTGCGCCACATTCTCACGATTTTTCAGAAATAGCAAACCTACAAGCTCATAGTACTGCACTCGGTGTCACGCATGGGCTTGTAGATCTGCTATTTTTCAACAGCTAAAGCATAACATAATGCTTAAAACACCAAAAGGGGTTCCCGTCCAAAGTCAGAAATGATCACAGAACACCGCCGCTTTGGTCAAAACCATGGAGAGCGCCCTAGATTTAGAGTTATGAGCCTCTTTTGTCCACTCGTAAACAGGGAAGTAAACGGCAGTGCGCAATGCATGCGCGAAACACAAGGAGTGTGTACACGTCCAAAGGCAAACATGGTGTTAAAGTAGCAAAAGTAGGAAGTATAACTTGTCGGATACAACAAAATGTACACATATGTTTATTCATTGATGCATCAATAAAAATGAAAATAAAGTGTTTTTTTTTTAAACAAAGTAGGAAGTATAGTCAATTAGTCATCAAGCAGAATGTCCCATTTCAAGTTTTCAAATGTATGCAGCTGTTTAGAAAATTGCAGATCTACAAGCTCGCGGCACATGTGTTCATTTGACCCTTTATTAGCCCAATAAACACACCTGATCACCCCGCAACTAGCCTCGGAAACCCAGACGTTTTCATATAGCACCGAAGTCTGACGTCACTTTCAGTAGAGGGCGTCTGTCCCCAGGTTCATGTATTGTTTTAGTTGCATTGTAATCCCCATAGGGGGGATTTTAGATCGCCTCATATAACAACTGTGTTTGAAAAATAAACATGTCACCCCGGCCGCTTCACTCATATGGATATGAAGAATCAACTGACTGAGAGAAAACGCTAATGTTACTGCTGCTGAATTAGTTACATTTTCGCTAGAAGCAGACTGTATCATATATGAGTGACTGACTGTTGCAAACGATACAGAGACACCTCCCTGACAATAACGCCGAGACAGCTTGTTTATTTTTGGACCACAACGCTTATAGTAGACGATATTAAGATCACCCCATGTTATTCTCCATAGAGAAATTACTTCCGCGAACCAGGGGAATCGAAGGGATGAGCGAGTTACGTCAGGACATCGGTGCTCTATTTCCAGGGAGAGAAAAAAAGTCTGGGAGCTTTTATTCAATCCGGCATAGAGTAGCGCAAACGTTGATCACTTTCTGCTGATTTCTGATTCGTCTGCACTGTTCTAGTTCATACAATAAATGGAATGTACAATAAAACTCATCTAATTCATGACTTATAATTTATTTATGTAGATGGACGGGCGATAAAATCACATTAATCTGCGAATTGTCGGGGACAATTATGCATACAATAAACTGAATTTGAGGTTAAATGTGAAGATTATAGGGGGGTGGCCATCTCCTGATGACCCAAATGACGCCCCTGGTGGTTATTTATTTATTATGTAGTACTGAACACTTTGATGGGAAATAAATAGTGTTCACCTCTGAGGCACAGTTCGCCTTTGTACTGTGAAACACTTTGGTAAACGGACACGCTTTATATAACCCCAAAGTGTCCCATTTTAACCAGCCAGCACTTGTGGCCCATATTCTGCATCCACTTCTCTGCCATGGCCCTTAAAGGACCACTTCAACACTTTTCAACATATCTTCATATCTCACTTTTCTACTCAGTCTGTGTCTCATATAGTGGCTGTGGGGCAGTTCAGAAACCGTCCTCCAGTGACATCATCATTAGGCAGATTTGTTTTTACAAAAATGTTTTAGGTTTTCATTATTGTGAGAACGATAGCTTCTATTTTCGCATTGCAACTTTTCAGGACTAGAAAGCTTGCAGTTTCTATTAGCTTGTATTCCCCATCGATGATGTCACTGGAGGACAATTTCTGAACTGCCCACAGCCCTCCTAAAAATTGCGCCATTTTATTTTAATAATAATAATTTTATTGATTATTAGTGAGGACCAGCTATTATATGAAGATAGGTTGAAAAGTGGTGAAGTGGTCCTTTAATGGCAGTGGTGGAAAAAAAAACTATTCACATCTATTACTTATAAGTAAAAGTATCAATACATATAGCCTACAATATACTGAAAGTCTGGAATTGACTTGGGTAAAAAAAGTAGGCTACAAAGGTATTCACATGGAAATATACTTATTATATATAGTTCATACTAGTACTATAAGGTAATACAAGTTTAATTTAATTTAATTTAATTTAATTTACCATTCCACAATTTCAAAATGTATACAACATATTTTGATCTACATGTCTGTCTGTCTGTCTGTCTGTCTGTCTGTTTTTCTGTCTGTCTTTTCGTACAAATAAATCAATCGTTTTTGTTTTTACTGTCTTCTAGACTGAGTCTTTTTGATGAATTGACCAAAGTGGACCCTGTTGTAAACAAGTGTAATGCTTAATTGGGTCGTCCACTCACAGTTAACAGTCTTTGTATTGAGTTTGTGCTTGAAATGTACTGTAATTCTGCAAACTGTTAATAAATCTTTCAATCAATCAAAAAAAAGTCTAGACCATATAGGGTCTAGACTCTAGACTCTAGACCCCCTCCTTTTAATACTCTATGGTCTTCTAGACTTATATGATTATAAACACTGGAAACACTGGAGGCAATGTTTATATGTTTTTAATTGACAAGGACTGCCTGGAGTGAAAATAGCCTGCCCTGATACATATAGGCTATCTCTGTGTTGTTGTTTTGTATTTACTGTCATGTTTTTCAATGTTGTTTGTATAATGGATCCCATTGTGTCTGAAATAAAGTTTTCAATCAATATAGAGTGTACTTTTATTCTGTAGAGCTCGACCACCGGAAGTCTTATCTGTGCTCGCTTATCCGTGTTCATTGAACACAGGTCGGCCAGTCGCCGCGGCATCTGTCTGTCTATGAACAACAGCAGCGCTGCCACCAGTCCCAAACAAACAGAGCAGAGATATGCAGACAGTGCACAACCCTTTGTACTTGTGCAATTTATTGTGTCTGATATTGCCGCTGCACGACAGTCTGTAAAGAGTGACAGACTGACTAGTGAACACGGGAGGAATTTGAACTTTAAAGACGGGTTTTGGTTTTGTTGTATGCTAACGCTAATGCTAAGATAGCTTCAACTACAACAACTACAGTCTTTTGACTAGAATAGTTCCTCACTCTGGATGCGTTAAAGTGGGGTTTCTGCCAGAATTAAGTTATCCGTGAAGGTATGTTTTTGTCTCATTTATATTATACAATAGTAGCCTAATGTAAATCAGAGTGTTGACCTGAAAGAATAGGGAATTTTTGGGGGGATGCTTTTGAAGCCTGGGCAGCATTGGCTGTGTGTTTTTTTTTTTTTTTTTGCCAGATAGCCTATAGGCCAGTGGTTCTCAAAGTGGGTTCCGGGGACCCCCAGGAGTCCTTGAGGAAGTTCCAGGGGGACCCCAGCTAAATGATAGTTTGGAACCAAATGGACCCTTATGGGTCTGTAATTCAGAGAGTGTACAAATGGAACCAAATGTGCCCTAACGTGTTCCATTTGTACACTCTGGGCTAAATTAACATTGTTTTTTCAATATAAATGGTGGTCCACTCCCAGAGATAGAAATGCCATTAAATGGGGGAATGAAATACAAATGTTTGAAAATCACTGCTAGAGCCGTAAAAATGTTCTCTTATGGGGGTCCTTGGCATATTGTCTAATGGGGGTCCTTGGCATATATTGTCTAATGGGGGTCCTTGGCATATATATTGTCTTATGGGGTCCTTGGCATATATTGTCTAATGGGGGTCCTTGGCATATATTGTCTAATGGGGGTCCTTGGCATATATATTGTCTTATGGGGTCCTTGGCATATATTGTCTAATGGGGGTCCTTGGCATATATATTGTCTTATGGGGTCCTTGGCATATAGTGTCTAATGGGGGTCCTTGGCATATAATGTCTAATGGGGGTCCTTGGTGTATATTTTCTTATGGGGGTCCTTGGCATATATATTGTCTTATGGGGTCCTTGGCATATATTGTCTAATGGGGGTCCGCAGGCTAAATAATATAATTTTGAAACGCTGCATTAGCCCCTCCCTAGTTGCTCGCTAGCTTTACAAAAATATTATGGAGATTAACTATGTTTTTCTTTTCTTCACATCTTTTAATTCATCATTGCTGTAGTAGGCCAAATATGACACATTGTACATTCTTACGTTTTTCAATGTTGTAAAAATGTGTACTTTAGAATAAACACCAAAGTTTCAACATTTCTGTCAACTAAAATGTGCATTATTGTAGCCTGCAACAATAAATATGAAGCTATTTAAACTGGTGAGGAAAGCCTGGTGACGCGAGGTTATTAAATGGGTGATGCCCCACAGCACCAGCTAGGGTAGCCCCTTACCCCAGGGTCCCTGAGTACTTATTCCACTCTCCATGGGAGGCAGATGCACATACCCTCCGTTCACGCCGTGCGGCGCTCCACTTGAGTGTTGGTGAGTTGTTTTCAAAGATGCATAAAGCGGCTATAGACAATGGAAACGTGGGAGAAATCACATTAAGCGCCGATGCCGTTAAGTATTTTTAAGTATTTTCTTTTAAAGTTTTAAGCTGCTCTGAAATTCTCTCTTCCTCACTTCCTTGACTTCCTCTAGAATGAATAAAGAGGATGGTGCACGGAGGCGCGGCCTAGGCTCCTTGGGAGGTTTGCACATGTGCAGTGTAAACAGGAACTGCGATGATGGGAGTGTTCCAGCAGAGGTGCTAGATAGAAAGCTCATAACTTGTGATGTAAATACTGAGATCCAGAACAGTTGAGAATTAAACAGCAGCCACCCTTCCCTTTTCAAATGTTTTGTATCATCCACAGCACTTGAATGAACAGTATTGATTGATTGATTGAAATATTTATTAACAGTTTGTAGAATTTACAGTACATTTTAAGCACAAACTCAATACAGTATCCATGTTCCTTTGTCATTTCACAAAAATAAAAGTTTGACACATGTACTAAAGAACATGGAAAATCCACAAAAGAAAATATACAAAAACATTAACATTTAGTGAATGTACTTGTCCTTTATCTTTCAATCTGTTATACACAACATTTTTTCCACAGTTATGAAATTGATATACTTTTTAAAATAATAACAAAATGTACTTTGTACTATTCTCTTTTTGTGGTATCATTTTTATTATTTCAGTTCCGGGTCAGCAACTCTCATGCACCTTAATACTCTATGCTAGCACCTCTGCTGGAACACTCCATCATCGCAGTTCCTGTTTACACTGCACATGTGCAAACCTCCCAAGGAGCCTAGGCCGCGCCTCCGTGCACCATCCTCTTTATTCATTCTAGGACTTCCTTGTTGACTCCCCATTGTACCGCCTCCCGAGGGGTGACTGGCTAGCTGCACGTCCTAGTTACTGCCTCTGATTGACCGACCGCGTACATGCAGGATGTTTATAATGCTGTTGTGTCGTTGGGAGGTGGGACATGGGAAGTGAGGAAGAGAGAATTTCAGAGCAGCCAAAACTTTAAAAAAAAAGATTAAAAATACTTAACGGCATCGGCGCTTAATGCGATTTCTCCCACGTTTCCATTGTCTCCTATAGCCGCTTTATGCATCTTTGCAACATCTCACCAACACTCAAGCGGAGCGCCGCACGGCATGAACGGAGGGTATGTACATCTGCCTCCCATGGAGAGTGGAATAAGTACTCAGGGACCCTGGGGTAAGCGACGTCCGAACTTCAGAAAAGCTTAACCGAGTGTTCCGAAAGGGGCTATAGCTAGGGTAGGTAAATGTGCCAAGTGCCCGCCCCGATTAAATGGGAATCGATAGCCATTATAAATCAGTAACTACCTTTTGTGGCACATATAAGTACTATAGTGTATAAGCCATTTCAAAATACATAAATCATAAATTGCATTAAAAAAATTAATGCATGTCTTTTAAAACACCTTATTCTGAAGGCAACCGGATTTCTTATATCTGCTAGCTCCTATGTAAAGTGGAAGTTATAAATCTGGCAAAAAAAACGGAGCTCCGTTTGTGCGTCCCGCCTTCCTTAGAACCTGTATATCCACTTTATCCAGTCATTTTGGGGCATAAACAATACGTTGGATAATGATGTACCATACATGTTCATCATGTAGCTTATAGTTTACATTACTATAAGACCATTTTTCATATATATATATATATATATTGGTATTTGGACAAAATTGCAAAACAGGTAGCACTGGTGCCACAAACCTTTATATTCGGTAAGGCATCACAAATTAGGCTGCACCATATTTTTCTTTGTATAGTGTGGTATTAATTCATGACCTTATCATGCTGATGATAGTTGTTAATTTCCTAGCCCTGGTCTAGGAAATTAACAACTATCATCAGCATGATAAGGTCAGGGGATATTCATTTCCATACAATAGTTTGTTTTGCCTTGATGTAAAGATTGAAAATGACCCAAATTTATTGGGATATTTATATTTTCTCTCAAACACACATATACACATAATACACACACGCATGCAGTTTTGTCCAATATTGTCCGTGTTCGCAAATTATGCAACTCTTTATCATTCACCGTTGTGCAACAGTCCCGAACAAAGCTTATTGACCATGTGCACATGCCATGTTTCCATCAGAGTTTGGAAGCATTCGTTTTCAGTAAAGCAATGTCCTGCTGCCTCTTGCATTATGTGCTAATTCAAAACAGGTGGTACACAGGGAAGTTGAGTGATATCTAACGAGCACTTCCAAACTCCAGCAAATATAATCTCCTGCAAGGACACAAAGTAGCTCATAACATGAAACAGTTTGAATGAGCTCATTTGGTGCGCAAACCAGAGGCCAGCCAAGCGAGATCTACAAGCTCATAGTGCGGCACCGAATGGCACGCCATGAGCTTGTAGATTTGCTATTTTTGAAAATTTGTGAAAATGTGACTCCAATCTTTGAACATATATTCTTTCAACGTTTTTAACTCAAATGTTTTCTTCTGGGTGGGGGTGGGGTCCCTGGAACAACATATTTTCAGATGGGGGGTCGGCGGCCAATTACATTACAATTTGTGGGGTCCTTGACATGAAACAGTTTGAAAATCACTGATTCAGAAAACCGTTGATGATTTAGAAGACATTTTGTAGAATCTGGTCTCGGTCCTAAATGGGTTAATATAGGTCGCACTCTGTAGCCCTGCGTTGAGGTGCCCAGATGTGCCTAGACTTGCCTACAAGCTTCAACTTCAATGTCAATGTCTTTATTCTGTCCCTTCATTCCAGAGACCCCAGACCTGTGGACTCCAGCCTGCAGGTGAAGATGACTTCTCCAGAGCTCCCAGCAGTAGGACGGAGGAAGAGACAATTACCCCGGCACCTCCGCGACTTTGACTTGGGTGAGTGGGTTTTTACTGGGGACTCTGGATCCCCTCATGGGGGCACAGCGTGGCAGTAGAATTTACAATTTAGGCATTTAGCAGTCGGATGCATCTAGCCCAGTCCGAGATAAACGCAGCTAAAGATCACGGGCATTACGGGACCCTATGGAGCGTGGAGGATCAAATTGTGTTACGTGTCTCTCTTAAAGTCTTTGTAATTAATCCTGAACTTTGGGATTTTTTTATTTTTTTTGCATTCCAGACTCTGGTGCTGAGGAACTACCAGCCAGACCCGTTTCAACGCTACGGGAGGAGCCGGAATACCAGCCAGACCTCGGTAAGTCTCTCTTTTCCAGCTTCAAGGCGTTCATTGTCACACACAACAGTTACTAGCATTAAGCTATAAAGGATAGAGACCGAACCGGAGCACTAGCCCCGCCACCAAGCTATTACTTTCAGTGGAAGTTGCTCAGTGGCGTTTTAAAGCACCCGGAAGACTGCTGGAAGTATAATTATAACTCAATGGCTCAAGTGAGCGGAAGTTTAGCCTAGCCTAGCCCCTGAGGTCCGGGCTTAGTATTTAGATATTTTATATTAATTTTAGCTGCCCCGTCCCCTTCCTATACAAACCCATTTCAAACTCTATTTTAACCATGATAGATTAATCGGAAACACCTGTCCTTTTTTCTGGTGACTGATACTGTCTTTCTAATACATGAGGGGGGCATGGTATTTCATTTAATGTTGTTATTCATTCCTTTAGATGTTTTGGGCACCGCAGGAGTAGGTTCTTTTTTCAAAATGAGTTAACAATAAATGAAAACGGTAAAAGAAAACCAAATGTTTTCAATGAATCTACCGTGGTTAAAATGGAGTTTGAAGTTACAATGGGTTTGTGTAGGATGAGATGATACAATTACCAAAAGTTTGTTTGAAAGTGAAATATCCCTTTTTTAAGTTTCCAGAACCACTTTTTATAATGTCTACTTCCTAACTGGTAATAGGTAATTTTTTCACTTTGTACATGGAAAAGACAGAAAATGGAATCCAGTGTTGATGACTATCATGTTGTTTTTCTGCTCCTAGACATCCAAGTGGAGTTTTCTCCTAAGCGGGAGAGGAGCCCCAGTCTGCTTCAGGAGGAACCGGAGCCTCCAGAGATTAAGCAGGAACAGGAGGAGCTACTTCAAAGACCAGAGGGGCCCGATGGGTCAACGTTGACATCACTAGCGGTGAAAAGTGAAGTTGATGATGATGAAGACATCTGGTGTGAAGTTGAAGTTGAATCTTACTCTGAGGAGGGCGAGGACGGCGGTTATCGGGAGGAGTCCAGTGATTATCAGGAGGAGTCCTGTGAATCTGACAGCGACTGGGAGGAGGAGTCCAGGGGAGGTCAGTGTTAAACACAAGACAGATTAAAATGCAAAAAAAAAGTTTATAGTTAAGGGACGCAATAAAACAACGACCTCTGCATCCACGGGATGCACTACTGTACTCAGCATGTACAGTACAGTAAAAAATAATACATATAGCCAAAATAATATAAAATAATTATGTAGAGATTATTTTTTATTCTAGTTTATTTTGCTAGTTTTAGTTGTACTAATCATTTATTCATCTGTTTTCTACATGAATATAACCACAGTATAACCTTATACAATTTGTAAAAATGACAATATGCCTCTTAACGTCGCTGAAGTGGGACTCGTCTAAAAGACCATCCCTGGGACTCATCTAAAAGACCATCCCTGGGACCAGAGCCGGATTTACCTTGCTGATGGCCCCCGGGCTGGACCAAATTTGAGGGCCCCCCTTTGGGCGCCCCGCTGAACATTCTTTGGGCTATTTTGTTTTCATTTTGGGGTACCCAGGCCCAATGTTCCCTCTAAAAACATTCGGTCTGAGCAAACACTCAAACCTCCTGAGCAGACATCAGCAACTACTGAGCAATCATACATCACCTTGACACCAACTATCCAAACGTTAGATGCGAAATGAGCGCCCCTCACTTCACACAGGTGTGATTCTTTTCTCCAAATGGATTTTGGTATACGAGTGAATCAATGAATAGTTACATAAGCAAGTTACAACATTTTTATTTTATATCAAGGTGGTAGGCTAGCAATTTTAGGAATATTCAGTTATACATATCAATGGTTCTCAACCTTTTCAGGCTGTGGTCCCCCAAAGTAATCATTTGAACTGGGGACCCCCCACCCAGACAAGCAACAGAATGGTTCCACAGATAAATATTGTGAAAATAGCCGATCTACAAACTCGTTGTGAACTTGTAGATCGGCTATTTTCACAATTGTTGCCTCTTTCTTTATTATTTAACCCATTCTGACCTGAGATCAGATTCATACGAGGTTTCCACCGGACACACACTGGTCTGATTAACCCATTCTGACCTGAGATCAGATTCTAAAAAATGTCAGTCGCTCTTCGATTTTTCAAAAAATAGCAGACCTACAAGCTCGTATCGCGCCACTCGGTGGCGCAATATGAGCTTGTAGATCTGCTATTTTTAAATAGCTAAAGCACGACACGATGCTGACACCAAAATGGGTGCCCGGTCAGAATGGGTTAATAATCTGGCCAATGTTTGACCAGTTTTTATAGCATGCATGGTTTGCTGATTACTTTTGATGCAGTAATGGTATTTTTCTTTTAGAGCCTTTGAGGTATTATAGAAGTCTTAAAAGTGCTTAAATTGTCACTTTCACTGTCATCTGGGGTCCTCCCCCCGACTCCCAAATCATGTGGGGACCCACAGGTTGAGAACGACTGGTATATGAATACTCAATTACATGGGGGGCATGAGAAAACATAAAAACTTTATTGGGACACACACACACACACACACACACACACACACTAAGACGAGTTTTTTTGGTGTGTCTTTGAACTCCTAGTTTCTCAGATTGTCGAACGTCAGCAGCCCCTTATGGCCCCTACTACGCCAGCTATGGGCTACTATTATATACAGTAGCTCTACATAGCAGAGGGATTGATTGATTGAAGAAAGATGTATTAACAGATTGGAGAATTACAAAGAGGTTCCATATGGGACTAGACCGCTAGAGATGAATGTTAGCTTCCACGTGTTGTTTTATTCACAAGTAAACCGGACTGGAGGCTTGTTGTGCTGTAGTGATAACCACGTTAGCTATCCAGCTAATGCGACGCTAACGTTAGTTCCCCTCTCGTTGCACAGCCGTTTTATCCACACTTCCATCCGTTCGCCTTTTAAATCTAAATGTCCCATCAACGCACGGGTCCAAGGCGCAACACGATCTTATCTGGTTCTTGGGGTTTCATTAACAGTACGGACTGCACTGCTGCAGCACTGCTGCCTGCTCCTGCTGTTACGTCTCCAGACTCTCCACCTCTATCTACAGAACTCGCCGGAGTCGCCGCGCATACGGCGCAGTCATACACAGGAGGAGAGGAGAGGAAACCAAAGAGTCAAAAAAGGAGGGGAGGAGACCTGTCTGTCGCCTCGCCTGTGTAATCTAAATAAACTGTAAAGTAAATAGAAATAAAGTGTCACACATTTCACTTGAATTGGATTTCAATACATTACAATTTTATATAAAAAAATTAAATTAAAAAATATATATTATATAATTCTATTTTCTTTAATATTTTCCGGGGGCCCCCCTAGTCGTGGGCCCCCGGGCTTCAGCCCACCCTAGCCCAACGGTAAATCCGCCTCTGCCTGGGACTCATCTAAATTACCATCCCTGGGACTCATCTAAATTACCATCCCTGCATCCCGGGACTCATTACATTGAAAATTCACATCACTGCAGGAACTACATTTGTGGGGAAAAACAGAGTTGGGTAAGAGGAGATCCGCGCACACCGTTTTAAAAGCTTTGAAAACCGATCTGTTCTCCTCTTTCCTTTCTTAGTTATTCTTTTGGATCCTGCATCTGTTGAAATTTGTGGATGTGCGTGCACCTGTTGACCATTAGGTGTGTGTGGATGTGCGTGCACCTGTTGACCATTAGGTGTGTGTGGATGTGCGTGCACCACTTGACCATTAGGTGTGTGTGGATGTGCGTGCACCTCTTGAACATTGGAAACTGAGAGTTGGCACAATTACTAAATTCACCTTTAGCTAAGCCCCGCCCTCTCCCACTTAGACACTGTCCAGCCGGGCTATCATGGATTTTACTCATTAAATACTGGTTCATTTTTGGAACCAGACCTTCAAATCTCTTCCAAATTTGTAAACAAGGCCTGTTGCTGGTTACAAATACCCCCGGGCGTTCGGGTGTTAACAGGGAAGTCACACAAGGAAGGAACTTGTTTGATGACGGAAGCCTTTTAACATCTATATCTCTCTCTCCCTCTCTCTCTCTCTCTCTCTCTCTCTCTCTCAGGAGTGAGCTCCGGGTCTGCACCGACTCAGTTCTTCACTTGTCCCAAGTGTCCGCACGTCTTCCCATCTCAGGTCATCTTACAAAGACACATCAAGCTAAACCACAAAGTCACACCAGCTGACAGTCAGCAAATCGTTGACTCTGTGACCAGTCACCAATGGTTTTCCGAGACGTTAACTCAGCCAGGAGAAGGAAAGACTTGCGTAGACTCATCGAATGACACAGGAAAGACAACCCACAACTGTACACATTGTCGAAAGGGTTTTCTTACTGCATATAACCTGAAAAAACACCCGTGTTTGCACACTGGTAAAGACTGTGACAAACATTGTGCCAAGAGTCAGTCAGTTGACCTAGAAAGACACCAGCCTCCCCAAGTGGGACATAAACCTTTCCGCTGTGAACAATGCGACAAGAGTTTTAGTATGTCATGTTTTCTGGAGGCACACCAGCGCATGCACGCCGGAGAAATGCCTTTCCAATGTGAATACTGTGACAAGAGTTTCAGTCTCCCCGGCGCTATGAAGACACACCAGTATGTCCACACACGAGAAAAACCTGTTCATCGCTGTAATTATTGTGAGAAGTGTTTCAAATCCTCAAGTGACCTAAAAAGACACCAGGTTAAACACACCAGAGAAACACCCTTCGATTGTAAATATTGTGACCAGAGTTTCAGTCTCCCGTTTTCTCTAAAGAAACACTGTCAATATCACCACATTGGAGAAAAACCCTTTCACTGTAAACATTGTGAGCAGTGTTTCAATCTGATTGATGAACTAAATAGACACCAGCATAGCCACACTGGAGAAAACCCTTACCAATGTAAACATTGTGACAAGCGTTTACTTAACGCTGGTGCTCTAAAGATACACCAGTATTACCACAATCGAGAAACGAAGAATCGCTGTAAGCAGTGTGAAAAGAGTTTCAAAAGCCCAAGTGACCTAGGAAGACACATGCTTGTCCACACTGGAGAAAAACCTTTCCAATGTAAACTCTGTGACAAGAGTTTTGGTTCCACAAGTGGTCTGAAGATACACCAGTATCACCACACTGGAGCGAAACCTTACCAATGTAAACAGTGTGACAAGAGTTTCCGCACATCAGGTACTCTAAAGGAACACCAGCATGTCCACACTAGGGAAAAACCCTTCCAATGTAAACAGTGTAACAAGCGTTTCGCCCGGAAAGAGTTTCTGAAGACACACCAGCGTGTCCACACTGGAGAAAAACCATTCCAGTGTGAGCACTGTGGCAAGAGCTTCCACGCGGCCACGCTACTGAAGTCACACCAGATCACCCACAGAGGAGAAAAACCTTTCCACTGTACACAATGTGACAAGTACTTTAGGTCAAAGGGTTATCTGAACTATCACCAGCGGTACCACAGCGGCGAGAAGACTTTCCGCTGTACACATTGTGACAAGAGTTTCTACCAGAAGTCTGAGATGAAGACACACGAGCGTATCCACACGGGAGTGAAACCTTTCCATTGTAAACTCTGTGACAAGAGTTTCTGTCAGTTAGCTTCTCTAAAGTACCACGCTCGTCACCACACAGGATGAAAACAGGAGTTTCTGTCAGGTAGCTTCGCTTCACTAAAGTACCACACAGGATAAAAACGCACAAGTTTAGTCAATTAGCTTCTCTAAAGTACCATGCGCGGCACCACACAGGATGAAAACACAGGAGTTTCTGCTTAGCATCCCGGACATCTGACTGTGTAACACAGTGAAGAAAGCTAGCGGATGTTGTGATCCGTTGGACAGGAAATTACATCGCCAGATTCCTTCTATTCGGTCAAAATCGGCATAATCGTGAAGTTAGCGCCACCATCAGGATTGGGTATATAATACTATAGGATTACCGTGTTAGAATGAGATATAGTTTGTATGTCACGGATTTTTCTATTGGCATTAAAATGATGAATAAAACATGAATAGTGCAGGTAGAAGGCACAGTTAATTGTGGCTCATACATAGTCTGGATTTTCGGTGGTTAGGTGACCACCAAACTACAACATGACGTCACGAGCCGCGGTGAAGAGCAAACCACCGCTCCAGCCCTTCTCTCTGTTTTTACTCACCACCGCTCAACGTTAATTCAGCTCCGGTGGTCAGCTCACCACCGGAGTGGTGGTCACCTCACCACCGAAAATCCAGACTATGAGTATGAATAGGCCTTTAGGGTGGCCATAAGAGGGTTAGCATTTTGAAGATGCGCGCGCATCCACTTGCACTCTATGTGCTGCTTTCAATGGACATTTGTTCATATTATTTCTTTGAGAGAAACTCAACTAGTCATCAGTAGTACGTGAAGATTTCTTTGGTTTCTTCTTGGCTTTGAATGTTGGGGATCTCAGGAACTGCGTGTCCGTCCATTTGTCTCCACGCCTCAGTTTGCTAAAAATCAAAGAGACAATCACAATTTAGGACTTTTATTTTGAAATTTCATTAGAGGATACTCCCTTGAGTTGCAGCAACTCGTTTTCAAGGGGGTCCTCAGGGCACAACATACAACAACACAACAAACAAAAGCTCTTCCCCATCACAAACCCACTACATCAGTATAATACAATAATGCTAGAAATGAGTCATTCAATACAAATAAGTATGATGCCAATAGGATAGTCTCAGATAACACGAAAGAGCAGTCAAAAACAAAAACAGCTAGATATAAATGAACTAATAATGCATTTTTGAAAGCAATAAAGGAAGTGATTGATCTGAGAGACAAGGGCAGGGCACTCCAGTCTGCTGGTGCTTTCTGGGCACAAGAAAATAAAGCTGTTGAGTATGCAGATGAGAATTGGTTCAAGAACTGTTTTAGATTATGTGGGATAATTTAAATAAACATTTAAACACAAGTAGCCAATGGAATTGTCTCCATCAGGCCAGGATTACTGTTTTTTGTGGGAGTACCTACCCTAGGGGACACGGGGAGAACATGAAAACCCCACCTCGGGTATGGCCTGGGCACTGATGACGCGAAGGAGGGAACACGCCCACAGCATCCCCAGCGGGAATCGAACCCAGGACCCAGCTGTGAGGCGACAGCACTACCAACTGTGACACTGTGACCCCCCTAAACTTTTTTAAGTACTTTGAGAGACTGCTCACGTGGCGTGGAAATGAGAGATTCTGCCCTGGCATCTAAACCAGTCCTACTTAACCCACTTTGTCATTAACCCATTCTGACCGGGCACCCATTCAGCATCATGTTATGCTTTAGCTATTTAAAAATAGCAGATCTACAAGCTCATATCGCGCCACCGAGTGGCGCGATACGAGCTTGTAGGTCTGCTATTTTTGAAAAATCGAAGAGCGACTGACATTTCTAGAATCTGATCTCAGGTCAGAATGGGTTAATCAGACCAGCGTGTGTCCAGTGGAAACCTTGTATGAATCTGATCTCAGGTCAGAATGGGTTAACCCACTTTGTCATTAATCACAATGTTCATTGAGGTCTGGCCTTGGAATTGTGTGTTTTTTTTAGTGGTGCAACCACTCCTACAACCAGCAATGTCTGTGTTGTTCACCCATGTGTTCATTAAGTGTATATGACTTATTAGTACCAGTAGGGGGCGCCAGAAACAGAGAGAGAGAGAGATAGTGCTCCAGCCTGCTCTGTTGCCTGCTAATGAGAGAGAGAGAGAGAGAGAGGTTGGGGGGTGGGGATTGCACCACTCAGTTCACACAGGTGTGATTTTTCTTTTTACAATTTAAGATATTTGTTAAGATTGATGATGATCAAATGTCATGATGTAACAGTATCCTCAGCATTCCCCCCCCTTTTTTTTTTAAATAAAACTCAGTTGAGAGAGAGGCATATTTCTGCTGCCATGTGTCTTTCTTTGTAGGATAGATGTTTTGTTTCATAATACGCCACAGTTCAATTTAACGCTGGGAAAAAAAAGTATAGCTCAAAGTAGCCGAGCTACTTTTTTCAATGTAGCTACATGGCTTTTCAAGCTACATTTCTCCAGGGACAGAAATGTATCTTGATAAAGCTACTGCCATGGTGAGGTAGTTGTCACTGTACAAGCTACTGCCATGGTGAGGTAGTTGTCGCTGTACAAGCTACGCTTTCGAAGTAGCTGACCCGGGTACAGGCTTTAGTTTAGACATACTATTGGTCCGACTGTCATTAGACCGACAACCTACCTCAAGCACGGAGCTGCATGTCCGATAGGGGTTTCTTGTGAACCTACCATTAACATCCTATGGCAGGCAAAAATGTAAAACTTTCCTTTTGCTTTAAGTAGCATGCAGGGCTGGACTGGCCACAGGTCATACCGGGCATATTCCCGGTGGGCCGCGACCGTAGGGGGCCGCCATTATTTTGGACAGGCAGGCAGGCCACCAGGAAAGGTCCGGGCGTGCTGCCATTCTGCCAGTGCCATCATGATAATGTCACTGTATCAGTGAGTGACAAATAAACCCTCTACAAAGGGTTGTGTAGTTAGTTGTCTGTTGGTTTGTATCATTTATGTTGTTCTGTAAAAGTGGTGGTATTAGGGCTTGTTTGTTTGTGTGTGCCGCGACGGAGCGGGCGGTAGAGTTTCTGCTATCTGCGCGCTGGTTGTGGTGGGCCGGTCTGGGCCAAATTCACGCGAAAATGACCGGGCCGAATTTTTATCCCAGTCCAGCCCTGGTAGCATGTGATGTGACGTGTCAAACTAGTGGTTTTTCATCATTCTGAATCTATTCCAAGCATTAGTTTTGCACAAAATGCACTCCTCGGGCTAAAAACAGCCATAGCCACTTGCCCAAAAGGTGCTGAACTCATCACATTTGTCATGACTGCTATGGCTGTTTTTAGTGCAAAACTAATGCCTTGGAATGGATTCAGAATCATGAAAACCCCCTAGTTTGACATGTCACAATCACATCATGCTACTTAAAGCATATGGAAAGTTTGACAATTTGGCCTTCCATAGGATGTGCCCAATACCCACAGCCGGTCAGCAAGTGGAGTGATGAACGTATGTATATAGACAATATTTTAGGCCAATAAAAAAGACTACACCAAATTTCCCACTTTAAAGTGTTGATACACACATCCAGAGGAGGTGCGACAGGTTGGTGGTTGTTGTGATAGCTCTTCAAAGAGAAATGCATTATCTCGTTTCTCTCGGCAGACACCTGCACTCCTGCAGGGGATTCCAAACCAATAGAGATTATACATAATTTATCTTCCTGGAATATTACTGTATACTGACATTGTTCACAGCCCTCCTCTGAGACATAAAATGAGCATTTAGTGAGGACCAATTATATGATGATAAGATTCCCACTGGGAGGAGACCAAGGCGCAGATGGAGGGATTACATCGACTCACTGGCCTTGGTACGTCTCGGGATCCCCCAGGAGGAAGTCACTGATGTTGCTCTGGAGAGGGAGGTCTGGCCCCCGCGATCCGACTACAGATAAGCGGTTGAAGATGGATGGATGGATGGATGGAAGATTAGAAGTATTTCAGTGCTTAAACTCAGGCCTACTATATTTGACAGAGCAACTTTCACTTATAGTTGAGTAATATTTAACCAGAAGTACCAATACTTTGAAGTACTGGCATTGAGTACACTTTGTCCAGCACAGGATAGGGAGTCGGCAGCTTTCATTAATGAGGATTGACTCGGATCGTCTCGAAGGCGATTAGCATCTTTCATCAATGCGATCTCCTAAAAGAAAATTAAAAAAAAAGATGAGAAAAGCCTTTAATTGGTGTCTAAATATATACCCATAGCAGAATAGATTGGATGACCTTCAGAGGGACCCTGGCTGTATTCATTTGCTAATGACAAGCAACATTATTCAAGCGGAATTAGATTTGCCCATTCTGGGCGAGAACCCTTTTTCGTGTTTTAAGCTTATGTTCTACTTTAGCTATTGAAAAAATGGCAGATCTTGTTTGTTTTATTTGTTCGTTGCCAGGGAGGTAACTGACCATTTGGTTGCCCTATACTCGTAGGATATGTGTGCTGCCCCCCCTCCCGACATCCTCATGCAGATCGGCTATTTTCACTGTTTGTGAGGACGTACAAGCGGCCGCTCGTTATTACGTGGCAGACCCGCGGTGAGAATTGTTATTTTGATGGTCCGTTTGGCACTTTTTGGCACATTTTGTTTCCCCCCCCTCGGCGTGTTGCCCTACTTGCACTCGTTTTTTCATTATTAACCCTAACCCTAACCTACGCCTGACTAACCCATATCTGCCTTTGGCTTTGAGATTACAGTGGAAAGTATACTGTAATAATAAAACGGGCTACAATACCAGAACATTGGACCCATTTAAGACTGATGCCAGATTCTATCAAATGTATTCTAAATCATGACCTATGTGTCAAGTCAGTGGTTTTCAAACTATTTCATGTCAGCGAGAAAATATATGTAGGCTAATTGGCTGCCAAACCCCATCTGAAAATATGTTGTTCCAGGGACCCCCCCAAAAACGACCTCTGAAAGAATATAATATTCAAAGTTTTTCGCCACATTTTCATGATTTTTCAAAAATAGCAGATCAACAAGCACCGAGAGCCGCGCTATGAGCTTGTAGATCTGCAATTTTGCAATAGCTAAATCCCTTCCTGAATGGGTTTAGTCCAGTACTCAAAGTAAATGTATATACAGTACTGTGCTCTCCACCACACTGCGTACCTCTGCTGCCTGACTGATTGGAGCCATTGTTGTTTGTGCGAGCCAGTTACTTGTTCACACAAAGACCTCAGATCCATGGTACTTGTTCACACAAAGACCTCAGATCCATGGTACTTGTTCACACAAAGACCTCAGATCCATGGTACTTGTTCACACAAAGACCTCAGATCCATGGTACTTGTTCACACAAAGACCTCAGATCAATGGTAATTGTTCACACAAAGACCTCAGATCCATGGTACTTGTTCACACAAAGACCTCAGATCCATGGTACTTGTTCACACAAAGACCTCAGATCCATGGTACTTGTTCACACAAAGACCTCAGATCCATGGTACTTGTTCACACAAAGACCTCAGATCCATGGTACTTGTTAACACAAAGACCTCAGATCCATGGTACTTGTTCACACAAAGACCTCAGATCCATGGTACTTGTTAACACAAAGACCTCAGATCCATGGTACTTGTTAACACAAAGACCTCAGATCCATGGTACTTGTTCACACAAAGACCTCAGATCCATGGTACTTGTTAACACAAAGACCTCAGATCCATGGTACTTGTTCACACAAAGACCTCAGATCCATGGTACTTGTTCACACAAAGACCTCAGATCCATGGTACTTGTTCACACAAAGACCTCAGATCCATGGTACTTGTTCACACAAAGACCTCAGATCCATGGTACTTGTTAACACAAAGACCTCAGATCCATGGTACTTGTTCACACAAAGACCTCAGATCCATGGTACTTGTTCACACAAAGACCTCAGATCCATGGTACTTGTTAACACAAAGACCTCAGATCCATGGTACTTGTTAACACAAAGACCTCAGATCCATGGTACTTGTTCACACAAAGACCTCAGATCCATGGTACTTGTTAACACAAAGACCTCAGATCCATGGTACTTGTTCACACAAAGACCTCAGATCCATGGTACTTGTTCACACAAAGACCTCAGATCCATGGTACTTGTTCACACAAAGACCTCAGATCCATGGTACTTGTTCACACAAAGACCTCAGATCCATGGTACTTGTTAACACAAAGACCTCAGATCCATGGTACTTGTTCACACAAAGACCTGAGATCCATGGTACTTGTTCACACAAAGACCTCAGATCCATGGTACTTGTTCACACAAAGACCTCAGATCCATGGTACTTGTTCACACAAAGACCTCAGATCCATGGTACTTGTTCACACGAAGACCTCAGATCCATGGTACTTGTTCACACAAAGACCTCAGATCCATGGTACTTGTTCACACAAAGACCTCAGATCCATGGTACTTGTTCACACAAAGACCTCAGATCCATGGTACTTGTTCACACAAAGACCTCAGATCCATGGTACTTGTTCACACAAAGACCTCAGATCCATGGTACTTGTTCACACAAAGACCTCAGATCCATGGTACTTGTTCACACAAAGACCTCAGATCCATGGTACTTGTTCACACAAAGACCTCAGATCCATGGTACTTGTTCACACAAAGACCTCAGATCCATGGTACTTGTTCACACAAAGACCTCAGATCCATGGTACTTGTTCACACAAAGCCCAATGACAGCCCGGCACAATGAGTTCTGCCTTCAGGGCTTGATTGGACCGAAGGAACCCCCCCTGGAGTGTTGAATGAAGAATCCCTGCTCGTACAATGTCTCCCTTTTCCAAAAAAAAAGTATACAGTATTGCTGACGAAAGCCGGAGTGGCCAAAATGTTTTGGGAGCATTAAGACGGTGTGTGTCTTTCTCTACATATAAATGTATAAAACCCACAAACCCATGTAACAATTTCACTTCAGTCAGACAACTCTTAGAGTGAATTTTATAGAATATATATTTATTGAGGATAATTGAGCATAGATATATGAAGCATAGATTGGCGTCAGGGCTCTGTTCCTATTCATTCCCTGTAACATTAACATTTCAGTTAAATTATAAGCCAAGTAGAATGCAAAAGACTGTGTGAAGAAATGAGAAACTGTCATCTAACATGCATGCTTCAAAGACACGGAAAGCAGAAGAACAATCGAAGCAGTTTGCCTATAAAGCCAAAATGTAGACTTATTATGTGAAGGTCATATAAATTATTCACAGATATCTCATTTGGCTGACCAGTTAACAATTATTTTAAATCCAATATTAGCAAAAAAAACTTACTGCACTTTGGCTTTGTAAGCAAGACCACGGTCACGTCACACCTGATTCAGTTTATTTCTTTATGTGAAGGTTTTCGGTGATAGGACAGAGAAACAACAGTTGGAGCAAATCGATATGAATTAGAGACCTTTATTTTGGGTGGAATGATCACGAGATATAGTAAAAATCCATCTTTAAATAAATTAAGGCACTCTACTGCACACACACAAATAATAATACTTAATAATTTAATCAATAATATTTACAGAACACACTGGCATTGGTTTTGGCTTCAAATCTCTGGCAAAAGGCTTTATAAGTTGAAAAGGTATAGAGAAGAAAAGGCATTTTAAGTGTTGATGATGAGCGTCTCACATTTTGCTATTTCATGTCGATTTCTCTTTGATTATAACGTATTACGCAACACATCCAATTAGCACCTTCTTCTTCCACTCTTGTTTGTGAAATAATTTGCACTCCACTCTTCAAAACATTTCCCTGGAGGGAAAAGAACAGAGTTTTGCAAGGAGCTTCTATCTAGACAATAACAAAGCCATTTCAAAACACAACACACCACGCGCGCACCACACGTGCGCACGCACACACACATATGGCAGTATAGTGGACAGTAACAGAGTATATTGAGTACTGTCCTATTTTGAGTATGTGATGCGAAGTGTATGTAGATCTGCTATTTTACATATTTTTTAAAGTTTCTGGAAAAAAAAAACTTTTATATTTGAGTGCTCACTGTTCACATTTCAATTCGATATTATGGGAATTTGAAGCCAATGCATTACAATGGCGTAGGTGCTGCGCATTGCACGGTGATCGGAAGAATCAGAGATGAATGCATTTTAGTAAAATCTATTTACATTGAGGCATAAGGAGACAGACTTTTCACTTCCGGTATACATTTGCGTTTTTAATCGGTTACCTAGCGACCCAGAGGCAATACTTGGGGCGAAGAGCGTGATCTAAGGTCATCAATGAAAACACTTAAACGACGAATATATACTCGCCAATGGCAGTGAACCGATGGATTTCAAATGACCAATGGCAGTCAATGCCATATCTGTATATACAACCTTTTAACATTAAACACATTTGGATATATATTTTTACACAGCATTATGACATAATTGTGTGAAATCTACTACACTCACGATGGTTTCATATAGTCCGGGTAGCTCAGTCGGTATAGAGCACTCGCCTTTCAACCAGAAGGTTCGATCCCAGTCAACGCCAACTCAGCGCATGATCAATTAAGGAATGGTTTGACCCGTCACAGCACAGTTATTTCCTGAGAGAAACTAAAGGAAAGTATAAGAGGCACACCCGAACGCACACATGCACACGCACGCACACACACACACACACACACACACACACACACACACACACATCACACCAGGCTTTAGAAGTCCCTCAAGGACAAAGGGGCAGATACAGTCAGACAGGTCCCTCTGCGTCTGTCTGTCTGTCTGCACACACAGACAGTGGTCACCTCCCTTTGGCACAGCAGGGGGACGGGCAGACGGACGGACTGGGGAGGGTGCGATGGACCACGGATGAAAAGGCAACCTTGCGTGTCCAGACAGACGCGTTTTTGAGGAGAAAGGGGGAACAGAACTGTAACGTGTCTTAACAGCTTTGTAGCACAAACGTTTTAGAAACGAAACAAGCACACTCGGTCTATCTATACTACAATGCAGTTTGTCACATGGTGTACAGTATACGGCTCACATGGTGTACAGTATACGGCTCACATGGTGTACAGTATACGGCTCACATGGTGTACAGTATAGTATACGGCTCACATGGTGTACAGTATAGTATACGGCTCACATGGTGTACAGTATAGTATACGGCTCACATGGTGTACAGTATAGTACACGGCTCACATGGTGTACAGTATAGTACACGGCTCACATGGTGTACAGTATAGTATACGGCTCACATGGTGTACAGTATAGTATACGGCTCACATGGTGTACAGTATAGTATACGGCTCACATGGTGTACAGTACACGGCTCACATGGTGTACAGTATACGGCTCACATGGTGTACAGTATACGGCTCACATGGTGTACAGTATAGTATACGGCTCACATGGTGTACAGTATAGTATACGGCTCACATGGTGTACAGTATACGGCTCACATGGTGTACAGTATAGTACACGGCTCACATGGTGTACAGTATACGGCTCACATGGTGTACAGTATAGTATACGGCTCACATGGTGTACAGTATAGTATACGGCTCACATGGTGTACAGTATACGGCTCACATGGTGTACAGTATACGGCTCACATGGTGTACAGTATACGGCTCACATGGTGTACAGTATAGTATACGGCTCACATGGTGTACAGTATAGTATACGGCTCACATGGTGTACAGTATAGTATACGGCTCACATGGTGTACAGTATAGTATACGGCTCACATGGTGTACAGTATAGTATACGGCTCACATGGTGTACAGTATAGTATACGGCTCACATGGTGTACAGTATAGTATACGGCTCACATGGTGTACAGTATAGTATACGGCTCACATGGTGTACAGTATACGGCTCACATGGTGTACAGTATACGGCTCACATGGTGTACAGTATACGGCTCACATGGTGTACAGTATACGGCTCACATGGTGTACAGTATACGGCTCACATGGTGTACAGTATAGTATACGGCTCACATGGTGTACAGTATAGTATACGGCTCACATGGTGTACAGTATAGTATACGGCTCACATGGTGTACAGTATACGGCTCACATGGTGTACAGTATACGGCTCACATGGTGTACAGTATACGGCTCACATGGTGTACAGTATACGGCTCACATGGTGTACAGTATAGTATACGGCTCACATGGTGTACAGTATAGTATACGGCTCACATGGTGTACAGTATAGTATACGGCTCACATGGTGTACAGTATAGTATACGGCTCACATGGTGTACAGTATAGTATACGGCTCACATGGTGTACAGTATACGGCTCACATGGTGTACAGTATACGGCTCACATGGTGTACAGTATACGGCTCACATGGTGTACAGTATACGGCTCACATGGTGTACAGTATACGGCTCACATGGTGTACAGTACACGGCTCACATGGTGTACAGTATACGGCTCACATGGTGTACAGTATACGGCTCACATGGTGTACAGTATAGTATACGGCTCACATGGTGTACAGTATAGTATACGGCTCACATGGTGTACAGTATAGTATACGGCTCACATGGTGTACAGTATACGGCTCACATGGTGTACAGTATACGGCTCACATGGTGTACAGTACACGGCTCACATGGTGTACAGTATACGGCTCACATGGTGTACAGTACACGGCTCACATGGTGTACAGTATACGGCTCACATGGTGTACAGTATACGGCTCACATGGTGTACAGTATAGTATACGGCTCACATGGTGTACAGTATAGTATACGGCTCACATGGTGTACAGTATAGTACACGGCTCACATGGTGTACAGTATAGTATACGGCTCACATGGTGTACAGTATAGTATACGGCTCACATGGTGTACAGTATACGGCTCACATGGTGTACAGTATACGGCTCACATGGTGTACAGTACACGGCTCACATGGTGTACAGTATACGGCTCACATGGTGTACAGTACACGGCTCACATGGTGTACAGTATACGGCTCACATGGTGTACAGTATACGGCTCACATGGTGTACAGTATAGTATACGGCTCACATGGTGTACAGTATAGTATACGGCTCACATGGTGTACAGTATAGTACACGGCTCACATGGTGTACAGTATACGGCTCACATGGTGTACAGTATACGGCTCACATGGTGTACAGTATACGGCTCACATGGTGTACAGTACACGGCTCACATGGTGTACAGTATACGGCTCACATGGTGTACAGTATAGTATACGGCTCACATGGTGTACAGTATAGTATACGGCTCACATGGTGTACAGTATAGTACACGGCTCACATGGTGTACAGTATAGTATACGGCTCACATGGTGTACAGTATAGTATACGGCTCACATGGTGTACAGTATAGTATACGGCTCACATGGTGTACAGTATAGTATACGGCTCACATGGTGTACAGTATAGTATACGGCTCACATGGTGTACAGTATAGTATACGGCTCACATGGTGTACAGTATAGTATACGGCTCACATGGTGTACAGTATAGTATACGGCTCACATGGTGTACAGTATAGTACACGGCTCACATGGTGTACAGTATACGGCTCACATGGTGTACAGTATAGTATACGGCTCACATGGTGAACAGTATAGTATACGGCTCACATGGTGTACAGTATAGTATACGGCTCACATGGTGTACAGTATAGTATACGGCTCACATGGTGTACAGTATAGTATACGGCTCACATGGTGTACAGTATACGGCTCACATGGTGTACAGTATACGGCTCACATGGTGTACAGTATACGGCTCACATGGTGTACAGTATACGGCTCACATGGTGTACAGTATAGTACACGGCTCACATGGTGTACAGTATAGTACACGGCTCACATGGTGTACAGTATAGTATACGGCTCACATGGTGTACAGTATAGTATACGGCTCACATGGTGTACAGTATAGTATACGGCTCACATGGTGTACAGTATAGTATACGGCTCACATGGTGTACAGTATACGGCTCACATGGTGTACAGTATAGTATACGGCTCACATGGTGTACAGTATAGTATACGGCTCACATGGTGTACAGTATAGTATACGGCTCACATGGTGTACAGTATACGGCTCACATGGTGTACAGTATAGTATACGGCTCACATGGTGTACAGTATAGTATACGGCTCACATGGTGTACAGTATAGTATACGGCTCACATGGTGTACAGTATACGGCTCACATGGTGTACAGTATACGGCTCACATGGTGTACAGTATACGGCTCACATGGTGTACAGTATAGTATACGGCTCACATGGTGTACAGTATAGTATACGGCTCACATGGTGTACAGTATAGTATACGGCTCACATGGTGTACAGTATAGTATACGGCTCACATGGTGTACAGTATAGTATACGGCTCACATGGTGTACAGTATACGGCTCACATGGTGTACAGTATACGGCTCACATGGTGTACAGTATACGGCTCACATGGTGTACAGTATACGGCTCACATGGTGTACAGTATACGGCTCACATGGTGTACAGTACACGGCTCACATGGTGTACAGTATACGGCTCACATGGTGTACAGTATACGGCTCACATGGTGTACAGTATAGTATACGGCTCACATGGTGTACAGTATAGTATACGGCTCACATGGTGTACAGTATAGTATACGGCTCACATGGTGTACAGTATACGGCTCACATGGTGTACAGTATACGGCTCACATGGTGTACAGTATACGGCTCACATGGTGTACAGTACACGGCTCACATGGTGTACAGTATACGGCTCACATGGTGTACAGTATAGTATACGGCTCACATGGTGTACAGTATAGTATACGGCTCACATGGTGTACAGTATAGTATACGGCTCACATGGTGTACAGTATAGTATACGGCTCACATGGTGTACAGTATAGTATACGGCTCACATGGTGTACAGTATACGGCTCACATGGTGTACAGTATAGTACACGGCTCACATGGTGTACAGTATAGTATACGGCTCACATGGTGTACAGTATAGTACACGGCTCACATGGTGTACAGTATAGTATACGGCTCACATGGTGTACAGTATAGTACACGGCTCACATGGTGTACAGTATAGTACACGGCTCACATGGTGTACAGTATAGTATACGGCTCACATGGTGTACAGTATACGGCTCACATGGTGTACAGTATAGTATACGGCTCACATGGTGTACAGTACACGGCTCACATGGTGTACAGTATAGTATACGGCTCACATGGTGTACAGTATAGTATACGGCTCACATAGTGTACAGTATAGTATACGGCTCGCATGGTGTACAGTATAGTATACGGCTCACATGGTGTACAGTATAGTATACGGCTCACATGGTGTACAGTATAGTATACGGCTCACATGGTGTACAGTATAGTATACGGCTCACATGGTGTACAGTATACGGCTCACATGGTGTACAGTATAGTATACGGCTCACATGGTGTACAGTATAGTATACGGCTCACATGGTGTACAGTATACGGCTCACATGGTGTACAGTATACGGCTCACATGGTGTACAGTACACGGCTCACATGGTGTACAGTATACGGCTCACATGGTGTACAGTACACGGCTCACATGGTGTACAGTATACGGCTCACATGGTGTACAGTATACGGCTCACATGGTGTACAGTATAGTATACGGCTCACATGGTGTACAGTATAGTATACGGCTCACATGGTGTACAGTATAGTACACGGCTCACATGGTGTACAGTATACGGCTCACATGGTGTACAGTATACGGCTCACATGGTGTACAGTATACGGCTCACATGGTGTACAGTACACGGCTCACATGGTGTACAGTATACGGCTCACATGGTGTACAGTATAGTATACGGCTCACATGGTGTACAGTATAGTATACGGCTCACATGGTGTACAGTATAGTACACGGCTCACATGGTGTACAGTATAGTATACGGCTCACATGGTGTACAGTATAGTATACGGCTCACATGGTGTACAGTATAGTATACGGCTCACATGGTGTACAGTATAGTATACGGCTCACATGGTGTACAGTATAGTATACGGCTCACATGGTGTACAGTATAGTATACGGCTCACATGGTGTACAGTATAGTATACGGCTCACATGGTGTACAGTATAGTATACGGCTCACATGGTGTACAGTATAGTACACGGCTCACATGGTGTACAGTATACGGCTCACATGGTGTACAGTATAGTATACGGCTCACATGGTGAACAGTATAGTATACGGCTCACATGGTGTACAGTATAGTATACGGCTCACATGGTGTACAGTATAGTATACGGCTCACATGGTGTACAGTATAGTATACGGCTCACATGGTGTACAGTATACGGCTCACATGGTGTACAGTATACGGCTCACATGGTGTACAGTATACGGCTCACATGGTGTACAGTATACGGCTCACATGGTGTACAGTATAGTACACGGCTCACATGGTGTACAGTATAGTACACGGCTCACATGGTGTACAGTATAGTATACGGCTCACATGGTGTACAGTATAGTATACGGCTCACATGGTGTACAGTATAGTATACGGCTCACATGGTGTACAGTATAGTATACGGCTCACATGGTGTACAGTATACGGCTCACATGGTGTACAGTATAGTATACGGCTCACATGGTGTACAGTATAGTATACGGCTCACATGGTGTACAGTATAGTATACGGCTCACATGGTGTACAGTATAGTATACGGCTCACATGGTGTACAGTATAGTATACGGCTCACATGGTGTACAGTATAGTATACGGCTCACATGGTGTACAGTATACGGCTCACATGGTGTACAGTATAGTATACGGCTCACATGGTGTACAGTATAGTATACGGCTCACATGGTGTACAGTATAGTATACGGCTCACATGGTGTACAGTATACGGCTCACATGGTGTACAGTATACGGCTCACATGGTGTACAGTATACGGCTCACATGGTGTACAGTATAGTATACGGCTCACATGGTGTACAGTATAGTATACGGCTCACATGGTGTACAGTATAGTATACGGCTCACATGGTGTACAGTATAGTATACGGCTCACATGGTGTACAGTATAGTATACGGCTCACATGGTGTACAGTATACGGCTCACATGGTGTACAGTATACGGCTCACATGGTGTACAGTATACGGCTCACATGGTGTACAGTATACGGCTCACATGGTGTACAGTATACGGCTCACATGGTGTACAGTACACGGCTCACATGGTGTACAGTATACGGCTCACATGGTGTACAGTATACGGCTCACATGGTGTACAGTATAGTATACGGCTCACATGGTGTACAGTATAGTATACGGCTCACATGGTGTACAGTATAGTATACGGCTCACATGGTGTACAGTATACGGCTCACATGGTGTACAGTATACGGCTCACATGGTGTACAGTATACGGCTCACATGGTGTACAGTACACGGCTCACATGGTGTACAGTATACGGCTCACATGGTGTACAGTATACGGCTCACATGGTGTACAGTATAGTATACGGCTCACATGGTGTACAGTATAGTATACGGCTCACATGGTGTACAGTATAGTATACGGCTCACATGGTGTACAGTATACGGCTCACATGGTGTACAGTATAGTACACGGCTCACATGGTGTACAGTATAGTATACGGCTCACATGGTGTACAGTATAGTACACGGCTCACATGGTGTACAGTATAGTATACGGCTCACATGGTGTACAGTATAGTACACGGCTCACATGGTGTACAGTATAGTACACGGCTCACATGGTGTACAGTATAGTATACGGCTCACATGGTGTACAGTATACGGCTCACATGGTGTACAGTATAGTATACGGCTCACATGGTGTACAGTACACGGCTCACATGGTGTACAGTATAGTATACGGCTCACATGGTGTACAGTATAGTATACGGCTCACATAGTGTACAGTATAGTATACGGCTCGCATGGTGTACAGTATAGTATACGGCTCACATGGTGTACAGTATAGTATACGGCTCACATGGTGTACAGTATAGTATACGGCTCACATGGTGTACAGTATAGTATACGGCTCACATGGTGTACAGTATACGGCTCACATGGTGTACAGTATACGGCTCACATGGTGTACAGTATACGGCTCACATGGTGTACAGTATAGTACACGGCTCACATGGTGTACAGTATAGTATACGGCTCACATGGTGTACAGTATAGTATACGGCTCACATGGTGTACAGTATACGGCTCACATGGTGTACAGTATAGTATACGGCTCACATGGTGTACAGTATACGGCTCACATGGTGTACAGTATACGGCTCACATGGTGTACAGTATACGGCTCACATGGTGTACAGTACACGGCTCACATGGTGTACAGTATAGTATACGGCTCACATGGTGTACAGTATAGTATACGGCTCACATGGTGTACAGTATAGTACACGGCTCACATGGTGTACAGTATAGTACACGGCTCACATGGTGTACAGTATAGTACACGGCTCACATGGTGTACAGTATAGTATACGGCTCACATGGTGTACAGTATAGTATACGGCTCACATGGTGTACAGTATAGTATACGGCTCACATGGTGTACAGTATAGTATACGGCTCACATGGTGTACAGTATAGTATACGGCTCACATGGTGTACAGTATAGTATACGGCTCACATGGTGTACAGTATAGTATACGGCTCACATGGTGTACAGTATAGTATACGGCTCACATGGTGTACTGTACAGTATACGGCTCACGAAGTTATACGAAAATAATAGCCAGCACTCCATCGTCCTTCTGGTATAGGGAGGTCCCATATTATCAGTCAAGTCTCTCTGTGTGTGTGTGTGTGTGTGTGTGTGTGTGTGTGTTTGTGTGTGCGCAATCCATGCACGTAACTCGAGAACCGTTCCCCCCACCAACTTCAAATTCGACTCACGCGTTCCACACCACCACAGGAGTGCGCGTGCCCGGTGTGGCGTGCCCGGTGTGGCGTGCCACGGTTGCCCATGCAGACCCGCCACAAAAGGCCTCTGGACAGGGCCTCTGGACAGGGGCTCTGGACAGGGGCTCTGGACAGGGGCCCTATGCCCACTGTGCCTGTATACTGCCCAGGGTCCATACATGGAGCTGGCCTGTTCTGCCATCACAGCACTCCATATTTGGGCATGCCTGACACAGAACTCCATAAGCTGGCCTGTTCTCAGGGGGACAGGGCCCCTGCCAGGGTGCATTTATGGAGAAATGGGACACAGACATAAAACATAATATTTCCAACTTGATAATATCAGTCTCTACGCCACTGTATTGGTATCGGACAAGTATTGGCATTGGCCCTTATTTGTCATATCGGGTCATCGGTCATCGATATCTGCAAAGAGGGGTAAGGGGTTGACAGGTAAATAAAATGTTGGGACATGTGGAGTTTGCTTTGGAGTTGCCCAAAGTGCAAGTGCACATCTGAGTGAGGAGTCTGCTATAAACACAACACGAGATATATAGCTAGATAGCTATAAACACAACACAAGATCACATGGTATCGGTATTTGATATCGGCTAACACCACAATTGTGGTATCGGGATCGGATGGGGAACGAGGACATCCCTACTTTTGAAGCACGGACAGCAGGGGAGGCATACTATCATCCGACAGAGCTCCGAGGTGCGCTGCGGGTCGGGAGTGGGTTGCGGTTACTGGTTAGGTTTAGGTGTCTGCCCCGGGGGAGGTTAGGGTTAGGGTGAGGGAGGAGGTAGGTTGTCGTTCGGACCAATGCTCCGTCGGATGAAAGTACTGCACTCGGACAGCAGACACGCTTAGGCGTCAGAGCGTGAAGGAAGGCTTGACGTCGAAACACGCCTACCAGAACCAGACTTCGGAGTGCTGGGCTATTATGTACAGATTTGTAAAACATATTTCACATTTCTTTACAGCATATTAAAGACCTTCAATAATTCTGAAAGACCTCGTTATGAGGATGAAGAGTCCCTGTTCCAACAAGTACGTAAATTCGGCAACCTAAGTTTAAATTGATACTTTTTTCAAGACACTTAAAAAAACATCTGATGATGACTCTGCGCTGGATAAACAACTGCACGCACAACACACACGGATGGGAGGCTGGTTGATACGGAAAGGAAACATGTCATTTAGCACCTTTGTTTCATCATTTACAGGTAGAATGCTGTTGATTGGCACATTTCTAATTAATTAGAGAACAGACCCTCAAGTTTCCCCCGTGCGTAATAAGGTGTTGTTGTGATCACTATGAAGGATCGTGAACCCCCGGCACTATACGATGTTTAGCAGTGGCGTGCACAGATAGACACTAGGGGGTGCTAGACCCCCTGCCCTTTTAGCAATTTTGCTAAAAAATAAATTTAAAAAAAAGTTTAATGTTTTTTCTTAATTTGTAGTGTGTGGACAATGGTGACATTGATCAAATCTTGATAAAAACGCTTCTATATTATTTAGGCTCCCACAATCTAAAGCTATGTTTCTATGTCAGTGGCTCATCGATTAAACAAAATAGCAGACCTACAAGCTCGTAGCGCGCCACTCGGTGGCGCGCTATGAGCTTGTAGATCTGCTATTTTTCAATAGCTAAAATGTGCTGCACAAGGTGCCCTTTTTTCACTTGAGCACCTGCCCCTCTAAATGTCTGTGCACGCCACTGATGTTTAGCATTTCAACACATCTGAAACACAATGTAGCATGATGTTTTTACACTGTCACAAACACTGTAGAGCCAGACCGATCGATGCAGCCGTAACTTATCTTGTTTCCAAATGTTTTCTAAAAGTTTTAGATCAGTTGTTTTCAACCCATTTCACAGCAAGATCCATTATTTATTCGGCATTTGAGCCACGGTAGCCACCAACCTGCACCATTTGACGACATTTAGCCTCTCAGAACAAAGACTAAGCATATTCTGTTCTTGTTGGATGAGATTTTGTCCACAACTCACTCACATCATGCTGTATTGATGTTGGTACCATTAGGAGAGATAACAGGTTGTATTGATGTTGGTACCATTAGGAGAGATAACAGGCACATCAACTCTCCATCATTTAGCTGGGGACCACCTGGAACCTCCTCAAGGAACCACTGGTTGAAAACCACAGTTTAACGTTAGATTTGTATCAATAGTTACGGAGCAAAATAGTAGCTTCTACAGTTTCTATTTTAGAAAAAAGATTAACTTTACTTGTCTAGGAAAAATCAGTGGGACTCTACAACACAGACAACAGCAACTCTAACTTTGCTTCGCCACTCTATAAAAGCAAGGCAGTTTCAAGACAGCACTCACACATATTTCTTTGTATTCATGTTTGGTTTTCCATCGGCTCACTCTCATGAGTTACAGACGGCAAGGGTCCATTTGGTTACCCAACTGTCAATCATGTTGCCGGGGAGGACCACACTTTGAGCACCACCCGCATAAAAAAAAAAACCCACACACACACAATGGTTTATCGGGTTCCTTAAACCTGGGACATTCTCCCTCATCGGAACTCCGCGGGGGTTGGTGGGGGGGTGGGGGGGTTGTAGCTTCCGCGTCAGAGCCACCAAGTCTGCGACGGTCCCAAAACATTCGGATCCGCCCCGCAAGAGAGAGATCCTCCGCCTCGTCCCTTTTCAGTCCAGCCAATAGCAGAGCTCCGGAGGGGCTCAGGGGTTTCGACGCTGCTCACACGGGCGTGGTCCTCCGATTGGCCCCGCCGCCGTCCTTCAGGTCGCTGGCGAAGCAGTTGCGCACCTGGAGGAAGTCGGCGGCCGCCGCCTCGTGCTCGTCGGGGCTGTACGCGTTCTCCGTCGTCACGCTGTCCCGGGCGATGGCGTACATGGACAGGTCGCCGACGCCGCCCTTCGCCGGCGAGCCCGGGCCAGACGCCGGCCCCCCCTCCTCGGTGGAGTGCGAGCTGGAGCGCGACGTGTCGTTGTTCCGGCGGCGGCGGCGGTAGCGGAAGCTGGGCATGCGCGCGTACGGCGAGGCGGCGGAGGAGGAGAGCGCGCGCAGGAAGTCGCGGCGCGCGCGCCAGCGGAACTCCTTGTTCTTCTCGATGTAGATGTTGACGGCGAGCACGGCCACCGCCTCGGCCACGATGAAGGACAGCGCGCCAAAGTAGAAGCTCCAGCCGTACGAGTACGTGGACTTCTTGTCGTCGTCGCGCTTGTCGTTGGGGTCGCCCGCGTTGCTGGAGATGTAGACGATGATGCCGATGATGTTGCTCAGACCTGCAGGGAGAGAGAATGAGACATTCATACAACAGAAATGTTGACGTCCTCACATAAGTGTATAGTAATGCAATTGTGTCGCCAGTACAGCTGCGAAGAAAATCATTTTGGTTAATTGGAAATCTGAAAAATCACCTTCACAGAGACACTGACTGAATGAGCTTTCATCATACTGTACCCCTGAAAAGATACTGTACAATGTAAGAAGAAGGCCTGCTACTTTTGAAAAGATATGGGGCAGGTTCTTTGAGGTTCTACCTTCAATGATTTGGTTTGAGTTTTCTTTTATTTATATTGTTATTTTCATGTATTTATCCGAGTTGTTGCTGTCAAGAGGTGTTGTGTACATACAGAATAATGAGAGCTGTGTAGTTTTCCTTTCTGGGGTTGGGGTGGGGGGTGGGTGGGGGGGGTTTGTTTTTACTGTTTTTTGTCTTTTCTTTTTTGAGTTTGTCTTGTCTTGTTTAAAAAAAAAGAAAAAGAAATCATGATTCTGTAACTCGTTGTTAATATCTGCATTTTCAATAAATAAATCTTAAAAAAAAAGTAATGCAATTGTGCGTGTCGCTTGTGCATGTGTGTGCCTGTGTGTGCGTGCGTGCATACCTGTGTGCCGCGTGTGTGCCTGTGTAAGTGTGTGTGTGCGTGCGTTTTAGACTCACCGGCAGCTACAAAGAAGATCCCTGCGGTCAGCAGGATGTTGTTGCGCGTGTCGTAGACGCGGCCCACCCCCATGCACACCCCCCCCAGCATCAACAGCACCGTACTGAGGATGGGAAACACACTGGAGGCTCGCACTATACCTGCACAGAGAGAGAGAGAGACACACACACACACACAGAGAGAGAGAGAGAGAGAGAGAGAGAGAGAGAGACACAGAGAGATAGAGAGAGACAGAGAGAGAGAGAGAGACACACACACACAGAGAGAGAGAGAGAGAGAGAGAGAGAGAGAGAGACAGAGAGAGAGAGACACAGAGAGAGAGAGACAGAGGGAGAGAGAGAGAGAGAAGTGTTAAGAATTGATTCTATATGCTGTCTAGTGGCAGCCTCTGATGGAGAGTTCACTCATTATTGTCTCCTGCATGCCATCACCAATTGACTCACTAACCATTGACAGTCCGTGTGTGTGTGTGTGTGTGTGTGTGTGTGTGTGTGTGTGTGTGTGTGTGTGTGTGTGTGTGTGTGTGTGTGTGTGTGTGTGTGTGCGTGCGTGCGTGTGCGTGTGCGTGTGTGTGTGTGTGTGTCTAGTCATTTCACGAAACCGGTACGATTTGGATTTTCTTTTCTTGAAAATGTGACCGAAAGGTATTACTTTTCTGAATACCCCACAATGTTAAGGACATCTTTAACTAGCAGAAAAACACATTTTCCCATCTCAGGCATTACATAAATATTTGTATACATAGATGATATAGAATAATATGATTACAGGGTTTAAAATAATAACGGGGTTGAGTCAACACCGTCATTAACAGGGTTGTGATTTTTCAAGATGGCCACTATACTCTACCTGTGGTGATTTAGAGGAGACCACATGGCATGCATGATGTTAAGATATCGATATATTGTTGAAATAAATAAATAATTAACCGGCAACAACACAATGGAACCCTCAACAGTGCTACACACTTCCCACTCGTAAATCAATCTGCAGACAGACAGACAGACAGACAGACAGTACTTACGCAGCAGGTATTCAGAGCTGTCTGTGTCATAATCGTTGTCATCGGGGAAAGGATTGATCCTGAAACAGCTTCCCTGGTTGAGGCCTGTAAAGCATGTTGTAGTTTTAGTAAAAACAGAGGGATGTGTTTGGGTGAAGCGGTGAGTCTCTTACCACCTCGGCTCAGTGACGTCATGTTGTAGTTTTAGTAAAAACAGAGGGATGTGTTTGGGTGAAGCGGTGAGTCTCTTACCACCTCGGCTCAGTGACGTCATGTTGTAGTTTTAGTAAAAACAGAGGGATGTGTTTGGGTGAAGCTGTGAGTCTCTTAACACCGCGGCTCAGTGACGTCATGATGTAGTTTTAGTAAAAACAGAGAGATGTGTTTGGGTGAAGCGGTGAGTCTCTTACCACCGCCTCAGTGACGTCATGTTGTAGTTTTAGTAAAAACAGAGATGTGTTTGGGTGAAGCGGTGAGTCTCTTACCACCACGGCTCAGTGACGTCATGTTGTAATTTTCGGTGGTCACCTTATCACCTATAAACTGGAGTATGAATAAAGGCCTTTATGATATCTAGGGATTGGATGCATTCAGGTAAAGCTCTATAGGCTTATGGTCTCAAGTGGGTGAAAGCTACAGTCAATGACACACCAGTACAGAGGCTAATGACACGCAGTGACCTGCAGCGTGTGTGTGTGTGTGTGTGTGTGTGTGTGCGTGCGTGTTAACCTGCCTTTTGTCCACGGCAGTGTGTGAGATTATGGATATAATGGAGTGAGACGACTGGTCATTGTGTTCACATGTGGTCTGAAAGCACTGTGTGTGACATCTCACTTCACTGCAGGCTTCCCGTCATTCACACTGAGAGATAGCTGCTGTTTCCGTTAACCCATTCAGGACTGAGACCAGATCCTACAAAATCTACAGAAGGTTTTCTGAAATCTTTCTATATGTGTCAGTGGTGCTCAAACTATTCCATGTCAAATTATATGTATTTGGCCACCGACCCCCATCTGAAAATATGTTGTTCCAGGGACCAGCCCCCCTCCCCCAGAAGCAAAGATTTGAGTTAAAAACCTTCGCTCTGAAAGAATATATGTGTCATATACGTCTAAAATGAAACCAAATGGATTTGGTTTCATTTTACACGCTCAAGAGTTAAAGATCTATAAGGGTCAATTTGTTAACTATACTCATCATTTAGCAGGGGACCACCTGGCACCTCCTCAAGGACCACTGGTCAATATAACACCACCGCTGTCCCATTGACTTCCATGGATATTTATATTTCAACAGAATGTGTGCCGAAAAATGGTCGGAGTTGTATACGTTCATAGTAGCAGTGTGTGGATTGATTGATCGCTCCAGTGGTTTGCAAGATTATGGAGGGAGAGACAGACAGACAGACAGACAGACAGACAGACAGACAGACAGACAGACAGACAGACAGACAGACAGGCAGACAGACAGGCAGACAGGCAGGCAGGCAGGCAGGCAGGCAGGCAGACAGACAGGCAGGCAGGCAGGCAGACAGGCAGACAGACAGACAGACAGACAGACAGACCCACTCTTATAGATGGCTGCTGCTAGACTCTTTTGGAGTAAAAATAGGAAATTAGAGACATTTCTTTGACCCGAGACAGGAAATTTGGCACCGATCCGTGAGATTATTGCCACACATGCACACATTGCACACACACGCACGCAGGCACGCACGCACGCAGGCACGCACGCACGCACGCAGGCACGCACGCACGCACGCACGCACATACATACATACACGCACACAGAAAAACACAGAAGGATCAAGTTACTATTGGATTGCCTATGAGGGTACTGTGTATTTTTTTGGGGTGTATTTATTTTTGTTGTATGGACTATTTGTATAAATATAATGTTCTAAGTTATATGTTGTTTACTAATTGCAGTCGCACCACGGTGCGTTGTAGCCTGGCATTTCCGAACTCGGCCCAGCTTAAATTTAAAAATAACTTTTTTATTTTATTTTCCTAATATATGATGACAGTAGACAAGTGTCATTACATAACATAATGTGAATGCAATCACTGCAATCAATTTAGCAAAATATGGCAGTGGGTGTATTATTATTATTATTATTAGTATTAGTATTATAAAAATACAAATAAAACATTTTCCTATTTGGATCCGTAGCCACTGGCACTGCCTAGTTTGTCCATCTGTACCTGCATAGATTGATTGGTCATGCCTGCCTGATGCCTGACATCATGTGCTTGTTTCTAGAATGTGGCAGATTTGTTTTTCTTCACACCACATTCTTTGTTTATGATTAAATATGAATGAGAAGCCTCTCTGAGAGTATCCTAAATGTTAGCCTCACAATGCCAAACGTCTGTTGCAAAGTTTTTTGGAAAGAAAGGAAGTCAGCAGTCCCTAGAGGAGCTAGGCTACTGACTACTGTAGGCCTACAACAGTTGTATCCTGACTTGTAAAGCTGACTTCAGCTTTACTGGGAAACTCTACAACAGCGTCCGCCCTTGATTATGGATTACTACGTGTTTGAAGACATCAAAGGTCAGAATTGAATTGCAATTTTTGCTGAATTGATTTTCATTGATTGTGCCCATGTTGTCTGCTGCTATGCTATGGGGTGCTATCTTGCTATAATTTGTAATTTGGAAGTGAGTTGAAAGAAACTAGCTGTTAATTGTTACACTCTGCAGTCTTCAACACTACACTAATACTTCAATACCAGTAGGCTGCCTGGGAGAGTGTGCATGTTGTTGTTTTATGGTTGTTGAGGAGCGCATGCAGGGTTTGTGTAAACACAAACATTGAAGACGAAGGTGCAATTTTTTGTTTACATTTGGAAATGTGATGGGATGAAGTGTCTTGTAGCAGCCTGACATTACACCTGTCAATCTCTAAGACACCTGACTTAATATGTTTAGGAAATTGAAGGCAAACATGAGTATTAATTAATTAAAAATGAGGGGTATTAATTAATGAATTAATGAATTAATTCAATTTTTTTGCACGTGCAGTGTGCCCAGGCAGATTTTCCCAGGCCAAGGTAATAATTAATTCCTGCATACGCAACTGGTATGCGGAAGCTGGAGAAATAAGAAAATGACCGGGGGAGGCAATCAGTGAATCTAGGTGCGTTCCACCGTGTAGATATAACGCAATAAAACCATAAGGCCTCAGTCACACGTGAAATACAGCACGTCTCCTCGGTGCCTCCTGTGTCCTCAGTGTCTCCTGTGTCCTCAGTGTCTCCTGTGTCCTCAGTGTCTCCTGTGTCCTCAGTGTCTCCTGTGTCCTCATAGCCGCAATTTGCAACGCTAGATTTATTTTACAATGGGATGAATCTAGAGTTGCAATACCCTCCATTGACTCCCCACTCATCCAATTTGGTTTGTGATCTGCTTGTCTTAAACGACGTTGAACTCATCAACATTGCAGCTGTAGTCCAAGCTTGAATTATCCTCTTTAGCTCATAGCTCATAACATGTCTACGGGGGATTTTTATGAAAAACAAGCTCGTATTATCTGGAGTTGCAAATTGCGGCTAGTGTCCTCAGTGTCTCCTGTGTCCTCAGTGTCTCCTGTGTCCTCAGTGTCTCCTGTGTCTCCTGTGTCCTCAGTGTCTCCTGTGTCCTCAGTGTCTCCTGTGTCCTCAGTGTCTCCTGTGTCCTCAGTGTCTCCTGTGTCCTCAGTGTCTCCTGTGTCCTCAGTGTCTCCTGTGTCCTCAGTGTCTCCTGTGTCCTCTGTGTCTCCTGTGTCCTCAGTGTCTCCTGTGTCCTCTGTGTCTCCTGTGTCCTCAGTGTCTCCTGTGTCCTCAGTGTCTCCTGTGTCCTCAGTGTCTCCTGTGTCCTCAGTGTCTCCTGTGTCCTCAGTGTCTCCTGTGTCCTCAGTGTCTCCTGTGTCCTCTGTGTCTCCTGTGTCCTCTGTGTCTCCTGTGTCCTCAGTGTCTCCTGTGTCCTCAGTGTCTCCTGTGTCCTCAGTGTCTCCTGTGTCCTCAGTGTCTCCTGTGTCCTCAGTGTCTCCTGTGTCCTCAGTGTCTCCTGTGTCCTCAGTGTCTCCTGTGTCCTCAGTGTCTCCTGTGTCCTCTGTGTCTCCTGTGTCCTCAGTGTCTCCTGTGTCCTCTGTGTCTCCTGTGTCCTCAGTGTCTCCTGTGTCCTCAGTGTCTCCTGTGTCCTCAGTGTCTCCTGTGTCCTCAGTGTCTCCTGTGTCCTCAGTGTCTCCTGTGTCCTCTGTGTCTCCTGTGTCCTCTGTGTCTCCTGTGTCCTCAGTGTCTCCTGTGTCCTCTGTGTCTCCTGTGTCCTCAGTGTCTCCTGTGTCCTCAGTGTCTCCTGTGTCCTCAGTGTCTCCTGTGTCCTCAGTGTCTCCTGTGTCCTCTGTGTGTCGTATGTCTCGCAGTTCATTTTCAACAGGAGTCACATAGTTTTGACAAGACAAGTATTTGCTCCACGGCTGTCTTCTGCCGTTTTATTTATTGTTTTTTATACTGTACATAGAGGTCGAGGCCTCCTATGAGCCCGCTGGGCTTCTGGTCTCATCCCGGCACATTCATTTTTTCATATCTTGCGTATATTGTTGTTTTTAAATTGTGCTAAATCTAATCTAATCAAATCAGATCTTGTATAAAGTTGGGCTGGTTAAAAGTGACATTGGAGCTGATTTGCAGCTTGGACAAAAGATTGTTGCATTCAGCAAGATACACACACACACACACACACACACACACACACACACACACACACACTAGCAGCATGATGCCCTGGATGGTTCCCGTGGATGTCCCCCCCCCCCCCCCCCCTGTCTGGGAGACACATTAAATGACGATCACACAGCTCAGTACACACACACACACACACACACACACACACACACACACACACACACACACAGTGATGTGATTATAAATGCATTACAGAGCATTTAGATTCATATGTCTCCATCGCGGGCCCCGGGGAAAAAAAAGAAAAACAAATTGGCACGCGACACGTGTGCCAAATCTTAGATCGGGTCATATAACAAAAATAACCCCCCTGTGATTTTAGTCATTATAATGAACATGAAGCATCAACTGTAAATATGAAATAAATGCTTAAATATGTAGTTATAAGTGTAATGTTAGAGTCCACGGAAGTGAACCTTTCAAGCCTATATATTTTTTAGTCAGTCCGACCGACAGACAGACAGACAGACAGACAGACAGACAGACAGACAGACAGACAGACAGACAGACAGACAGCTTGTAGTTAAGTGTATAATCCATAGAGGAGCTTGGATGTTGTGTGGGAGTCTGGGAGAGTGTGAACAATGTGATGATGTCTACTGGGAATATGAGGGTTAAAAGACTACGATGGACCTGTCAAAACTTCATTTCCCATGAGCCCTCGGGGCAGCCAGCTCAAAGGTCCCTGATGAGATGACATGGCTTTTAAAGGGCCAGCCACAGTTAAGTTGGTCCCCGCGCCTAGCGAGGGGCATCGGATGCATTAATTGAATTAATTAGCGTCAAATCACACACGGCCACATGTGGCATGTGTGCTATTTAAGGCTGTGGTTCTAAATTAGTGGGCCGCGGATATTATTGCATGTGTGCCCCCAAATAATTCACCATTTGTGAGCCTTCTCATTGGTTCCTCAATGACTAACCAGCAGGCTCTTTCTGCTTTGTTCCGCCCCGGTTCCACCTTGTTTATGTTGAATTTGCTAAAACATGTTTTTTTTTGGGGGGGGAAACTAAAATCAAACATGTTTTTTTTTGTTTTTGAACCACGGGTTCATGTACTTTTTATTTGCATTGTAATCCCCATAGGGGGATTTCCGATCGCCTCATATAAGAAATAAACTAATCATCCAGGCCGCTTCACTCATATGGATATCAAGAATCAACTGACTGTTGTTATTGTTACTGCTACTGAATTAGTTACATTTTCGCTAGAAACAGACTGTATCATACCAGTCGTCCAGACACACTATGCACAAAAAGCCACAAATAATAATGCATGCCACGGGAAATCCAATACTTGCTTGCAACTTTCACATTTACCGTACAGTTTGGATTTGTATGAATATTGCACGCTATACTTCTTGAACACACAAGTGTGCAGCGAGTTGAGAAAACAGGCTTGAAAGGTTCACTTCTATAACAGCATTACACATATAGCTATGTTTAAGCATTTATTTCATATTTACAGTTGATGCTTCAACAGACTCTTCGTATTGCTGCCCTCAGGGAAGCGTTACCGAAGCATCAAAGCCAGCACAACCAGGCTCAAGAGCAGTTTTCTTCCCCAGCCTGTAAGACTGCTAAACAAATGAACATTGCACTTCTTCACATATTAAGGCCTTGTCTGTGTTCCTTTAAAAAAACCTTTTAAAACCTTTTACATGGGTTTTATCTGAGTTGTTTACTTGTTTTAAACCTTTTAAATAACCTTTTACATGGGGTTTGCACTGTTATTTATGTTTTTATAATTTATTGTGTATTGTGGAGCACACCCAACCTAAGTTTTTCACAATGCATGTACAATAAACATCTAAGATCTAAGATTTACAATAAAAATATATACAGTATATATACATTTTCGGCACGCGACACGTGGCCGTATGAATCTAAATGCTCTGTAATGCATTTTTAATCACACCACCGTGTGTGTGTGTGTGTGTGTGTGTGTGTGTGTGATAAAGGAATATTGTGTTTTGTTCTGTTCAGAGAACCTTATTATTATGAGCGGAGCGCTCGGAGCTGGTGATTTATGAGTGGCACTTATTATCAGCATGACTGCCTGAGGCTGCGAGTGCGCGTGTGCTGTCTGATGGTAAGCGCTGGGCGTCGTTGATATGGCTGTGATGCCAATTCTCATTTGAACGTGTGAGCCTGCATGTAAATGTCAGAGTTTCTTTCTTTTCAAAATCTTTTTATTGAAGGTTTCTTTTCTTTTTTTGACAAACCCAGGGGCAAGCATTAGACAGAGACATATCAAATATGAAAATAAATAAAAAAATAAAGCTCCATCCCCTATCCCACCCACCCACAATCCCAAGGATAGTCGGAAAATACATAAATCTATATACACACACACACACACGAAATACATGCATACATAATTACAAAAACAATACATAAAAAATAATAAAGCAGATTTTACTAGCAGAGCAGAATTTGTTTCAGTTGTGGTTGGCGTGGCCGAGGCATAGGCACGGCACACTATACCGTTTGTGTGTTGTGGTAGAATGTCATAAACGGACCCCAGGTTTTGTAAAACTGTTTTTCAGAGCCGGCAATTGAAAACCTCATCTCCAACTCGAGACAGGACATTATATCACGAAGCCACTGACAGAGCACGGGCGGGGCAGCATCCTTCCATTTGAGCAGAATGGCACACCTAGCGAGCAATAAGGCAAAGTCGACCATACGACACTCTATGCGTGTTAGAGGAAGGTCATCCCTTCCAGCAGTGCCAAGGAGAGCCATTAAGGGATCTGGGTCTAGATTTTGGTGTAAAATGTTGGACAGAGTCTTGAACACATTCCCCCAAAATGGTTGTAATTTTGGACACATCCAATACTGATGGAACAGAGTTGCATCACCGCTCTTGCACTTGTCACAGGTAGGACTTATGTTAGGATAAATACTAGCCAGTTTAGCCTTAGACATATGAGCTCTATGGACTATTTTAAACTGCACTAAGCAATGTCGTGCACAGAGAGAGGACCTGTGTATAGAAGAGAAAACAGAATCCCATACTTCCTCAGACAGTGTGAGCCCCCTAACCCAAATGTCAAGAGTTTCTACAATGAATGAAACACTGCGGAGCAGAGCTGTGTGCGGACTGAGGACTTCTCTCGTTTTTAAACCAGTGGCTTTCAACCCTTTTCACATCAATAAATCAATGAAATGCTGCATTTGAGCAGAGGGTCCATTTGGTTACCAACGCTCCATCATTAGGCTGGGGAACACCTGGAACCCCCTCAAGGACCACTGGTTGAAAACCACTGTTTTATACCGTTGTTATATATCTATTGTCCAGAACTGGATGTGTACAACATCCTGCACACAAATGAAAGACTATATAGTTCAATTTAGTCGATTATGAACAATAGACTTTCTTTGAGGAAGATATTAACATTTTCTTCTTGACTTGCTTATTGGTTTTAAAATATTGTTTTCCATTACATTTTTCAGTAATTTACATGTAATCTGATGCACCACCAACAAAACAAGATATAGTTGAAGTGTTCATTTAACTGTGAAAACTTTACAAAACGACTCATACAGGTGTAAAGAACAGAACAGAGTCCATACTCAGAAGTTGACAGTGTTTGAGGAAATTAAAGGGGGGGAGAGAGAGAGAGAGAGAGAGAATGTTCCAGCCTCTATTCATTAAGCCATTAACACCTGAGGCCTCTGATTCTACAAAATGTCTTTTAAATCTCTAAATGTTTTCTAAAGAGTTTTCTGAAAAACCTAATTTCTTGGCTCAGTCTTAACAGTTTAGCTGCAGGTTAACCCGCTTTCCACGCTATTTAATCCATGTTTAGGCCCTACGCTAAACCCGCTATTTGTTTTATGTATATATTGTGTTTAATTCGAAAAAGACCTGGTGACAGGGCCGTCGTGTTATGATGACGAAACCGGAAATCGACCCGTGCTCTGGGCTGCAAGGGCTTCTGGGAAAATGTGTTCAATGCAAGTGAACGGTAGTTTCAACTGGACTCCAACAGCCCTCACTGCATGCTTGTTTTTGCCTTGCATTGCGACGCCGACAGGTGGAATATCTTTCTGTTCGACAACCAGCCATGGAAATATTTTCAGAAGCACAGTTTTGAGTAAACTTTTTGCTAAAATGTAAAATGACACAAAGATGCTGTTGCGGCCTTAACGGGTTAAACCACGCCGATAGCATCAGTCACTCACAGACAGCAGAGACAGCTTGTGTTAATTAAGCAGCTGGGATCAGAGCCACACATTTATAAAGCAACAGTAGCGCGTTCCTGCACTGATGTCTTCACTGATAGACAGACAGACAGGCTTCGTACACACATATCAGACGAACATGCTCTGTGCTGTCCATGTTTCATGGCCGCCTCAATGCTTTTCCAATGGAAGTCAGGTGGTTTGACCAAACAGTTGTGTGTGATGGGGGGAGGGGGGGCAATCAAACACAAGTCAAACCACGTGACTTCCATTGGAAAAGCATTGAGGCGGCCATGACACACAGGCAGAGCACAGCACAGTTGTTATTTATGTGTGTATGAAGCCGAACCGGGAACGTCCTACACTCTGAACCCCGCTGAACTAGAGGCTACTGAATAAATAGAACGAACGGAAGCCTATTGTTTTGATTTACTTGAGTGTGCAACTAACTACTAGTAGTAAGTACCCTAACTAACTACTAGTGGTGCTCAAACTAACTACTCAACTAACTACTAGTGGTTCTCAAGCTCTTTATGTGATTTTGGTAATATTATTGTCCACTCATTTTGTATAGTGTCTGTGGCAGTACAAAGCTCTTGTCAATATGTTTAATTGTTTCAATGAAAAGAAAAGAAAGAAACATGAAAAACTAAAACTAATTTCACACATGCAAAGTGTGAAATGACTGATTCTGATACAAAATAGCAGGTTTCTGCCGAACTGTGACAATATGTAAATATGAATATGTAAATATGTCCATATGTCATGAATACAGAAATATTGTGTGTGTGTGTGTGTGTGTGTGTGTGTGTGTGTGTGTGTGTGTGTGTGTGTGTGTGTGTGTGTGTGTGTGTGTGTGTGTGTGTGTGTGTGTGTGTGTGTGTGTGTGTGTGTGTGTGTGTGTGTGTGTGTGTGTGTGTGTGTGTGTGTGTGTGTGTGTGTGTGTGTGTGTGTGTGTGTGTGTGTGCATGCATGCGCATGCATGCGCGTGTGCGTGCGTGCGTCTGTGTGTGTGTGTGTGTGTGTGTGTGTGCGTGCTCGCTGGACTCTCCATGTAAATCAGCCTGTTGGAATATTAAGTGGTTGCCATGGCGAGAAGAGGCAACAGAAACCATGACAACAGAAACCATGGGCAACCAACAAGTGTGTGTGTGTATGTGTATGTGTGTGTGTGCGTGCGTGCATTTTCAGATGCCTGAAATGAAGTGGCTAATGTATTATGTTTTTGTAGTAATAATCCAAATCTAAGTTTTTTAAATAGCCTAAATGTAGCAGCGTGAAAGTACAATATTTGGATCTGAGATGTAGTGGAAGTAAAATAAATAGAGAGACTGAGACTATCGATAAAGCACCAGTTCCATTTACAGCCCCAGAGCATTCCACCAGCAGCAGCATGGCAGTACAGGTGTGGTGATCTTGGGTTTAAAGGCCTCACTCTCTCGCCTCCAAACACAGCCTATTTCTGATCATTAATTTATTGTGTTGCCAAACAGCTCAAATCAGAGAGTATTTCCTCCAGAATGACTTGTGTTTGTGTACACGCGATAACTCTGATCGGTATACACAAACTTCAGTCGAGCCTTAACCCATTCTGGACGATGTTATACTTTAGCTATATGAAAAATAGCAGATGTACAAGCTCGTAGCGCGGCACTCGGTGCTTGTAGATCTGCTATTTTTTTTTTATCCGTGAAAATGTGGCGCAAATCTTTGAATATATTATATTCTTTCAGAGCGAACGTTTGCTTCTGAGGGGGTCCCTGGAACAACATATTTTCAGATGGGGCTCAGCGGGCAATTACATATCATTTTGGGGGTCCTTGACATGAAAATGTTTGAGAACCACTGCTATAGAAACATGTTTTTTTCTGAAAACTGTCAGGATTTACAGTAGAAGACATTTGTACAATCGTCCTCAGGTCTAAATGGGTTAAAGTCTGGAGCAATAATTAAGTGCTTTTATGTCTTGCATAGCAGCCTCTCAGCCCATGTTGATGTAAAACACACTCAACCGTGGACACCGACACCTGCGTTCCAGCAGCTTCTAATTCATCGCAAACCTGTTTTTTTGGCAGTTCTTGGCTTACCAGACAGTGGCCTTGTGGTTAGAGTGTCAGCCCTGAAACTGGGAGGTCAGGGTTCGATCCCCGGCCGGGTCATATACTAAAGACTGTAAAAATGGGACCCAATGGCACTCGGCATCAAAGCGTTGGATTGGGGGCTCAAATCAAATAATCAAATTAATGGCTCACCGCTCCATGAGATGGGTCAAATACGGAGAACGAATTTCACTGCGGTAACGTGTGACAAATAGTACGACTTTGACTTTGACTCACTCGACCATCCAGCAGTATAGGTGCAGGTGTGGCCTCGGCCGGGAGGCTCCTTCTGGACGGTGTCATTCATTTTAAATGTGATGTTAAATAGACAAATACAATGTGATAGCCAGTAGCACAAACACTTGTTGAACAAGGGACTATACAATACATTCAGTTATCATGTTTATTATTGACTATAGTTTCTCCAGGGAATTTGACCGTTATGACTAACCGGTCAACTTCCAGGACCTCACACTGTGTGACTGAAGAGGTGTGTGTTACACCAAATACTGTGTTATCATTGCAGGACATCTAATGTGTCAGCTTCCAGGACCTCCCGCTGTGTCCACTGTCCCTGTAAAGAGGTGTGTTACACCCATCACTGTCCCCGTAAAGAGATGCGTTACACCCATCACTGTCCCCGTAAAGAGATGTGTTACACCCATATAGTGTCCCTGTAAAGGAGGTGTGTTTCACCCATTAAAGGTCCCCTGTATAGAGAGGTGCATGTGTTACACACATTAAAGTGTTTATCCCAGACAGAATGATGTGTTGCCGCAATATACCTTTTAACCCTGTGCGTGTCTGCGTGCATGCGTGTCTGCGTGCGTGCGTGTCTGCGTGCATGCGTGCGTATTGACGGGAGGGGGGGGGGGGGGTGTTCTGCTCTGTACTTCAGTCGTCATGACAACAGGAATCACTGTCGTCCAATAACCTGTGGTTTGAACCAGAGGCACACAGACACATGTGGAAGAAGCCAGTGTGTGCGTGCGTGTTTCCTCTATAGGCCAGTGGTTCCCAAACTGTGGTGCGTGCACCCCTTGCGGTGCGCGAGCGCCTTCTAGGGGTGCTAATGGTGCAGGTGCTATGGTTTTATTTAAAATATATTAACATATTATGCCAATATATGGCAAGTAATGCAGAATATGACAGGACAGTTTGACCCCCGGTGGGGGGGAAGGGGGGTACCCTTGTACTGGGTGTACCCTTGTACTGGGTGACCAGGCTCTGGGTCAGTTAAAAGCGTGACAACGCAGCGTGCATTTGTGTCTAATGAACTGTTTCTCAACGTAGTGTCCGGGGACCACCACCAGGGGTTCCCAATGAGCCCTGGATATACAGGCTATTATCACACGAAGAAGGGAAAAAAACGATCCTGATATGGAGCTGTCGGCCATTGTTTGTTTGTTACTTTGTTTGTTTGTTTGTTTGTTTGTTTTCACTTAGCCTACAAAAATATTGAAAGCTGATACACAAAGTGAAGTCAATAAAAATGTAAAGGAGAAAGCCTGAAAACCCTCCAGTGAATCTCTATAGGAATGTTTGTATACATTAATAGTATTTGAACTGAGGAAGGCCAGCCAGGCCCAAATAATAAAATCATGTAAAAAAGGACATACAGTGAGTGCTGGCATTTTCTTCATTTCAACTTGTATGTTCGAGCCTTGCACCGTGAAGGATATTATTTTGTTATAACCTGGAGTGCTGTGGGTTAATTGTCTGCTTCTACATTCATAGTATAAAAACGACATCACATTGAACATGCAGAACAGATGTGTGGCGGCATGCAGCGGCTCAGCGGTAGAGTGGCCCGATGGTAAACAACAAGGTTGCCAGTTCGAACCCTGTGGGCTCCCCCAGAGTTAGTGTCGAAGTGTCCTTGAGCAAGACTCTGAACCCCTAATTGCTCCCGAATGCTCCCGATTGCTCCAAATCACCCAAATCACTGAATGCTCCTTTAACTACTAGATCAAACAAAGAGATGGAAAACCTAAAAAGCAGACGTCACTGCCATCCATCCATCTGTCCGTCCGTCCGTCCGTCCGTCCGTCCGTCCGTCCGTCCATCCATCCATCCATCCATCCATCCATCCGTCCATCCATCTGTCCATCCATCCGTCCATCCATCTGTCCATCCATCCATCCGTCCATCCATCTGTCCATCCATCCATCCATCCGTGTAGCCCAGCCCAGACTAAACAGCCACAGACAATACAAATCAAACCACACTGTACTGTACTGTACACAAAACAGATCAAACATCAAACGTCAAAGTATAATCTATTCATACAGAATCATCATCGCGGGCATGCATGTTTCCATAGCGATGTCAGAGGAGGTTGCCCTGGAAACAGCATCAGACACAATGAAGAGATGGAAGTGGGGGGGGGTGTTCATTTAGCTCTGAGTACAAATGGAAACCAATGAACTCATATGGGTCTGGTGGGGTTTGTATAGGGTATGTTTATCCCATTCTGACCGGGCACCCATTTTGGTGTTGGCATCATGTTATGCTTTAGCAGTTTAGCTATTGAAAAATAGCAGATCTACAAGCTCATAGCGCGCCACCGAGTGGCGCGATACTAGCTTGTAGGTCTGCTATTTTTGAAAAATCGAAGACACTTTTAGAATCTGATCTCAGGTCAGAATGGGTTAATAATGAAACTGTCAGGATGTAATAGACATTTTTTGAATCTGATCTCAGGTCAGAATGGGTTATAGTATGTGTATGGGTGTATAGTTTGTACAGTAGCAGGGGTGGGAAAACATATTGATTCACTCAAATATTGTGATTTTTTAATAATGCAACGATTATTGTTTTTGTCAAACTTTAAAGTTCATAATCGATAAACCCCCCCCCCCCCCCCACCTCTCCCCCTGGAACAGAGAGAGCGATTTAGTTTCAATAGTAGCCTCAGAGTTACTGTCTGCAGGCAGAAGGTCTTATTTGGAATGGCGTCAGTTTACAGCACCCTGCACTCAACACACAGGTCTGTAAAGTGTAAACGTGTGATGACAATAAAGCCTGACATGTCCGCACACACACACACACACACACACACACACACACACACACACACACACACACATATACATGCACACATGTCGCATGCAGCACAATTGGTAAATAGAGCATCACAACCATGTGTATAATCAAGCCTGTATCCGTATCGGGTATTTGAAAAGTGCCGATCTACAAGTTCACTTCTGTAGCGCTTTTTCTTGAAAGAAATGTAATAGATTTTCTTTTCTTTCACTCAACTAACTCACTCACTGCTAGCTGGCACGACATCGTTCTAGATGGGGGTCTGCGGACAGATTATTAATTAGGGGGTCATATCATATTAATTAAGGTTTTGTACTGGGGGGGCTTATATAAGCTATAGATGGTTCCGTTTGGACTGTGAACCCATCCATCCATCAACGCGTCCACCCCCCCAGTGGTTCTCAAAGTGACCCCTTGAGGGAGTTCCAGGGGGCCCCCAGCTATGATAGATAATCATTAATTGTCTGTCCTCAATTTACTGCCTGCTAATGTCTGCTTATATTGCATTGTTTTGCTCTTTATTTTCTATAAATGCCTCTTTCTATCCATGTTGTTCTTTGCCCCTTTGTTTCCTTAAAGCTGTACAGTTGGTAGAGAGAGAGAGAGAGAGAGAGAGAGAGAGAGAGTTTGTAGAAAGTATACAGGTCAATACAAAAATTGTTATAACCATTAAGAAACACTATAAAGACTTGTTTCCATCAGGGTCCTCCATTTTCAATTCATCATAACACAGGAAAGATGCATGTTACGGCATGGCCATGTTAAATGTGCTAATTAAGTTGAGTTGAGTTGAGTAAAAGTTTGAGAACCTTATCATGTTGCACTGCTTTAGTTTATAGCCCCAGTACCTTCAATACAGCAGACCCTCCACAGCCCGGAGTGGGTGAGGTCCCCGCGCCGGGCGCGGGGCTGCTCTCCCCGGCCGTCGTGGTCCGCCGCGGCCGTGGCGTTCTGCGTGGCGTTGCAGATGTTGTGCTGCCGGTTGTACAGCCAGTAGTCCGTGCCGATGGCGATGCTCATCAGGCTGAACGCGGTGAAGGCGCCGAGCGACGCGAGCAGCGTCTGAACCCCGCCGCGCTCACAGCACGCCATGGCGCCGCCTTTCTTCTGCTTTCATACTAAAGTATATAATCCTGCAGCAAAGAATGGATGTCCCCCCGACGTCCCACAATTAAACACCAAGGAAGGACTTTAAAGCACCGAACCAACCGAGAGAGACCCGAGCCGGCCAGTGCGGGAGAAGAGCGCTCAGGGAGCGGATGATGATGATGCCATGGGCATGTTTCTGAGCCTCCAGCTCCGCGCTTCGCTTTGCTCTGCTCTCTTCAGTTTTTACGCGTTCCGAAGAAGTCTCTCTCTCTCTCTCTCTCTCTCTCTCTCTCTCTCTCTCTCTCTCTCTCTCTCTCTCTCTCTCTCTCTCTCTCTCTCTCTCTCTCTCTCTCTATCTCTCTCTCGTTCCAGAGTGAGAGGCTACAAGTGGTCGAGAACAACAAGCAGACAAAACATGAACTCCCAAGAATGGTCAATATATAACCCAAACTAAAGAGAACAGCGTGTGTCTGTCCCTTTAAAAAAATAAATGTTGTTGCTCCGTTCTTAATGTTTATATAGGCTTTAAAATAACACAGACACTCTTCTCCGGAGTGACCTAAGAACAAGTGGGAACTGAAAACACGGTCTCTATAGTCATGCAGTTAAAAAGCCGGTATTGATATAAGTGCAGAGAGAGCGCACTGCACTGTATAGCGGCTGGAAGTGCAAGAAGAATCGTCTATCCTCAATCCCTGAAGCTGGAAAAACGTGAATGGATCCCCTTCTCTCTCTCTCTCTCTCTCTCTCTCTCTCTCTCTCTCTCTCTCTCTCTCTCTCTCTCTCTCTCTCTCTCTCTCTCTCTCTCTCTCTCTCTCTCTCTCTCTCTCTCTCTCTCCTAAAGGAGATAGAACGTGAACTCTTTTAGTCAATAATAAACACAAGGTAAACAACAAATCACATGCATAATTTGAGAATAATCTATACTATAGTGTCTGTTTTGAAGAAGAAGCGTGACAATAGCAGAGCTCTGCTCATGAATGGATCCCTGGGGAAATATGTAGACGCATGCACGCACACACACGCACACACGTTGGTGTAGAATGTATGCTTTTTTTACATTGCACAAATACATCTGCTGTTTAGTTGTTTACTTATTTTCATGCATTTTGTCAACATCATTAATAAGTGTAATTATGAAGTGTGGTGGATTCTGATTTTATTGTCTGTCAACAGTATCGCTGTCCGTGGTGCTGAAGTGTGCTTGATTCTGATTGTAATGTGACTTGTCTGTCAACAGTATCGCTGTCCGTGGTGCTGAAGTGTGCTGAAGTTGTTTAGGCATGTGTTGCACACGTGCCTAAATAACTGTTTTAATGATCTTTATACTTCAACCACCATCGTTTTTTTTTCTTTTTTTCACCATCGGTTTTTTCCACCATCGTTTTTTTTTTTTTTTTTTCCACCATCGGTTTTTTTCACTATCGGTTTTTCTACCATCGTTTTTTTCCACCATCGTTTTTTTGTTTTTTTTTGGTTTTTACACCATCGGTTTTTTCACTATCTGTTTTTTCACCATCGGTTTTTTACTTTTTTTTAAGCAGTTTTTCCACCATCGTTTTTTTCCCCACAATCTTTTTTTTTTTTTTTTTTTCACCATCGGAAGTATTAGTATTAAATGAGATATCGGTATATAAGTATTAGTATTAGTATTACACTCATTGTATATCTGTTATTGATGTAATTGTTTACCCCCCAAATCACAAAGGCTAATTTGATATATTGTATTTGGCTCATTCCACAATGTAACATCTCTGTATTTAATATAATACTGCCCTCTGGTGGTGTGTGGGACAACTGAGGACATGCTGTATATAGATGATTTAATAGAAGAATGAAAACTGACTTTACACCCTGATATTTGTTGTGAATGAAGATAACATGTTTGTGTAGGATGTTTATGTTTATAAGACAGTTATTTTCACCTGCTTACCTATATTTTCACAGAATATTTCCCTATTATGACATGCTGTGTAGCTACAGTAGGCTACTATATAAAAAACCTTAATCCTAGCATTGTGGTACCCAGCAGTTCTCTTTAAAGGAGTAGTTCACCCAAAAATGTACTGTGGTGATTTGTTATCGTGTACGGTACACAATAACAAATCAACAGGACAACAGGAAACACTTCAAAATAACGGTACAATTTACAATTTACAATTTAGGCATTTAGCAGACGCTCTTAATCCAGAGCGATTTACAAAAGCATGGGAATACATCACATAAAAGCATTTATCATAAAACATGCGTAAGCTAAGAAAGTAACAGTGGAATATCTATATTATGAGACTATACATATAAACTATATATATATATACTACTATGCTATACATATGTACTATGGCGTGCTATGACTATATACAATGCAATTATAGTGCCGTCTACATAACATGCTATAAGTCTGTATCAGATGCTATCTAAGTCTACAGAAATGCTATCTAAGGGGGTAGGGTAAGTGCTATGGGCCATGATGGAGTCTAAAAAGGTGGGTTTTCAGACTACGGCGGAAGATTGGGAGTGATGCTGCAGTTCTGACTGCAATGGGAAGTGCATTCCACAGTTTTGGAGCCAGAAGGGAGAAGAGTTTGGGACGTGTGGAGTGTTGTCCCTGCGTTTTTAGTGAGGGTACTTCCAGCTTCCCTGCGTTGGCTGATCTGAGTGTGCGGGAGGGTTTGTAGGGTTCAATCATACTTGCAAGATATGGGGGAGCCATACCTTTGGTTGCCTTGAATGCCAGCATCAGAGTTTTGTATTCTGTGCGGGCAGCGACCGGGAGCCAGTGGAGGGAGCGGAGCAGGGGGGAGACATGTGAGAATTTTGGCTGGTTGAAGACCAAGTGAGCTGCGGTACAGAGTGTACCGTTATTTTTGAAGTGTTTCCTGTTGTCCTCGTAACCTTGTTACCTCTGTTGTCTCACCCTACCTGTGAGTACTGGTTTTCTCCACCTGTGTCCTGTTAGTCTAATCCCCGTGTTGATTACCACCTGTGTTTGGTCATCCCTGCCTACTTAAACCCTCAGTTTTGTTGTCCCCTGCTAGAGAATAGATGTTGTTTTGGTGATATATGTTCCAGTCCACTCGTCACATTTGGGCACATATGGCCTAATTTAGCCCAATGAGTGTTTTTGATGTTTTTAATGCTTGGAATGGATTCAGAATCATGAGACCCCCCTAGTTTGACACATTTCGTGCTTCTTAATTAAAGCAAAATTTAAATTGATATTGTTTGCCTCATAGGTTTTTAATGGTACTCCAAATTTCCATCCCTGAATTTAACATGATCCACATTTTATATACTATTAAGGATCATAAAAACATTTATTTTTAAAGGTATATTCAGTGATTTCACTCAAAAAACCTTAGGTTTCGTTTTTGGCTGTGGGACCCAGCCTTTCGTCCAATCAGGATAGAGAGTCAAAAATGAAACCTAAGGTATTTTGACCCCCAGGGGTTAACTGGGGACAGGAAGGAACTCCTTATATGGCCAGCACACTCTATAGTAGGGAGGATTATCACAACAAAACAAAAAAATAAGTGATATTTGAATTAAGTGAAATCACTGAATATACCTTTAAACCTTGAATGATTACTTTTGCAATTTATTTTGGGTCAAATCCTAGATAGACTGTTCTACTGAGACCAGGGTGGTTTACCAGGCTAGGATAGTCCTGGACTGGACTTCACTGGACTGGACTGTTTACCAGGCTAGGATGGTCCTGGACTGGCCCACACTGGACTGGACTGTTTACCGGGCTAGGATGGTCCTGGACTGGACTACACTGGAATGGACTGAGACCAGGGTGGTTTACCAGGCTAGGATGGTCCTGGACTGGATTACACTGGACTGGACTGAGACCAGGCTAGGATGGTCCTGGACTGGACTGAGTGTCACTCACACAGAGTTCAGTCTATGAACTGAGCAATGGTCACTTTGACGAGACAATGCTGCTATAGGCTTAGTCAGTGGTGGAAAGTAACTAAGTACATGGGTTTGCAAACAACAACATTTCAGCCAATCAGGATAAAGTAACCATTTATCAGCTGCCCAATTTTGTCTGCTGTGTCATCACTTACAATTACACTTATTAAGGGACCAAGAAGACACGCAGTGACTTTGGTCACTTCTTGTTTTTGTAGTTTTTTTTCTTCTTCTCCTTCCGCCAAAAATAGCTGTTCTGACTGAACCGTGCTGTCGCTTTTCGTGAAACTCGGTAATCTGGTAGAGGGCCATGCCAAACGGTGACTATGTGAAGCCCATGACCATTGGCCAAATGGTGGCGCTATAGCACTGAAATTGAAAATTAAGTTGAAAATGCAAACTTTGAATGTGCATATCTAATGAACTGTTTGACCGTTGGAAATGACACTTTGATACACATATTTGTCTCCTCATGCCGAACAACTTCCATATGCTGACTTTTGACCTCTGACCTTTAGATTACCCACAAATTTGAAATATATGAAAACCATTTAAAATGTATCTTCTCCCAGAATCTTTGATCAAAATGCACAAAAACGTCTAGACTTGAACTTTGGACTTATACGAACAAAAAATCGTAACAGATTTCTTTTAAGTGAAAAAATGAAGTTTTTATGAGCCAATAACAAAATTCTGTCTTGTGAAACCTCTCATGCAACCAATACGTCTACCAAATACGGTTGGCAGAGCTAATACCTATACTGCATGTTACTGTATAGAATGAGTCAACTGACAGAGTCTGCTTAGCTCAGTCGGTAGAGCTCTCACCTTTGGACCACAGGGTCACTGGTTCAAATCCGGGTAGTGACAACTCGGCCTGTGATTCTTATTTGTGCATCTCTCTCTCTCTCTCTCTCTCTCTCTCTCTATCTATCACTAGGACATGACAATCATCATAATAATAGAGATACTAGTAACTGTAATAGAGTAATAAGTCTAATAGTGTAATAAGTGTATTTAGTGTAATAGTGAAATAGTGTAATAAGTGTAAAAGTAGTGCAATAGTTTAATAGTGAAATTGTGTATTACGTCTAAATTTGTAATAGTGTACTATTTGTGTAATAGTAGTGTAATAGTGTAATATAAGTGTAATAGTGTAATATTGTAATAAGTCTAATAGTGTAATAGTGTAATAGTAGTGTAATAGTGTAATAAGTATAATAGTGTAATAGTAGTGTAATAGTGTAATAGTGTAATAAGTGTAATAGTGTAATAGTAATGTAATAGTGTAATAGTGTAATAAGTATAATAGTGTAATAGTAGTGTAATAGTGTAATAAGTGTAATAGTGTAATAGTAATGTAATAGTGTAATAGTGTAATAAGTGTATTCTGTCTTCTCTCTCTCTCTCTCCATCCCCCTCTCTCTTCTCTCTCTGTCTCTCTCTCCACCCCCCTCTCTCTTCTCTCTCTCTCCACACTCTCTGTCCTCTCTCTGTCTCCACACTCTCTGTCCTCTCTCTGTCTCCACACTCTCTGTCCTCTCTATGTCTCCACACTCTCTGTCCTCTCTCTGTCTCCACACTCTCTGTCCTCTCTATGTCTCCACACTCTCTGTCCTCTCTCTGTCTCCACACTCTCTGTCCTCTCTATGTCTCAACACTCTCTGTCCTCTCTATGTCCTCTCTCTGTTTCCACACTCTCTGTCCTCTCTCTGTCCTCTATGTCCTCTCTCTGTTTCCACACTCTCTGTCCTCTCTCTGTCCTCTCTCTGTCTCCACACTCTCTGTCCTCTCTCTGTCTCTCTCTGTCCTCTCTCTGTCTCCACACTCTCTGTCCTCTCTCTGTCTCCACACTCTGTCCTCTCTCTGTCTCCTCACTCTCTGTCCCTGTGTCTCTCTGTCCCTGTCTCCACACTCTGTCCTCTCTGTCTCTCTCGCTCTCTCTCCACTCTCTCTCTGTCTCCACCCTCTCTCTTTGTCTCCACCCTCTCTCTCTCTCTCTCTCTCTCTCTCTCTCTCTCTCTCTGTCCTCTCTCTCTCTCTATCTCCTTGGTCCCGCCTTATCGCTGCTTGCAGCTATATTTTAATTTGTATCCTGACCGAGTTCTAGCTCTATCCTGATTGGATAAAATTGGTATCCCGACCTGAAAATGCATTTTCTGTTTAATAAGAAGCTGGAGAGACATTGGAGACTCCTGTTACTGAACACACTCTATAGCAATGATTGCTATCATAATATAACAATCATTTAAACCAAATAAAATCACACCCTATACCTTTAAGTTAACTGCCATGAAACATAATGAGCAGCCATGTTGTGTGACTATAGCCTACTACACATTCTATTCACTGATTTACACTGGCTCTCCAAAATAAAAGTACATTACGCATGTTTGATTACTTTCAATGTCACATTAATACAGTAAACGTCCAGTGTATTGCATCATCTCTCTCTCTCTCTCTCTCTCTCTCTCTCTCTTTTTGCTGAATTAGAATCTTAATGGTGAAAAGCAACCGTTTTGGACATATGAGGTTTTCTCCTGACATCATGGCACTGTGTGTGAACTACACAGCTGCTGTCATGACCAATCAAATGATCCCAGCTGTGTTAGGCGGTGCTATTTCGGGATCTCGCGGGATGGGTGGTCAGCTGACACAATAGTGGTGGTGGTCTCCAGGTTGCTTTTAGTCAGGGTGGTGGTCCCCAGGTTGCTTTTAGTCAGGGTGGTGGTCCCCAGGTTGCTTTTAGTCAGGGTGGTAAGTGTTTCCTGTTGTCCTCGTAACCTTGTTACCTCTGTTGTGTCACCCTACCTGTGGGTACTGGTTTTCTCCACCTGTGTCCTGTTAGTCTAATCCCCGTGTTGATTACCACCTGTGTTTGGTCATCCCTGCCTACTTAAACCCCCAGTTTTGTTGTTCCCTGCTAGAGAATAGATGTTGTTTTGGTGATATATGTTCCAGTCCACTCGTCACATTTGGGCACATATGGCCTAATTTAGCCCAATGAGTGTTTTTGATGTTTTTAATGCTTGGAATGGATTCAGAATCATGAGACCCCCCTAGTTTGACACATTTCGTGCTTCTTAATTAAAGCAAAATTTTAATTGATATTGTTTGCCTCATAGGTTTTTAATGGTACTCCAAATTTTCATCCCTGAATTTAACATGATCCACATTTTATATACTACTAAGGATCATAAAAACATTTTTTTTTAAACCTTGAATGATTACTATTGCAATTTATTTTGGGTCAAATCCTAGATAGACTGGTCTACTGAGACCAGGGTGGTTTACCAGGCTAGGATAGTCCTGGACTGGACTTCACTGGACTGGACTGTTTACCAGGCTAGGATGGTCCTGGACTGGCCCACACTGGACTGGACTGTTTACCGGGCTAGGATGGTCCTGGACTGGATTACATTGGACTGGACTGAGACCAGGCTAGGATGGTCCTGGACTGGACTACACTGGACTGGACTGAGTGCACTCACACAGAGTTCAGTCTGTGAACTGAGCAATGGTCACTTTGACCAGACAATGCTGCTATAGGCTTAGTCAGTGGTGGAAAGTAACTAAGTACATGGGTTTGCAAACAGCAACATTTCAGCCAATCAGGATAAAGTAGCCATTTATCAGCTGCCCAATTTTGTCTGCTGTGTCATCACTTACAATTACACTTATTTAATCTGTATCCTGACTGAGTTCTAGCTCTATCCTGATTGGATAAAATTGGTATCCCGACCTGAAAATGCATTTTCTGTTTAATAAGAAGCTGGAGAGACATTGGAGACTCCTGTTACTGAACACACTCTATAGCAATGATTGCTATCATAATATACAACAATCATTTAAACCAAATAAAATCACACCCTATACCTTTAAGTTAACTGCCATGAAACATAATGAGCAGCCATGTTGTGTGACTGTAGCCTACTACACATTATATTCACTGACTTACACTGGCTCTCCAAAATAAAAGTACATTACGCATGTTTATGATTATTTTCAATGTCACATGATGAATACATACAGTAAACGTCCAGTGTATTGCATCATCTCTCTCTCTTTCTCTCTCTCTCTCTCTCTCTCTCTCTCTCTCTCTCTGTGTGTGTGTGTGTGTGTGTGTGTGTGTGTGTGTGTGTGTGTGTGTGTGTGTGTGTGTGTGTGTGTGTGTGTGTGTGTGTGTGTGTGTGTGTGTGTGTGTGTGTGTGTGTGTGTGTGTGTGTGTGTGTGAAAAGGTGGGTCAAACGAGGATTCTGCCTGTTGCTGTTGGGCAGAATCCTCATATCTCCATATTTTTTGATTAATTTATTTATTTTAACTATTTTAACTTTTAACACTGTACTTGATTATATTTCAACAGTCACACAAGATAGGAAACCATAGCAGATATACAAGCTGAAACTGCATCACATTGCAGATCTGCTATTTTTGCTGAATTAGAATCTTAATGGTGAAAAGCAACCGTTTTGGACATGGTTTTCTCCTGACATCATGGCACTGTGTGTGAACTCCACAGCTGCTGTCATGACCAATCAAATGATCCCAGCTGTGTTAGGCGGTGCAATTTCGGGATCTCGCGGCATGGGTGGTCAGCTGACACAGTAGTGGTGGTGGTCCCCAGGTTGCTTTTAGTCAGGGTGGTGGTCCCCAGGTTGCTTTTAGTCAGGGTGGTGGTCCCCACATTGCTTTTAGTCAGGGTGGTGGTCCCCAGGTTGCTTTTAGTCAGGGTGGTGGTCCCCAGGTTGCTTTTAGTCAGGGTGGTGGTCCCCACATTGCTTTTAGTCAGGGTGGTGGTCCCCAGGTTGCTTTTAGTCAGGGTGGTGGTCCCCAGGTTGCTTTTAGTCAGGGTGGTGGTCCCCACATTGCTTTTAGTCAGGGTGGTGGTCCCCAGGTTGCTTTTAGTCAGGGTGGTGGTCCCCAGGTTGCTTTTAGTCAGGGTGGTGGTCCCCAGGTTGCTTTTAGTCAGGGTGGTGGTCCCCAGGTTGCTTTTAGTCAGGGTGGTGGTCCCCAGGTTGCCTTTAGTCAGGGTGGTGGTACCCAGGTTGCTTTTAGTCAGGGTGGTGGTACCCAGGTTGCCTTTAGTCAGGGTGGTGGTACCCAGGTTGCCTTTAGTCAGGGTGGTGGTACCCAGGTTGCTTTTAGTCAGGGTGGTGGTCCCCAGGTTGCTTTTAGTCAGGGTGGTGGTACCCAGGTTGCTTTTAGTCAGGGTGGTGGTCCCCAGGTTGCTTTTAGTCAGGGTGGTGGTCCCCAGGTTGCTTTTAGTCAGGGTGGTGGTCCCCAGGTTGCTTTTAGTCAGGATGGTGGTCCCCAGGTTGCCTTTAGTCAGGGTGGTGGTCCCCAGGTTGCTTTTAGTCAGGGTGGTGGTCCCCAGGTTGCTTTTAGTCAGGATGGTGGTCCCCAGGTTGCCTTTAGTCAGGATGGTGGTCCCTGGGTCAAAGTCAATTGAATACTCCCCCCCCCCCCCCCCCCAGCTCTCTCTCTCTCTCTCTCCCTCACAGAGGTCAGTCTGTGAGTGTGAACTGTGCAATAGCCAGACAATGCAGTTATAGAGGGTATGCATAAAGTGAGTTTAATGTTGTTTAATGCAATTATAGGATTTTTCTGTATGGATGTATGGGCTGTCAATCAGATATAGGACTCATTCAATTCACTGACTTACACTGACTCTACATGATAAAAGTACATTAAACATGTTTAGGATTATTTTATGTGACATGAATACAGTAAACTCCAGTTGAAGAATGTATTGCATCATATCACCCCCCCTACCTCTCTCTCTCTCTCGCGTGTGTGTGTGTGTGTGTGTGTGTGTGTGTGTGTGTGTGTGTGTGTGTGTGTGTGTGTGTGTGTGTGTGTGTGTGTGTGTGTGTGTGTGTGTGTGTGTGTGTGTGTGTGTGTGTGTGTGTGTGTGTGTGTGTGTGTGTGTGTGTGTGTGTGAGGGTGTGTGTGTGTGTGTGTGTGTGTGTGTAAAGGTGGGTCAAACGAGGATTCTGCCCATTGCTGTTGGGCAGAATCCTCATATCTCCATAATTATTTTTCATAATTTTCCCATAAATTAACACACAATCATACTACATCGGTCACACAAGAGTAGCAAAAGAAAAGCAGATATACAATCTCAAACGGCGTCGTATTGCAGATCTGCTATTTTTGCTGAATTAGAAACTTAATGGTGAAAAGCAACAGTTTTGGACATATGAGGTTTTCTCCTGACATCATGGCACTGTGTGTGAACTACACACCTGCTAATGTAGTAATGTGTCATGACCAATCAAATGATGCCAGCGGTGAAAACACCCTCGTTTGGAGCACATACAAAGTCAGACACAGAAAGTCAGCAACACACCACCCTTCAAGGAGACCCCGACCCCCAATCTCCACAGAGACCACCTCTCAGGCTGACATGCTGCTGAGTCCTCAACTCCTGTGTTTGCTGGGCCTCATCACGCTAGGTAATAGAATTGTTATTGTATTGTTTCATGTGCTTCCATTATGGACCCTTGCTTTATAAATTTTATTCTCAACTGTTTTATTTCTGGAACCATAAATAGTTCTTCTATGGCATCACTCTCATTTGGCACCTTTATTTCTCTCTCTCCCTCTGTGTGTGTGTGTGTGTGTGTGTGTGTGTGTGTGTGTGTGTGTGTGTGTGTGTGTGTGTGTGTGTGTGTGTGTGTGTGTGTGTGTGTGTGTGTGTGTGTGTGTGTGTGTGTGTAGGCACCGTGCACGCCAGTCCCTCTGCTGAGCTGAAGCTGGAGCGTGGGAGCTGTCCCATGTTCTGGTTCAGCTTCAACGGTCGCTGCTTCAAGTACACACCGACACCGCTGAGCTGGAACGACGCAGAGAAGAACTGCCAGTCTCAAGATGCCCACCTGGCGTCCATCCACAGCCAGAAGGAGCACGACTTTGTCCGTACGCTGATCCAGAACTTTGACCCACCGCATTACCACACCTGGATTGGACTGAACGACTTCTACTTCAAGGGTGGATGGATGTGGTCTGATGGCTCCGATGTGAACTCCACCAAGTGGGGTAGTCGTCAGCCAGAATTAATTCACGAACGTCAATGTGTGATGACATGGGGTGTACATCAATGGCATGACTACCCATGTTATAATGAACGCGCTTCTGTGTGTGTACTCCGTACACAAACATGTCCCTGTTGAGGAGTTGAATGTACGTGTGATTCAACTCCCACTGACTGAGTCTCCACAATAAAAGAGCATGAAATAAGTATAATCCATGTGTTTCATTACTGGTCAGACAACAGACCGTGGGGTGGGGGGGTCAGACAACCATCAGACAAGCATCTCTTTCATGGTACTGGGAGCCCTTCCCATCACAGGTACTTGAAACTATAGTGACCAGTGGTGTAAAGTGTAACTAAGTACAATTCTGAGGCATTTTTATACTTGAGTATTTGCATTTTTCAATATACTACAGTATACTACATCTTGGATCCAAATATTGTAGGCCTACTTTTGGTAGACTACTGGAAGTGTTTCCTGTTGTCCTCGTAACCTTGTTACCTCTGTTGTCTCACCCTACCTGTGGGTACTGGTTTTCTCCACCTGTGTCCTGTTAGTCTAATCCCCGTGTTGATTACCACCTGTGTTTGGTCATCCCTGCCTACTTAAACCCCCAGTTTTGTTGTTCCCTGCTAGAGAATAGATGTTGTTTTGGTGATATATGTTCCAGTCCACTCGTCACATTTGGGCACATATGGCCTAATTTAGCCCAATGAGTGTTTTTGATGTTTTTAATGCTTGGAATGGATTCAGAATCATGAGACCCCCCTAGTTTGACACATTTCATGCTTCTTAACTAAAGCAAAATTAAAATTGATATTGTTTGCCTCATATAGGTTTTTAATGGTACTCCAAATTTCCATCCCTGAATTTAACATGATCCACATTTTAAAGGATCATAAAAACGTCTTTTTTTTTTTAAACCTTGAATGATTACTTTTGCAATTTATTTTGGGTCAAATCCTAGATAGACTGTTCTACTGAGACCAGGGTGGTTTACCAGGCTAGGATAGTCCTGGACTGGACTTCACTGGACTAAACTGTTTACCAGGCTAGGATAGTCCTGGACTGGATCACACTGGACTGGACTGTTTACCGGGCTAGGATGGTCCTGGACTGGACTACACTGGACTGGACTGAGACCAGGCTAGGATGGTCCTGGACTGGATTACATTGGACTGGACTGCACTGTGACAATTCTGCTATAGGCTTAGTCAGTGGTGGAAAGTAACTAAGTACATGGGTTTGCAAACAACAACATTTCAGCCAATCAGGATAAAGTAGCCATTTATCAGCTGCCCAATTTTGTCTGCTGTGTCATCACTTACAATTACACTTATTTAATCTGTATCCTGACTGAGTTCTAGCTCTATCCTGATTGGATAAAATTGGTATCCCGACCTGAAAATGCATTTTCTGTTTAATAAGAAGCTGGAGAGACTTTTGAGACTCCTGTTACTGAACACACTCTATAGCAATGATTGCTATCATAATACAACAATCATTTAAACCAAATAAAATCACACCCTATACCTTTAAGTTAACTGCCATGAAACATAATGAGCAGCCATGTTGTGTGACTATAGCCTACTACACATTCTATTCATTGACTTACACTGGCTCTCCAAAATAAAAGTAGCCTACATTAAGCATGTTTTTGATTAATTACGCTGCCCGCACAGAATACAAAACTCTGATGCTGGCATTCAAGGCAACCAAAGGTATGGCTCCCCCATATCTTGCAAGTATGATTGAACCCTACAAACCCTCCCGCACACTCAGATCAGCCAACACAGGGAAGCTGGAAGTAGTCTCACTAAAAACGCTGGGACAACTCTCCACACGTCCCAAACTCTTCTCCCTTCTGGCTCCAAAACTGTGGAATGCACTTCCCATTGCAGTCAGAACTGCAGCATCACTCCCAATCTTCCGCCGTAGTCTGAAAACCGACCTTTTTAGACTCCATCATGGCCCATAGCACTTACCCTACCCCCTTAGATAGCATTTATGTAGACTTAGATAGCATCTGACACAGACTTATAGCATGTTATGTAGACGGCACTATAATTGCATTGTATATAGTCATAGCACGCCATAGTACATATGTATAGCATAGTAGTATATATATATAGTTTATATGTATAGTCTCATAATATAGATATTCCACTGTTACTTTCTTAGCTTACGCATGTTTTATGATAAATGCTTTTTGTGATGTATTCCCATGCTTTTGTTCTTGCTTATTGTAAGTCGCTCTGGATTAAGAGCGTCTGCTAAATGCCTAAATTGTAAATTGTAAATTGTACTTTCAATGTCACATGAATACAGTAAAGTCCAGTGTATTGCATCATCTCTCTGTGTGTGTGTGTGTGTGTGTGTGTGTGTGTGTGTGTGTGTGTGTGTGTGTGTGTGTGTGTGTGTGTGTGTGTGTGTGTGTGTGTGTGTGTGTGTGTGTGTGTGTGTGTGTGTGTGTGAGAAAAGGTGGGTCAAACGAGGATTCTAGCCGTTGCTGTTGGGCAGAATCCTCATTTCTCCATATGTTTTTATTCATTTATTTATTTTAACAATTTTAACTTTTAACACTGTACTTGATCATATTTCAACAGTCACACAAGATAGGAAACCATAGCAGATATACAAGCTGAAACCGCGTTGCATTGCAGATCTGCTATTTTTGCTGAATTAGAATCTTAATGGTGAAAAGCAACAGTTTTGGACATAAGAGGTTTTCTCCTGACATCATGGCACTGTGTGTGAACTCCACAGCTGCTGTCATGACCAATCAAATGATCCCAGCTGTGTTAGGCGGTGCTATTTCGTTGCTTTTAGTCAGGGTGGTGGTCCCCAGGTTGCTTTTAGTCAGGATGGTCCCTGGGTCAAAGTCAATTTAATACCCCCCCCCCCCCAGCTCTCTCTCTCTCTCTCTCTCTCTCTCTCTCTCTCTCTCTCTCTCTCTCTCTCTCTCTCTCTCACAGAGGTCAGTCTGTGAGTGTGAACTGTGCAATAGCCAGACAATGCAGTTATAGAGGGTATGCACAAGTGAGTTTAATGTTGTTTAATGCAATCAGATAGGACTTTTCTGTATGGATGTATGGGCTGTCAATCAGATAGGACTCATTCAATTCACTGACTTACACAATTTTCCCATAAATTAACACACAATCATACTACATCGGTCACACAAGAGTAGCAAAAGAAAAGCAGATATATAAGCTCAAACCGCGTCGCATTGCAGATCTGCTACTTTTGCTGAATTAGAAACTTAATGGTGAAAAGCAACAGTTTTGGACATATGAGGTTTTCTCCTGACATCATGGCACTGTGTGTGAACTACACACCTGCTAATGTGTCACGACCAATCAAATGATGCCAGCGGTGAAAACACCCTCGTTTGGAGCACATAAAAAGTCAGACCCAGACAGCAACACACCACCCTTCAAGGAGACCCCGATCTCCACGGACACACACCCTTCTAGAAGACCCCGACCCCCAATCTCCACAGAGACCACCTCTCAGGCTGACATGCTGCTGCGTCCTCAACTCCTGTGCTTGCTGGGCCTCATCGCGCTAGGTAATAGAATTGTTATTGTATTGTATTGTTTCATGTGCTTCCATAATATGGTTTTAAGGACCCCAGTTTGACCCTTGCTTTAAATAATTTTATTCTCAACTGTTTTATTTCTGGAACGATAAATAGTTCTTCTATGGCATCACTCTCATTTGGCACCTTTATTTCTCTCTCTCCCTGTGTGTGTGTGTGTGTGTGTGTGTGTGTGTGTGTGTGTGTGTGTGTGTGTGTGTGTGTGTGTGTGTGTGTGTGTGTGTGTGTGTGTGTGTGTGTGTGTGTGTGTGTGTGTGTGTGTGTGTGTGTGTGTGTGTGTGTGTGTGTGTGTAGGCCCTGTGCACGCCAGTCCCTCTGCTGAGCTGAAGCTGGAGCGCGGGAGCTGTCCCATGTTCTGGTTCAGCTTCAATGGTCGCTGCTACAAGTATGCACCTACACTGATGACCTGGAACAACGCAGAGAAGAACTGCCACTCTGAACATGCACGCCTGGTGTCCATCCACAGCGAGGAGGAGAACACCTTTGTCCGTACCATGATCCAGAACTATAAGCCATCGCAGCCAGCGACCTGGATTGGACTGCATGACCTCTTGTTCGAGGGCGGCTGGATGTGGTCTGATTGCTCCGATGTGAACTACACCAATTTTTCTAGTGGTAAACCAGATGGTGGTACAAGTGAGAACTGTGGGTTTACACAAAGTGGAAATAAATGGCATGACTTCCCATGTACATCTATGTTCCCATCTATTTGTGTACTGACTTGTACTGAGTCTCCACAATTAAAGAGCATGACATAAATATAATCCATGTGTTTACTGGTGCCGTCATTTCAGAGTGTCTCCGTTGTGAAGCACATTCAGAAACATGCATAATATAGGTATAGCTATAGGCCTATACCGTGGACTAAGAATGCTTGATGTTAATTATGAATTGCTATCACAATGGGGGGGAAATCTTCAAGGTTTTAAAGAAAGAAATTAAAAACATCATGACATTTATTTGTACAGTATATTACACAGTGACATATTAAAAACTATTGCTTTGCCAACTGTTTGGGGGCCAATGTAATGATGTATATATTATTATATTTTTCCTTCCTGCCGTTGTTTGTGTTGTCATGGTTACAGGCAGTGCTGTCCAAAGTTCATCAATCTCCATGGGGGGAAGAAGCTATTCTTTAGCCTGGTGGTAGGCTACTATGCACACAGCCTCCTATTCTTTAGCCTGGTGGTAGGCTACTATGCACACAGCCTCCTATTCTTTAGCCTGGTGGTAGGCTACTATGCACACAGCCTCCTATTCTTTAGCCTGGTGGTAGGCTACTATGCACACAGCCTCCTATTCTTTAGCCTGGTGGTAGGCTACTATGCACACAGCCTCCTGCCTGAAGGGAGGCTGTGTGCTGGGTGGGGTGGGTGGGGGGCATCTCTTTCATGGTAGACTACTGGAAGCCCTTTCCCTCCCACGTAGGCTACTTGAAACTATAGAGACCATGTAAAGTAACTATCATTTTTGAGACATTTTTATTTTGTATTTCCAAGTTTCACTATACTTTTACTTCTATCTTGGATCCAAATATTCTAAGCCTACTTTTTAACCCATTCTGAACTGAGATCAGATTCATACGAGGTTTCCGCTGGACACACACTGGTCTGATTAACCCATTCTGACCTGAGATCAGATTCTAAAAATGTCAGTCGTTCTTCGATTTTTCAAAAAATAGCAGACCTACAAGCTCGTAGTGCGCCACTATGAGCTTGTAGATCTGCTATTTTTCAATAGCTAAAACACAGCAAAATGGGTGCCCGGTCAGAATGGGTTAATCCACTACACTTTACTTTACTAGTTACTTTTGATTAGTATTACAAAATAAAAAAACATTATGATACAGTGAGTAACCACTTCAGTTCAGCCCTTGGCTTAGTTGGCTATTATACATCTTGGCTATTTGAAAATATAACCGGTCTATAGATCTGCTATTTTCACAAGATAATTTATTATACATTTGAAAACTCAAAATGGGACATACAGTACATTCTGCACAAAGAATAGCCTACTTTTACTTTTGGTACTTTAAGTACATTTTGAAGCCAAGACTTTTGTACTTTTACTCAAATAAATGTTGAATTCCATACTTTTACTTGTAACGGAATATTTCTATATTGCAGTATTGATTAGAAGGCATTTGTAGAATATTGTCAGGTCTAAATGGGTTAAGTATGTGGGGGGGGGGGGGTCCACTCCACAGCCAAATAGATAACAATGTAGGGGTCCTTAACTGCATTTGAAGACAGTGTTTGTTCCTATTCAGTGCGTCAGGCCCTCGTTTGGACTCCTCCTTTTAAAGCACCTCTCGTCTTTAGAGGTGTGCATGAAGAGACTTTTTCTTTTTTTTAGGGGTCCTTGACATGAAAAGGTCTGCTACATCAACAATGTTTATTTCACAGTATGCAGAATGGGTATACATTTCAAACGAACGCACACAAGTCAATACAAAAAACTGTTACTGTGGACGATATCATGATAAAGCATTACACTTGTTTACAACAAGGTCCACCATTTTCAATTCATCAGAACATTTAGAGACTGTACAAACAGCATCCTTATTCCTTCCACATTTAAAACAACTCAACCACCACCACTTATCATTCCTGAGGCTGTGTCTTCATCTGTCCTCTGGGTGGCGCCAACTCCCAGCTTTGCAGAGAGTCTCGAGGAAGGAGGGCAGAGGAGGAAATGGGGGAAGAAAAATAAAAAAAATAAAAAGGTATAGTCGTGACGTCAGGACACCGTTCATGCTTTCAGACGCAGACACTCGCTGTGCGCATGCCCAGACCGTGCAGGGACGTCATTGTTACATCCTTGTTGGAACCTCGCCCTCCCGCAAAAAATGCCAACAAACGGTGTTGCCATGTCTGCTTATTCTAAGCGAAGTGAACAAATGGACCCGTTAGTGTCCATGTGTACACTCTGTGTACAGACCCATAAGGGTCCATTTGGTTGCAAACTATCATTTAGCTGGGGACCCCCTGGAACTCCCTCAAGGACCCCTGGGGGTCCCCGGACCCCACTTTGAGAACCACGTGCTTTAAACCTGGTGGTTCTCAAACATTTTCATGACAAGGAAAGGACCCCCTAAAAACAAAACATATAGTAGGCTATTTGTCTGTGCAGGCCTGCAGCCTGCAGGCCTGCACAGACAAATACTATATGCTTTTTGCAGGCTGCAGGGGACCCCCATCTGAAAAGAATATGTTGCAAGTAACTTGAGCCACAATAAGGGACCCCACTTCAAGTGAATTGAATATGAAGGACAACAATGGAAACAAGCCTTTATTGGGTTTTAAATCCTCTTCTTATTGTATTGATGTGTATTGCTGTGCTTTTTTCTGCAAACTGTTAATAAAGTATTTAATCAATCGATCGGTCAATGAATGAATGAATTATTCCAATCAATCAATCAATCAATGTTTGTGTTGTTATACCGAATACAAGAAGACTCACCCCGTTTCTGTTTTCCTCCCAGAATCTTCCCCAGTGAGGGGTGGGAGAGGCTGGACAGCAGACGGCTGGACTTTTAATTTCTCTAACTATAAACTTTCATGACAGCAGAACAGCCCAAGTACAAATATAATTTATGAAAAGCTACTACAGTGAAGTCTGTTCACAGAAGTTGTTGTAGGATATGTGGGGATTATCTGACGAGGTACCATTTGAGGGGGCAAAACCTTACATAATACTAAATAATACTAAATTGTTTATAGGGTCAATATAAGTAATATAATATAGCCTTTCAACAGAAGTATCTTTTTATATTTTTCCAAAAAGAATACAAACAGCCAATAGCATATTACAAAGTTATCCCCCTCACTGGGGGAAATTCCGGGAGGAAAAACAGGCACGCACCAGGGTGAGTCTTCTTGTTACCGTTATACCAGTATTATTCCAAATATTTCCTTTTTATTTTTATTTATTTTATGTTGAAAAAAATAGATCTACAAGACAACAACGTTGTTGTTTTGTTTATTTGCTTTGTTTTTTAATGGTGGCAAAATATACATAAAAACTGCTTATTTTGGGGCCTATTATGTTCCTTAGACCCCATATACTCTCCCTCCCACACCCAACCTGGCAACGCCGCCTAAACAAAGGCCTGCCCACTTTTTTTTCTGTTTTTTTTTACCACAGGAAAAAAAGAGAGTAAAAAAAATCCTTTTACCGTGGCGAAGCGTTACATTACCTACTCGTGGATTACTACGTCGAATCGCGGTACTTTTCGGCCGTTTTTCGCGCCAGCACATTAAATAACCACATCGCAACGGCAATAAGGAGGCTCGATGGCGGGCATGGAGGCGGAGGCGGCGGCGGACGCGTCCGGGAACAGCGAGGCCAGGTCGGCGTGGCACGCGTGGAGGTACCGCCACCATTTCTCCTACAAGGCGGACCAGGGCAAAAATATCATCGTGCAATGTAATCTGTGCCTGCCCAAGGTTAACCTGCTCAGCTCGTCCAAAGCCAGCACGTCCAACCTCAAGAAACACTTAGATGTGAGTTCATAAAGAGCATTGGCATAAATTAAAGCGCATTGTTTTATTAGTATTTTCCTTATGTAAGTGAGAGAGAGAGAGGAGCCATTGGGGTTTTTTTTGGAGGGGGGTGGGGTGGGGTGGGGGGGGGGGGGGGTTGGTTGTGGTGGTGATGATGGCTGCTCTGCTGCCGCTGCTCTGCTGGGGCTTAATGATTGAAGAAGAATGCTGCTAACCAAATCAACCCTCCAGACCTACTCCTACCTATCGCGTTACATTATTTGTGTGTGTGTTCTCCTCCTCCTCCTCCTCCTACCTACTAGCTAGCCTATAATAACTACATGTAAATGAATGATCGCACGCACACACAGTGCACACACACACACACGGTTGTCTTTTATTTATTTATGCTGCCTGCAGTGCACCCGCCGATGATGTGCATGCGCAAAAAAAACAAAAAACTATAATATACAGTTGTAATTTCAGATTTTTTCTTTATTTTTTAATTGCAATTATTGCACTGTGACTCACACACACAATGGATGATTGTTAGGATTGAACCGAAAACTGTAATATGTAATAATTATATTAATAGACTTTATTTCAGATATTTCTTTCTCTTTTCCCAATTATTATTATTATTATTATGTTTTTGCACTGTAACTCACACAATGGATGATTGATTGTTGTGGGTGGCAGCTTAAGCGATTGTTATTATTATGACTCGTTTTAAATAATAGGCCTACATCCATTTTATTTATATATTAATCAATGAATGGATTAACCCACTGAGGTCCATGTATAGATTGTAGTGTACTGGCACTGCAAATGGAAAATTACATATTATACAAGATCAGACCGTGAGCAATTGCAGGTGGCTATTTTCATTATTTTTCATTTCATTATTTGTTGTTATGAACATGTTTTCTTTAGCTATATGCTGCTGGCCGATTAATCAAAAACTTTTAATAGGCTATGCAATATATTTGAGACTGAACTGGAGTCATATTTCACTTTTTTGGTTAATTATATATCTATGTTTTCATTTCAATTGCACTGACAACAGCTATCGATCGATCATCTAACTCTGTGGTTTTCAACACTTTTCATATCAAGGTCCATTATTTATTTGCCATTTGAGCCACGGACCGCCATTTGATGACATTTAGCCTCTCGCACTCAAAACTTTCAATATTGTTGTTGGATAAGATGTTGTCCACAATTCCATGCTGTATTGATGTTGTCAATGTTGTCAAACATCAATACAATACAAAGGCAAACATTGATCAAAACAATAATTCTTCTACATTCTCTAATTGTGTCACTGGAACCCCCTCAAGGACCATTGATGGTCCCTGGACCGCTGGTTGAAAACCACTGATCTATAACTGATTATTGTTCTATCGATTGCTTTATTAGATTAATCGACGAGCATTTTCAACAGGCCTGTGTGTACAGTATATGCATTTTGTAAATTTCCAATTAATTAACCCAATACATGATTGTCTCACAATGGTGTCTGCAAAGAATTTGAAAATAACAGATCTACACAACACGCTCTCAGAAGGAACGCGAGCGATTGATTGCATAGATTCTTGGCTATTTTCATTATTTTTTTTGAACATTTTAATTTTGAACCTTTTAGAAACTCCACGAGGGACAATATCAGTCACCAGAAGCAGGCACAGGTTTGCACAACGATGTAAGTTATCAACAACGGCTTATAGGAGGTGGGCGTGGCTGAAACAAATATGGTCAAATATCATATTAAGTTAAATCAAGCAACTTATACCCATTAAGACCTGGAAAGCATCTGCATCGTCTTAGCTTTTAACCAGTTTGACCATTATTTTAAACTTTAGCTGTTGAAAAATATACTGTAGCTGATCTACAAGCTCATAGCGAGGCACCGAGTGCCGCACTACGAGTTTGTAGATCTGCTATATTTTTTCTTCTTTTTGTCTCCACCAGGCCGAAGGCATGGGGAGAGAGTATGTTTTGCACTCCGTCCGTCCGTCCGTGTGTCCGTGTGTCCGTCCGTGACAAGCTAATCTCGGCCACCGTTAACCCGGTCGATGCCACATTTTGCACACACACTCCCTGGATGCCAACGATGAACCTCTGCCCCAATATTTCCAGAACGGCCTGTTATAGCGCCACCAGGAGGCCGCTTTGTGCAAAACAAGTTTTTGCACAGTACACCTACAGATTTTGTCCAAAAATCCCGCAAATCGTTACACAGTATCTCCATAGTCATGTGCTCAAGACGGATGTGTCTGATATTTCATATTCCATCCTAATTGGCTAACATTGGCTTTCAAATTTTGCAGGATTGGCCTGTTTTGAACAAAAAACCTCAAATCATGAACGCAGCGTGCAATTTCACGTGAAATCTTTCACGCACTTTCCTACTAGGCTGAGGAATATAGCCCACCCATTTCACATTGCCCTGTTATAGCGCCACCAACAGGTGGATTGTGCATGCGTGCCATCAACACGGATCTGCACCATTTCCCATATTCCATCCTGATTGGCAAAGATTGGAACAAACAAACAAAAAACATGTTTATATTACTCCTAAATATTCCTATCCTCCTGGTGGAGACCTGTGCCCAGAAGGGCACTTTTTCTAGTTTTCCTTCTTTTTTTAATCGTGAAAATGTGTGCAAATCTTTGAGTATGTGATTTACGTAGCGTAAACAAGGATTTGGGGTAACGCTCGCCACCCATAGAACAAACATGGGTAAATGTTCTGTACTGTCACTCATCCCTTAACCCATTCTGACCTGAGATCAGATTCATACGAGGTTTCCGCCGGACACACACTGGTCTGATTAACCCATTCTGACCTGAGATCAGATTAAAATAATGTCAGTCGTTCTTCGATTTTTCAAAAATAGCAGACCTACAAACTCATAGCGCGCCACTCGGTGGCGCGCTATGAGCTTGTAGATCTGCTATTTTTCAATAGCTAAAGCATAACATGATGCTGACACCAAAAGGGGTGCCCGGTCAGAATTGGTTAAAACAGCCCTGAAGTGAAAAGTCACCTTCCAGGAGGCCAAAGTGAGAGCTAATACTAGACGAATAACAGTTTAAGTCCAAATTCTATTCTGAACCCTCCACGAAAAGGCCTAGTTGTCCGGACCCCTTATCCATTATTTATATACATTATGGATAATTAGTGTGGACTTAAACTGTAATTCGTCTATAGTACTCAATTATCACTTCTCCCCACCCTTTTTTTTCCTCATTTGTGCGACATGCGAACGCATCAGAAGTTGAAATGCGGAGAATCAGAGAATACTCTACAACAGAGGCTTTCAACCCTTTTCATGTCAAGGTCCATTATTTATTCAGCATTTCAGCCACGGACCACCATTATATGACATTTAGCCTCTCAGACTAACTAAGCGATGTTTTGTTATTGTTAATACGATTTCGGACAGATTTCCATGTGGTATTGATGTCGTAGCATTAGGAGAGATAACAGGCAAATGTTGATCAAAAAATGTAAAGAAAATCTCTAATTGTGTAGACTTCTTGTAAATAATTATTATTATGGGATGGCCATATTATCTGAATGAGTAGAGAGAAACAGAAGGTCACAGGTTCGATTCCCGACCCTGGCAATGTGTCGGGGTGTCTCACTTTAGTCGTAACTGCTCCCTGCACTCCAGACTGACCGCCTGAGCAGCCATCAGCTGGGTGAAACTGAATAGCCTCAGTGGGATCAAATAGATCTATTTATTATCATCATCATCATTAATAGTGTTTATTTGTTTGCATTTGCTTTTCCTTCGCAGAGGAAACATTTCGGCGCCGAGGCGGGCAAAGAAGGAACCACCAACCGAGGTCGTAAGAAGGCGGAGAATGGAGAGAACAGCGGACACATCGCACTCAAGAAGATCAAAGCGGAGATCATCTCCAAATGCATGACCCAGGTAGTGGTGGACAGTTATTTAACTCTTTTACTGCTGCTGCCAACATTGATCCAGTCCTATGTCCCTCAATGCTTCTCGTAGCAGCGGGGACTTTTGTTTTGAAAACCCCAATATTCACTTCCCTTAAAAAAGCGCACGCGGGTGTTTTTACCCCTCAACTGCTTCTGACAGACATACTAGGGGTTGGAACATGCTTCCAGCAAGCCCGACCCAGGTAACGCCATGGGCGCCACTTCCACCCTCAGTGCGAGACAGGCTTCTAGCCGGGGGATATCAGAGAGTCTATTCTGAGTGAATCCAAAAAACCCAAAAGACGTCATCTGCAGCGAGCGATACAAAAGTATTTTATTTTGTACTTTTGAATACATGAGTATTTATTTGAGTACGATGTATACTTTCTCCAGGGTAAAGTGGACAACCTGGTGTACAGTTACATCGTGGCAGACTGCCAGTCCTTCTACCTGCTGGAGCAGCCCGGCTTCAAGAAGATGATCGAGGGCCTGAGTGACGGTAGACCGCCCATGGACAGACCCACCCTGTTCGCCAAGGTGAGTTTAGTTAGGACAGACCCACCCTGTTCGCCAAGGTGAGTTTAGTTAGGACAGACCCACCCTGTTCGCCAAGGTGAGTTTAGTTAGGACAGACCCACCCTGTTCGCCAAGGTGAGTTTAGTTAGGACAGACCCACCCTGTTCGCCAAGGTGAGTTTAGTTAGGACAGACCCACCCTGTTCGCCAAGGTGAGTTTAGTTAGGACAGACCCACCCTGTTCGCCAAGGTGAGTTTAGTTAGGACAGACCCACCCTGTTCGCCAAGGTGAGTTTAGTTAGGACAGACCCACCCTGTTCTCCAAGGTGAGTTTAGTTAGGACAGACCCACCCTGTTCGCCAAGGTGAGTTTAGTTAGGACAGACCGACCCTGTTCGCCAAGGTGAGTTTAGTTAGGACAGACCCACCCTGTTCGCCAAGGTGAGTTTAGTTAGGACAGACCCACCCTGTTCGCCAAGGTGAGTTTAGTTAGGACAGACCCACCCTGTTCGCCAATGTGAGTTTAGTTAGGACAGACCCACCCTGTTCGCCAAGGTGAGTTTAGTTAGGACAGACCCACCCTGTTCGCCAAGGTGAGTTTAGTTAGGACAGACCCACCCTGTTCGCCAAGGTGAGTTTAGTTAGGACAGACCCACGCTGTTCGCCAAGGTGAGTTTAGTTAGGACAGACCCACCCTGTTCGCCAAGGTGAGTTTAGTTAGGACAGACCCACCCTGTTCGCCAAGGTGAGTTTAGTTAGGACAGACCCACCCTGTTCGCCAAGGTGAGTTTAGTTAGGACAGACCCACCCTGTTCGCCAAGGTGAGTTTAGTTAGGACAGACCCACCCTGTTCTCCAAGGTGAGTTTAGTTAGGACAGACCCACCCTGTTCTCCAAGGTGAGTTTAGTTAGGACAGACCCACCCTGTTCGCTAAGGATAGTTTAAAAAACGTGACACGTTTTCAGCTTGTAGATCTGCTATTCCAACTCGAGTCGTGTCAAATCCGTTTTTTTCTACTTTCTAATTCTTTGTTTGGCCCAAAACATTGTGTTTATTGTCATGATTTGTCACGACAATAGTTGGCTTTGTCCGCGGCGTAAACGTAAATACTTTCTGAAAAGTCCATGAGGAAAATTAACAGGGATTTCTTTTCCGGGTCTCTCGAGGGGGCGGGACTGTGACGCTCTATTATGAGATTATATTTTTTGCTTAAAATTTTATCCATGCGGCGTCTGTATACGTGTTTCTTCCAGGTGGACCATGCGTTTGCTTTAATCCATGCGTCCGTATACGTGTGTTTTCCAGGTGGACCATGCGTTTGCTTTAATCCATGCGTCCGTATACGTGTGTTTTCCAGGTGGACCATGCGTTCGCGGCCATGCGAGACGAGCTGGTGGTGAAGCTGAACGCGGTGCAGTACGTGTGCACCACGGCTGACATCTGGACGGCCAACAACCGCAGCTTCTTCGGGATGACGTGCCACTGGATCGACACCGACTCGCTGGAGCGCAAGTCGGCCGCGCTGGGCTTCGCCCGGCTGCAGGGCCGACGCACCTACGACAACATCGCCGGGAGGATCCACGACATCCACGTGGCGTACAACATCGAGAGCAAGGTCGGTGTAAAGACTACGGCCAAAGATGTTTCTCTTTTATTAAGTTGATGTTTCGGTCGTTAGACCTTCATCAGGTCAGACAGGGTCTTCTTTGTTTTTCAAAGGCACAATTTCTTTATACTTTTTAATATTAATACTTTGTATTAATATGTTTTAATACACTGTTGCCCTACGCACCTGTCACCAACCTGTTGAGGTGTGCATTGGCCTTTTTCTCTAAAGCTTTCGTCAGAGAAAAAACATTGACACTAAAACTAAGGCTAAAATGTCAGGGAGGGACTAGTGAAGTGATCCAGTAGAACTAAAAGGCAAGCCATCATATGTTTGGTTGCTCTCTGAAAATAGCAGATCTACAAGCTCACGTGAGAGAGTGTGAGCTTGTAGATGGGCTATATTCAGCATGCAACCTGTTAATTTATGTTGCACCTCTATTGTACACTTTACGGTACCACACACACTGGTAATCTGCAGTGAGCGCTGGGAAATGTACATGTGAGATAAGGATGGTGTTCACATGCTACTGCCTGCTCACTGCGAGGAAAAGAGACTTAACAGAATAAACTAAGACATTTCAGATGACTGAAACATGACTAAAAAACGAAACGACATTTTATTCAAAAGACTGCGAGTGAAACCGAACCAAAACTAACCCAGAATGGTCCCCCCCGTGCAGGTGCAGACCAACTAAACTAACCCAAAATGGTCCCCCTCATGCAGGTGCAGACCAACTAAACTAACACAAAATGGTCCCCCTCATGCAGGTGCAGACCAACTAAACTAACACAAAATGGTCCCCCCCGTGCAGGTGCAGACCAACTAAACTAACACAAAATGGTCCCCCCATGCAGGTGCAGACCAACTAAACTAACCCAAAATGGTCCCCCTCATGCAGGTGCAGACCAACTAAACTAACCCAAAATGGTCCCCCCCGTGCAGGTGCAGACCAACTAAACTAACACAAAATGGTCCCCCCCGTGCAGGTGCAGACCAACTAAACTAACCCAAAATGGTCCCCCCCGTGCAGGTGCAGACCAACTAAACTAACCCAAAATGGTCCCCCCCGTGCAGGTGCAGACCACGGTGACGGACAACGGCAGCCCGTTCATCAGCGTGTTCAAGGAGTTCTCTCTGGACAACCAGGACACAGACGATGACGTGGGCTTCTTCGAGAACGTCGGGCACATCCTGGAAGGCGAGTGCCCGTTTTTAGGGGCCGTTTGCCTTTGTATCATATCGTTTAATAATCAAAGGCAAATAATCATTTGTTCCAAATATCAATGCTAAGTACTTGTGCGTTGTGTTTAGCAATTTTAAGAAGGAAAAAATAAAAAGAGGGGTTTAATTACTTTTCCATTCCATATCGCTTAATTGGTCTATCGATAAATGTGTGTATTCTCTGTGTCCATGTGAAGGTGTGATTTGTCCATGTAAATACAATGTCCACGTATTTGCCAGAGAATCACTGTTTACTTATTTACAGTATATCCATATTTATACATTTTTCTCTTGAAAAAAACTCCACATGTTTCACACAATGTTTTGAGGGGCGCTAGCCCCTCCTATGTCCTAGGGTTTAGACAAAAGTGTGTAAACACAAACATTGAGGGGACGCAAATTGTGATTGGCCAGAACGATATGTCGTATGATGATAAGAGCGGTCACTGTATAGATTTCAAATCATTGAATCGCACCGTATCGAATCACCACTACACCACAACACCCCTACTAATAATTGTTACAACTGTCAATCTCCAGGCGAGTCTGAGCAGGACATGCTGCTGTTCCTGCCGTCCCTCCAGCGCTGTGCGTCTCACACCCTGATCCACATCGTGGCAGAGGACCTGTGGCAGGCCGTGTCTCAGGGTCCCATGTGTCAGCTCCACTACAGCACCATGGCCAAGGTCTACTCCATGTGGAACAAGTCCCACCTGCTGCAGGTGAGACACACACATGCTTAATGGACGTCGCTGGTGATTTTAACAAACACATTTTCACTTCGTTTTAGTCAGAGAGGGCCCTATTTTCGTCAGTGCCTTACCTCTTATCTCTATACTTCTTTGCTTTTTTTTTACTATTTTGAAAAAAAATTCAATAGTTCAAATAAAGTCGATCTACATGCTCACAACGTGAGCAACAAAACAACAAAAAATGCACGTTCGTCCAACCGGGGGAAACTCCCCCCTGGTCGGGTTAAATGAAGCGTCTTGGACTCCTCATGCATTGAAGGAGGCATGAGGTCAGTCCGCTGCCCTCCCCAGGTTGGCAGAGGGAGTGTAGGGCCAACTGGGTGAAAAATGGGTGGCAAAATCGTGGGATGAAACTTTAAATTAATTTTTTTTATAAAAAGACGTTTACGGATAAGGGGTAAGGCACTGAGGTGAAATAGGGCCCAAAGTCCTTTTTAATAAAATGTCATTTTATATTAGTCATCTGAAATGTCTACTTTTAGTCGACTAAATATAATATTTTAGTCTGCTAAATCTACGGTTGATTTTGTCGACACTAATGTAGTTTGCCAGGCCTTGATGGTGTCTACAAGCTCACAATGGGTGGCCCTTCGGCGAGTTTCGAGCTTGTAGATCGTCTATTTTCAGCGAGCAACACCCGAGCGCAACCAAACATAAAATGACTCGCTTTTATTACTTTTAGTTCTACTGTATCTCTTCTCCACCAGTTCCCTCCCTAACATTTCAGTCTAGTTAGTCTAGACAGTATATTCAGTCATAGTTTTAGTCATCAGCTTACTTTTCATTTAGTTTTTATTCCGTTTTCGTCAGTGGAAAAAAGGTAGTTGACGAACGTTTTCCGTCATAGTTTTTGTCGACAAAATCATCACTGCTTGGACATCAGATATTTTGTCTTTTATGTCTGTTTAGTTTTTCTGACATGCATTAAAGTTCTCAGTGGCCCACAGCTGATTTCACTCATTTGGATTCCATAGAAGCCATGCATGTCTTCTATGGGAGCATGTCATGGACCAGAAATAGGCCATCTTCAAGCTTACAACACGTCACGTGTTGTAAGCTTGTAGAGTAGTTGAAGTGGTCAAACTAGCAATAGAAGATTAGATATTTCATAGCACTAATGTGGGGTTCCTTTCACACTGTTTTCGCATATTAGGACTCGGCCTAACAAACATTGTTTCGGTCGTGACATTTTATTTTTGCTTTGATGCGTGCATTTGGATTCCATAGAAGTCAAGGTGTCTTCTGTGGAATCATGTTGTGCAGCGGAAATATCTTTCCCGGTTATTAGAGCATTTGAAGTGCTCAAACTAACTAAATGTTCAAGAAGCATATTCCGTAAAACCCAAAAGGTCTGGGATATTGCATAAAAACAAAGGTCAAGGAATAGCCTACGGCAGGAATAATATGAATAAAACATTATAATTGTACATATTGTGTATTGTGCATTGTGTATTGTATATTGTGTAGAAAACAGTGTGGGTTTCTACTTTCACACTTGTTTCACAAATCGCACAATAGCACTTGGCCGTACACATTTTCAGTCGTGGAAAAATCTATTGAAAGATAATAATAAAAAAAATATATATATATATGTGGCCGTATGTGTCCGCTGCTACAACACCACAGCACCACGGCCAAGGTTTACACCTTGAGGTCACACCTGCTTCAGGTGCTGCCTGCAACTATCTCCCACCACAAACGTGAGCACGCAGCTGTCATGTGGAAGCATTGAATAGTATTATATGTATTTATTTTCGCTCGCTTTGCTGCCTTTCCAGACGGCCGAGCGGACATACTATCTTGCCCGATGTGTAGTGAAGTGTGCATGCCGTGCCATGATGTGTAATGGATGAAAGGATAATGGAAGAAAGTCTTTCAAAGTGAATGCTCTGTGATCGTGATGACCGTTGCCACGGTTACAGACACGGCTGGGAAGCTCACAACACAAGCCTGAGTAGACGTTAACCCAAACCCATTCTGACCTGAGATCAGATTCATACGAGGTTTTCCACTGGACACACACTGGTCTGATGAACCCATTCTGACCTGAGATCAGATTCTAAAAATGTCAGTCGCTTTTCGATTTTTCAAAAAATAGCAGACCTACAAGCTCGTATCGCGCCACTCGGTGGCGCGATATGAGCTTGTAGATCTGCTATTTTTCAATAGCTAAAGCATAACATGATGCTGACACCAAAATGGGTGCCCGGTCAGAATGGGTTAAAATTACCCCAAAACATATTTATTTGAAAGTGAAATTGAAATATCCCCTTTTTGATCCAAAATTCCAACAGTGACAACCGTTGGAACTTGGGTTCACTTTGACCGGGGATTAATCGTGCTCCTACCGTTTGATTAGTTGATTGATTGATTGAATACTTTATTAACATACTTGATAACGCTTAACCCATTCTGACCTGAGATCAGATTCTAAAAATGTCTTCTAAATCCTGACAGTTTTCCATTCTGACCTGAGATCAGATTAAAAAAGTGTCTTCTACGTCAGTCGTTCTTCGATTTTTCAAAAATAGCAGACCTACAAGCTCGTAGCGCGCCACTCGGTGGCGCGCTATGAGCTTGAGCTGCAATTGTTCAATAGCTAAAGCATAACATAATGCTAACACCAAAACGGGTTCCCGCCCAGAATGGGTTAAAAAGGATGACACAAAAAAAGCCTGGAGGGCCTGTTTTCCATTGTGGTCTTGTGTATTATTATTCAATGCATCAATAATGTATTCAATTCATCGAGAAGACATTCAATTCATCAAGAATTCCACTATTCCACCTGTGCCTTGTTTGTAGAGAGAAGCAAAGGAAAGGAAAAAAGGAAGAAAAGGAAAAAAAGAAGTAAGTTAGTTTAATTTAGAAGTTTAAGTTAGTTTAGTTTGGTTTTTCCCCGACAGAAAAAATAAATAAAAATAAAATACAAGTTGGGGAAACACTGCATTAGTATGATTAGCCACGTAATGTCATACTTTGTTATACAATGGTGTCACACACACACACACACACACACACACACACACACACACACACATATAAGGGCATTGCAGTGGCGGCCATCTTGTGGTTGCACTCAAAAATAGGCCATTCATTTTCCCTATAGAGAACATATTGATATAGATTATTCTAAGCCTGGAATCAAGACATCCAGGATCCTGTTGAATCATGACCATAAAACCTTTGATTCTGTGGAAAAACATTAAATAGAAAATGGATATTTAATTATTATTATTTAATTATACTATATTTAATAAATACTCTTTGTTAGGTTATTTATTTTCTTCTCTCTCGCAGAATCAATTGTTTTATGGTCATGATTCACCAGGATCCTGGGTGCCTTAATTCTAGACTTAAATTAAACGATATACTGTATATTTTTGGGGAAATCTCTATAGGAAAAATGAATGGCCTGTTTTTGAGTGGAGCCACAAAATGGCCGCCACTGCTATGACCTATTTTAAGAAAGTGTAAAAAAAAAAAGTCAAAATTGAAAATGTTGTCCCCTCCCCGCCAAAAAAATTATATATATCATTGCTAACCGTGCCACTCTCCCCTTGCTCCCCACCACTAGGTGGCGATGGACGCGGCGGAGGACATCGCCAAGATGCCTCTGGTGGTGCCGGCGGTGATCCGCTGGAACGTGGAGTACTGCGCCGTGCAGAAGATCGTCTCTCTCACGGAGACGGAGCTGACGGAGCTGTGCGCGCGCCTGGAGGTGCCGCGCCTTCAGCCCGAGGAGACCGCCTTCCTCAAGGAGTACGCCACCGTGTTCAACCCGCTGGCCTTCGCCCTGGAACTCTTCCAGGTAACACAGGCTCGCTCGCGTCCGTCCATCCATCTTCAACCGCTTATCTGTGGTCGGGTCTCGCGTAGCCAGACCACTATATAGTCTAGTAGCCAGCCCATAGAGCCCCATTGTGAACCCGGACATGTTGAGTACACCAAGGTTTTATGTTGGAAATGTTTAGTATGGATCCCCAGCATGTAGAAACCGCCGGATGCTACCTTGCATATGTTGAGCAATTTTCATAATTGGCATAATATGTGACCATACCATTAACAACCTATAGAAGGCAAAATGTTCAAAATTTCATCATGCTTTATGTAGCATGTGATGTGTCAAACTAGGGGGTTTTCATGATGCTGAATCCATTCCAAGCATTAGTTTTGCAAAGAAAACACTAATTGGGCTAAAAACGGCCAATGCCGTCATCACAAATTGATGATGTCAGCACAAGTGGGCATGGCCGTTTTATTTTGCAAAACTAATGCTTGGAATGGATTCAGCATCATGAAAACCCCCTAGTTTGACACATCACATGCTAGATACAATTTTGAACATTTTGCCTTCTATAGGTTGTTAATGGTATGGTCACATATTATGCCAATTATGAAAATTGCTCAACATATGCAAGTTAGCATCCGGCAGTTTCTACATGCTGGGGACCCATACTAAACATTTCTAACATAAAACGTTGGTGTACTCAACATGTCCGGGTAAATTTTTTGGCTACTAGGCTAATAGTCTGACAGAAGTGCTACCTGGGCCTGGTCATTTAATAATATGTAATGTTGTTACCAGGCAGAACAGAAGTGCTACCTGGGCCTGGTCATTTAATAATATGTAATGTTGTTACCAGGCAGAACAGAAGTGCTACCTGGGCCTGGTCATTCCCACCATCCTCAGTCTGAAGAACAAGCTGAACGAACAGAAGACGGTGGCGCGCTACTTCGGTGACGTCATCACCACCGTCGTAACGGCCATCGAGGTCCGCTTCCAGGACCTCTTCACCAGGTCTGGAAACTTGTCCTTTCTTTTATATTTTATTTTATTTGTTACTGAGCAAACACTATATATATATTATCTCATATAAACTGTTAAATCTACTGTTTAATGGGTGGTGGGTACACTGTTAAATCTACTGTTGAATGGACAGTGGAGACACTGTCGCATTGGGTCGCAAGTTGTAGGGAAGTGTTGAAAGCCGATCGTCTGATAGCAGCGGGCTAACTAGCTAACCAACCAACGATAGTAGCCGTCTGTCGGTGTCGGCTCAAGTGCATTCAGCTTTTTCTTTTCTTCACACCTTCCAACCGATCTCCCGACTCCATGGATTAAAGAGTTGGTTTAATTTTACGCTCTTACGGTACAAACATCAATACAGCATGGAATTGTGGACGTATTCAACAACATCAAGTATTGGGTCTGCCATCAAATGGTTGTCCGTGGCTCAAATGCAGAATCAATAATGTTAATAACCGTTTCTCTTCCCCTCCTCCTCTTCCCTCCAGCGTGGAAGCGAAGATCGCGACGGCCACCACGCCTCAGTTCCGCCTGTGGTGGATCTCTGCGTCGGAGCGCGACGACATGGCCTCGCTGCTGGTGACGGAGGCGTCTCAGCTGATGGAGCCGTGCTGCGATGCGGAGACCCCGGGGGGGGCAGCGGCGGGGGTAGCGGCCAACGCCAGCACCACCCACACCACCACCACGGCGGGCGCCATCGAGTCCGAGGACGACTTCTTCAGCTACGGCACGGTGGTGAAGAGCGCGGGCGCCACTGCGCAGAAGCGCGGCGTCAAGGACGAGATCCGCAAGTACCTGGACGGCACGGGGAAGAGCCTGGAGTGTCTGCAGGTACTGTTTTGACTGGATTAAAGTTCTCGGTCGCAACGACTGATTTCAGTCATCCGCAGAAGCCAGCGTCGTGTTTAGCGCACGGAAAATAGCTCACATCATGGCTCACAACACGTCGCAGTACAACATGTTGTGAGCTTGTAGATTGGCTATTTTCCGTATTTGAAGTGATCAAAACTAGCAATAGAATACTAAGTTTAATAGCATCTTCCAGAAGCATGAATGGTCTCAGAAATGTCATGATTTCTTCAGCTGGTCGGCCCTGAAACGTCATCATTACATTTTCAGTCTTGAGATTTTACTTTGTTTTATTCTATGTGGACGGCACGGGGAAGAGCCTACGGTTATAGCCTCGCTACCCGGGCTTTTATTTATTTCCGTTCGCATTGGGCTCAGAAATGAAAAGAGAATGTACGGTAAATAGGTTTTCAATGTAATGTGTCCCGGGACCCAGGGCTGGTCTTTTAGATGGGTCCCAGGGACATTCTATGAGTCAAACTTCAACTACGTTAGAGTACAGTACTGAGTACAGTATTGCATCCCAGGACGGTGACATGATTGCGGCGCGGGCGCTCACATCGGTGAACCAATAGGATCCACAGCTTCTTTTTTTCGTGCCGGCAATCCGCTCCTCTAGACCGGAACTCACACAGGCTGGGCCAATCCGCTCCTCTAGACCGGAACTCACACAGGCTGGGCCAGGCTACTTTTTTAAATGCATGTCACATGTTTTCATTTTCTATGCATTTCAGTGTGCCATGTCGACATTGATTTTAATGACGCCAAATCAAATATTCCAACATATTCTGATATTCTGTCCACAAATATAACCTTTTCCCTTCTTCACATTGTTATAATGATAGGTGAGCAATAACCTCACCTGACTCCCAGACTCCCTCCCCATTCAGAGTTCAGAGTTTTAACCCATTCTGACCGGGCACCCATTTTGGTGTTGGCATCATGTTATGCTTTAGCTATTGAAAAATAGCAGATCTACAAGCTCATATCGCGCCACCGAGTGGCGCGATACGAGCTTGTAGGTCTGCTATTTTTGAAAAATCGAAGACACTTTTAGAATCTGATCTCAGGTCAGAATGGGTTAATAATGAAACTGTCAGGATGTAATAGACATTTTTAGAATCTGATCTCAGGTCAGAATGGGTTTAATGGATGTAGAATTGTGTGCATGTGTGCATTGTGTGTCTGTTCTTCTTAGCTTTGTTCTGGCTTCTAAAGCAGTGTGTATGCAAATTATTTTCTCCGCCGGCCACATCCTCATCCCAGCTACTCCCCTCCAACATCTTTGACTCGTTATAATAAGCTGCCCCTCCACTCCACTCCCACATTCTCCAACGACAAAATGCAAATTTGGAACTTAAGAGAGGGAGGGATTATACAAAGTAGGGAGATACATAACCTCGCCTCACCAGGCTTTCCACCTCGGAGGAAAGCCTGGTCCCTGTTCCAAAAGTGCCGTGTGAACCGGTCTGGAACGGATGATATCGTTACGTCATGTTGTAGTCATTGTTTTGTAGTCATCAGGATGATATCGTTACGTCATGTTGTAGTCATTGTTTTGTAGTCATCAGGATGATATCGTTACGTCATGTTGTAGTCATTGTTTTGTAGTCATCAGGATGATATCGTTATGTCATGTTGTAGTATTGTTTTGTAGTCATCAGGATGATATCGTTACGTCATGTTGTAGTCATTGTTTTGTAGTCATCAGGATGATATCGTTACGTCATGTTGTAGTATTGTTTTGTAGTCATCAGGATGATATCGTTACGTCATGTTGTAGTATTGTTTTGTAGTCATCAGGATGATATTGTTACGTCATGTTGTAGTATTGTTTTGTAGTCATCAGGCAGGAACAATCAAACGGAACTTCCTTTTCCCTCAAACCGGAAGAATAACAATAAAAGCTCTCGTAGCCTGTAGCTTTTATTGAGAAAAATCGGTTTGAGGGAAAAGGAAGTTCCGGAAGACTGATGACTACAAAACAATACTACAACATGACGTAGCGATATCACCCGCACCCGACCGGTTCATGAACCGGAAATGGAATAGAGCGCCGAAGTCTGAAGTCACTTTCAGTAGAGGGCGCCAGTACACAGGTTCATGTATTTTTTTAGTTGCATTATAATCCCCATAGGGGGATTTTAGATCACTTCATATAAGAACTATGTTTGAAAAATAAACCGACCACCCCGGCCTTTCTGTCAAGGGGGTGGCTGTGTGTCGTTAATGATGTTCATTAATATTTGATACAGCCAGTTTCTGGAGAAAATGGAATTAATGTGGCCGCAAAAGCCTTGAAACTACATTATGAAGGCAATGTCGCTGCTAATATACGTCACGCCCAGCTGTCAACACATTGCGTTCCTGAAATTCCTCGTTGACATAAGCTCAGCTGGTGGTGACTCAACTCGTACTAACCACGAAACATTAAATATCAATAAAATAAAAAGAAACGTAATTAACATTCAGTTTATGTTTTTACGACAGGCAGATGCAAATAAAAAATACATGAACCTGGGGATTGACGCCCTCTACCGACAGTGACGTCAGGACTTGGGTGCTCTATGGTGCCCAGGCTACCTGTGACATCTCTAGTAGCACCAAATCAGTTGGCCTGTTGTGAGAATATGATGAGAAAGCCTGATTGTTCAAAGAATGGGGTATTTGTGGGGATAGAAGACACGCAGGGGAGCCCCAAAAAATGGGAACATTTGTGTAAATGATACGTAGCTTGCGGAGTTAGTTCAGTCAGATATACTCGAGGGGTTTCATGCTGTGCTCAAGGGTGCATACTCAAGGGGTTAATATGCTGCATTGCTGCAAGTGCCAAGTCCCACACGTCATTCGCTGATGTGGCAGTCAGCTGACCAATTGGGCGGGCTACTTCAGCTCACTAGACTGCAAGCTCTTCCTGCCTTCCTCTGCATTATGGTTCCTGGTTGTAATGTGATGTTTGCTCCCAGCACCACCGGTGGGCTCTGCTATTTATGTTCCCCATGGGGGAAGGGGTTTATTGTATATCTATCTCCCTGATCTTTATGTTTTATGATGGTGTTTAACCCATTCTGACCTGAGATCAGATTCTAAAAATGTCAGTCGTTCTTCGATTATTCAAAAATAGCAGACCTACAAGCTCGTATCGTGCCACTCGGTGGCGCGATATGAGCTTGTAGATCTGCTATTTTTCAATAGCGAAAGCATAACATGATGCTGACACCAAAATGGGTGCCCGGTCAGAATGGGTTAATTGTGCCGAGCAGGGAGAAAAATTCCGCAGAGCCGAACGCCAAGATAAATATCATATTCACACTTGAATTATATTCATTTATCATTATATTCTATAATGAATAATGGTTAAATCTATTCGTGAGTTGTCGGACTCTCGTACCTCTCAGCCTAAAACCTTTTTGGTCTTAACCCATTCTGACATTTTGGTGTTGGCATCATGTTATGCTTTATCTATTGAAAAATAGATCTACAAGCTCATATCGCGCCACCGAGTGGCGCGATACGAGCTTGTAGGTCTGCTATTTTTGAACAATCGAAGAACGACTGACATTTTTTTAAATCTGATCTCAGGTCAGAATGGGTTCATAATCAGACCAGTGTGTGTCCGGCGGAAACCTCGTATGAATCTGATCTCAGGTCAGAATGGGTTAAAAAAAAAAAAAGGTGTAAAAAAACACGACGAAATGAATACGGTACATGTTTTATTTTATTTGTTATGAGCAAAATAAAACGGAAGTGAACCGAACTCTCTCTCTCTCCTCAGGACTTCCCGCGGGTCAAGCAGCTCTTCCTGAAGTACAACACCACGCTGCCGTCCACGGCGCCCGTCCACCGCCTGTTCAGCCACAAGGGCAACCTGGTGACGTCGCAGAGCAACAGCATCACCGACGACTACTTCGAACGCATCCAGCTGCTCCGCTACAACAGCGCCGTGTGCTCCGCCGGCACACCGCCGCCAGAGTGAACCAAAACAACCAACCAACCAACGCACGCAGCCTCGTTTTGGTTTCTGTTTATTTAACCCATTCTGACCTGAGATCAGATTCATATGAGGTTTCCGCCGGACACACACTGGGTCTGATGAACCCATTCTGACCTGAGATCAGATTCTAAAAAAAATGTCAGTCGTGAATCGATTTTTCAAAAATAGCAGACCTACAAGCTCGTAGCACGCCACTCGGTGGCGCGCTATGAGCTTGTAAATCTGCTATTTTTCAATAGCTAAAGCACGACATGATGCTAACACCAAAATGGGTTCCCGTTCAGAATGGGCCTGACTTTGCGCCACATATTCACGATTTAAAAAAAATAGCAGTCCTACAAGCTCGCCACTATGAGCTTGTAGATCTGCCATTTTTCAATAGCTAAAGTATAACTTTACACCAAAAGGGGTTCCCGCCCCAAAATGGGTTAATGGTAAATGTACAGAAGCGTTATAGAGCATAGCGGTTTTCTGGAACCCGCTGGAAAGAAATCGGGCCATTCATTTAGAGATTTTGCAAAAAATATTTATATCGATTATTTTAAGCCTAGAATCAAGTCATGACCATAAAACCTTTGATTCTGTGTAGGGAAAAAAATTAAATGAAAAACGCTGAACAAAGGGTGTTAATTAGTATTGTAGTATATCACATACATTTCTCACAGAATCAAAGGTTGTATGGTCATGATTCACCAGGATCCTGGGTGACTTTGGTTTATATTAATATTTTATATTAATATTTTAGTAAATCTCTCTATGGGAAACAAAATGAATTGTAGAGTTTTCAGTGGGTTCAGAAAGGCACGCCCACTGCTACGCTCTATAGCCTGAATCTATGCTCCGTCGCGCAGCGGCTTCGATAGCGGGCCTGTCGTTAACGCGTGAATTCCGTTTGTGTCCGAGCATAGGCATGGTAACGCCCCGCCTGCCTGTGATTGGCCCTCCGAGGTGGATATGCTGGATAGTCTGATGCGAGGTTACTCTCCGTGGTGGGAAATAATACAAGTAGTATGCAAGAGAACGCTAACTTGTAAGTTAATTTTTTTTATAAGAGGCAAACTAATATTGTTTATGCCGTTTGCTTTGATGGAATAATTGATTGAACATGCACGCCATAATATGATTTGATTTGGTTGGTTTGTATGTGTAAACTTGAAACTATTTATCCTTTTTAGTGTAATGGTATTAGTTTACTATAATTAGATTAATACACGATAATCAACACTAACACTTTATTTAGAACACACCCACATCAAATCATAGTACAACATACGTGTTCAATCAAAGAAAACGGCATAAACAATAAGTTTGCCTCTTCTACAAAAATAAAACGTACAAGTTAGTTACAAGGCTGCATTCAGTCGCGTGTGTCAAGCTGTAAATCTCACCACGGAGTAACCTCGCGTCTCGGAGGACAGTCGAGACGGGCAGTGTCAGTAGACCAATAACAGGCAGGCGGGGCGTTACCATGCCTATGCTCGGACACAAACGAGAGTCACAAGTCGTGAACCTGTCGGACTGCTATTGTCAGCGCGAGGTATGAATCGGGGTGTGTTTGCTGCCGTGCTGCACGCGAAACCCACACTACGCACAGGCATAAACCCACAGACGCTGTTTTTTCTGTTCGTTTTTTGTTCTTGTTCCATGTTAAACAAACACTTTTTGCCGGGGAAGTCTTCAAAATATAGGCGCTAGAGTGCCAGGAGAGGAGGCAGATTTTACTCTGAAAAGCTCCGTTCTCCCCCCAAAACCGGAAGGAATAATCTTCCGTTCTTACCTCACGTTGACGCGGATTCATCTAAAGTCAGTCTAAAGGAGACCTACACGCCCATGGCACCCCATGGTTATGATTCCCAGGACTTGTATACACATCATTAGCATAAACATTGTTAATGAATAATAGCCATTATCACTGGCCGCGCGCGGACACTCCACTCGTGCGCGTGAAGACATTTTTCTTTGGTTTTATTTTTGTTTGTTTTATTGCTCTGGGCGTGTCTGCAGTGCACACGTATTGTCATAGAAATACATTGTATATAAGTTGACCAGAAGATCATGGTTTTTGGTCGTGAATGGTCGGGGGGGGGGGGGGGGGGGGTTCGTGCGTTGGGAGAAAAGAGTTATGTATCACGTGTTTGTTTGTTTTTTCTTTTTGCTATACAGATTTTAACAAAACAAGACACGTTACAAGTTGTACACAACGAGTTGTACACAACGAATGTCTTTTATTTTTATTTTTTTATAATAAGGAGACCACGCGTCCACGACCACACTATATATTTTATTTTTTTCCTTTGGTGGGTTTCGTGCGTTGGCGAGGAAAAAACTATTCTGGTTTTAACGAGTTATGGATCACTTTATTATTACGAGATGCTTGTCTCGTTAAAACCAGACAATTTATTTTCTTTCTATTTTCCTGACATAGCAGCAACACGCTTCCGTAGTAATGAGAGCCCGGCTGATATGAGATTTGTAAACGAATGGCGACGTGAAAATGCTGCATCTCCATTTTTGGAGAGTAATAGCACACCTGTGTTTTCACCCATATTTTGTAGTTTAAAAAAAGGAGGAAAAAAAATGTAAGTTTTCTTATCAATTTGGAAAAACCTGCAGATCTGCTAAGTCTGTAGTGATTTGCTCAAAAATAAATGAATAAGGACATCAGTAAAAAATCGGGGCACAATGGCAATGCATAATTGCCGATAGAGAAATAAAAAAGAAATAAAGTAAGAAATAAAAGAATAATGGCCAATATATCGGTTCGGGCTCTGGAACGAACTCTGCCTTTTTTGTTTTTGTTTTCATTACTTTTGTATTATTATTTAACCGTAATCGTCACAGAATGAGATTCTGGTGTGTCTAAATAATGTGTCTATCTATTATGGCCTTTTTTGGAATTTAAAACTTGACCAGTTGTCTAATTTCCAGCAGTGTAATCCATGTTTATTATGTACACAGTTTTGATAAATGTTAGTTAAAACGAAAAAAGAAAAACCTGTCTACCTGTAACCATCACTTATGTTTTTACTGAGAGCAAAGACCTTGTGCCTCTTAATTGTTGTTGTTTTACTTTTAGTTTTTCACATTAATCGTCGCTGTCTGCTCGAAACCTTGTACGGTCAAAACTAGGGATGCAGCGATGTATCGGCCAACATTGGTATTTCATTTTGACACTCAAATGGCAAATAAATAACGGGCCTTGATATGAAAAGGGTTGAAAACCACTGATATATACAGTAGGAACAGATAGGAATACAACACATAGGAATGGTTAAAGGGAACCGTTTAGGAATAGGACCATTTTTAAGATCGACTCTTTGAAATCGTGAAACGATCCCAACCCTGATTGTAGTTGCGTAGTTAGTTACCAAGACTCGTCCGTGCTTTTCATTGCTCAAGTTACATGTTTTGTTTATAAATTCCACAGTCACGTACTTACTTAATGGTCACTTTCAACCTGGCGACCCTGGTTTTGGGCATCATGTCATTATCGTTAATGCTAAAAAAAAGATTCCAACAGTGAATATATATATATGTATATAGGCCATCTATGAGCTTATAGACCTGTTTTTTTGCTACTTTTCCACAACACTGCGACTGAATAGGAAACATGGCATTCATTTAAGGTGGAAAAATATGAAAAAAATCACCGTAGTTACAAGGTTTCTGCACGACAGCGACGATGTGTTTTGTTTTTTGTTTGTTTTGCTTTCTCGTCGATACTTAAAACATCTTCTCGTCTTGAACCGAAGTTTCACTCTTTGAGGACTGAAATGATATTTTTTTTTATATACGTTTTATTGTGATTTTACGTAACTTTCGGGGGGGAATGGGGGGGGGGGGGGGGTGAGTAGTACAAACAAAGCGATTCCGTCTATGAGGTAGAAGCTATAGTTTGTGTATTACGTGCTGTTATGGACAGAGTACACACATCATTATATGTACTGTATACATGTATGTTCTTTGGTATGTTAAACTTTGAAAAGAAAAAAAGAAAACTAAGGAATGATATTGTTCTCTGCGTCTTGGCCTTTTGTCTTGGTTTTGTTTTTGTTTGTTTTTCATTTAAAAAGAGTGGGGGGGGGGTGGGGAGGGGTGTCTGGAACCCTGAGAAGTAATCAGATTACTTGCAACAGAATGTATGTATGTATGTATAGGAGAGGAATCACTCCCCTGATCTGAATGCCCTGATGTACTCAAGGCATGCCCTGAGTACATCAGTTTGGTGTTTGTTTTACTGTGTGTGTGTGTGGGTGTGTGTGATCTCGACACAATGTATGTGCGTGAACACACATTCTAAATTAACCAGGTACAATGTGTTTTTTCACTGACTAGTGGACAAGAGATCCAGTATAAATAAAAGACAAGTCCTTTTACACTTTGATTCACGCTGAAAATAGCAGATCTACAAGCTCACAACGTGTCGCAGCGCAACACGTTGTGAGCTTGTAGATCGGCTATTTTCAGCAAATGTAAAATCAGTCATTACGACGGCATCAACGCGTGACAAAATACATTTTAGTCGACTAAATCAACTGTAGATTTACTTTCATTCCAAAGACTATGACTGAACTAAAATAGAAATTCGCTGCCGAAAACAACACTGTCATCAAGAATCATAAGTAAGCTTGTAAGAAGCTAACATCAGTCTATGGTAGAATGTCTGTACAATCAAACTAAAGTATATACACTGACTATAGCATAGAATATATGTGTTTTTCAGAAAACATTTTTTATGATTCCAGAAGGTGTTTTTAGAATCGACCTTGGGTTATGCTGACCAGTACAACCACAGTCTTCGCCACTGGAGCAGCTTGGGGGTTCAGTGTCTTGCTCAAGGGCACTCCGTTGGGCTGTGTCGAGGGGTAAGTGGTGTACCGTATCCTCTTCCACGCCACAGATGTTTTCGTCCGGTCCGGAGGAATCAAACCGGTAACCTTTCGCTGAATAGGTGATGATGCACGATATTGACACGATGGCTTTCTTTCTGATAGAACGAAAATACATCGCATGGATGCAACTGGGACGTATCCTCAGTGATGTATGTATCCCAAAGGTCATCGGGGTTTCGGGTCTCGCGAACATACCCCTCACTCGGGTGACCCAGCAGGGGTGATCAAGTCCCGACTTACGTCCCAGTAGCTACCCTCGATCAGACCCACTAGGGAAAGACAGGGCCGCACAATGCGTTGGAACCACTCCGGAACTACTATGCCGGGACTGAGAGGTACAATTCTGGCATGTGGAGGGACTAGGCTCTGTGGGTTGCCTCCTGTCCGGGCCCCTCCTACGTCTCACCAGGTCCACTCCTGCTCTCACCAGGAGTACCGCGAGGACCTGTGTGTTGCACCAGACACTTCATTCAGGAGTGGTGGATTCTTGAGCCGCGATGGTTCTGCAGGCTCCATCGCTGGGCAATGGTGGTACTGCAGGCTCCACTTGTGGCTCGAATGGCCCTCCTAAAGGCCTCATCGCAGGTTTTTGGGCGTCCTCCTCACGGAGGATGCAGGCTGGGGCGCTTAAACCCCTGATAGAAGTTGATGAATCGTGAGGTCGAATCCATTGATTCTGAACGGGTGTAGATGCAGCCTTCTGAAAAGCAGTGCATTCTTATCTGATGTATTGTGTCTATACTGGTGCACACATTAGTAGTGTTGTAGTCGAGTCCACCTAAAGCGAGTCCAGTCTGAGTCGAGACAGAGACCAGATTTAGTTAGGGAGAAGAAGGGCACACCAACTGCACAATGCACATTTTGAAGCCAATACTTTTATACTTTAAACTAAAGTACATTTTGAACAGTGTGTTTATATTTCTATATTGATGATACTTCGATATTATCAAAGTACTCCTTGCATAAAATGCGATTACCTTTTTACAACACTGGCTGTTCCTTTCCTATACCAATCTGGGAACCCACCAGCCAAATAATAATTATAATAATAATAGGCTACTCTGAATCTGTTTTGAGAGATTCCTTTCCTACAGACAGCGTGCAGGCGAGGTGTGTGAAGTGTGTCAAATTGGACAGTATAGCCTAAAGGGAATACCTTGAATGAATACCCAACAGGCCCCACAGGGAGGCCAGGTCAGGCCACCCAACAGGGGCGGCGGTGGATCAGGGGTAGAGTGGCCGGATGGTAACCACAAGGTTGCCAGTTCGAACCCGGGACTTTAGTGTTGTTTAGTGTCCTTGAGTCAACTGGACCAGAGCTAGCAGTAAACAGTAAACCACTACCTAGGCTATAGTCTCTTGCAAATTCCAAGGAAAAGGGCGCCGTTTTCCCTTTGTGTTGCAGATGGCTTCCCAGATTGCTACCACGGTAATCAAAATAAACACTGGGTGAGTTCCATTTACCTGTGGGTGTGTCCGGACGGGAGGAGCCATGGCAGAGACAACAGGTGTGACCACAATCACAACACACCTGTGCATTGTTAATAATGATGAGTAGCTGCATCTGTGTTGCTCACATCAAGGTCAGTCCTTCTCGGCAGCCTGCCATGTTTTCACCCTGATGTCATGTTACTGTCTGTAACTAGTGGAAACCTAACTACAATGGTGAGCCCAGGGTTTTTACCCCACTTTCTGTCTATATGCACACAGAATAACCGAATACAAATCTCATAATGTTTAAGCAGGAACCCTTTTTAGGCCAGTGCACTAGAGCATGCGTTTGCCTTTTTTAAACCTCACCCATTTTAATCACATACATACATACATACATGCATACATGTATACATGCATACAAATTAAGGCTCTGTTCCATTTAGTGCAGTGGTTCTCAAACTTTTTCAGTGGTTCTCAAACTTTTTTAATTTCAAGGACCCCC
>NC_139708.1:41111668-41134168 GCF_964188405.1 Protomyctophum parallelum
CATGAGGATTGATCAAACTCTTCGCTCTGCCCATAACTACTGGGAGCTAGCGCACAAATGGAACCAAATGACCCCCTACGGGTCCATTTGGTTCTATCTGTACACTCTCCAGAGTTACACACCCGTACGGGGCCATTTGGAACCCACAAAGACACTTGAGAGACCCACTGTTGTAGCTGAGTGTATCCAGCCAAAAGATGATACTATGGTCATGTTGGGAATGCCCCTCCTGCCCCCTGGTGGACAAAGTGTGTGCACCATCTCAAAAGGCATGTGTGAGTGAGTATCATCCTTTTGGAAGAAAAAAACTAATTTACAAAATAATTAAAAACGATACAGAAACTTCAAAAAGTTCCAACCTGGAAATATTATTTTTTTATTAGGAAATGAGTCGCTACAAGTTATTATTTTCCATACTGCACAATAAGTATCTTCTGAGGCACAAGGTGGGGTGGGGGATGTACAGTGTTAGTGTTAAGGCCTGTATCCATACTCCAGTTTTAGGTGATAAGGTGACCACCGTTCCCTTATCACCTGAAAGTGGAGTGTGAACAGGCCTTTAGTAGGTGATGTGTACATGGTTTGTACACACAGCTGATTCAACAGCATCTGTAGTAACAAATACCAGCAGTGGACAATAAAGACGACTTCACCACCTTCAGCCTGTCTTCATAGAATTGGTCCTCACTATAATGTTCACGATAAATGATAAAAATAGCACCATTTTCTTTCCTACTCGGTCTGTGTCTCATCTCATCGATATATTTTTATTATCGCCAGAACGATGGCTTCCGTTGTAGAATTGTAACTTTTTCAGGAATAGAAAAGCCTGCGGTTTCTGTTAGCTCGGATTCCCCATCGGTGATGTCACTGCATGAAAGACATGTTTCTGAACCTGCCCACAGCCTCTGAGACAGAGTAGAATTATATATGTCTTTGTTTTGTTTTTTGCTATTTTATTATGAGCATTAGTGAGAACCAATTATATGAACATAGGTTGAAAGTGGTGAAGTCGTACTCGAAGTAACAGAGTACTTACTTGAGGCATGGGCTATTTTCACTGTTGGAAATTCACTATGAAAATGTTTGTACTACTTTAGTATAGTGGGGTTGGTAGAGTACACTGTCGTCCACCACTACACCTAGCTAAGGTCCATAGCGTCACAAGGAGTTCTCCTTAACACCATGGCTTCTTTGGAGCCTTGGTAGAGAAGCCTCTCGTCTGTAGTAAAAAATAATAATACACTTTCGCTACTCACCAAAACAAAGACTGTTTTAAGATGTTGAGAGTCTACTAAAATGTCTTCTAAATCCGTTTCTGTCAGTGGTGCTCAAACATTTTCATGTTAAGGACCCACAGATTGATCTGTATTTGGCTGCGGACCACCATCTGAAAATATGTTGTTCCAGGGTCCCTCCCAGAGGCAAAGATTTGAGTTAAAAACGTTCGCTCTGAAGATTTTTCAAAGAGATAGCAGATCTACAAGCTCGTAGTGCTAAAGTATAACATAATGCTTACCCCATTCTGAACGGGAACCCATTTTGGAGTTAGCATCATGCTATGAAAAATAGCAGATCTACAAGCTCGTAGTGCTTAAGTATAACATAATGCTTAATGGAGATCTCCTAACACTATGGACCAGAGCTAATCTACACCCTGCCACCCACACAACGGTTGCCCAGGTTCCCTTTTCTTTAACAGGAGCAGCAGGGTGGCAACACACACACACACACACACACACACACCACAATAAATAGAGCTGGGATCCTTCAGGATTTTATTTCACCATTCAGGTTCCTTGAGAGGGTTTCAAATGGACCCTTTTCCACCAGTAAATGAAATGGTTCAGAACCGTAAAAGTTGGTTCAGAACTGGAACCTAAAAAAAATGTCCACCGGTTTCCGTGAAAGCACCAAAGGTTCCATGAATCTAGAACGGAACCAGTTATGGAACCAAAGGTGGAAAAGTGTATAAATGGAACCAAATGGACCCTCACAGGTTACTCTCAAGAGTTATGGCGGTCCTTGTATATTTTAGCAGACGTGAAAGTTCACATACGAGCTCTTGACGGTGTGGATAAAACCTGATTCTGGAACCGGTTCCCGAGTGTTGGATCCGGTTCTGGATCCAGTTCTGGATCCAGCCCTGATGACAACACACGGTATTCGAACCCTGCATTGTTAACACAGTTGTCACCTGACGTTTTAAAATGTTAACACTTCCTTACTGTTAACCAATTGAACCCCTACAGTTTAATATACTCCGTATGAGCCGATCTACAAGTTCACAACACGTCGTGGGTTGTGTTTGCGAGCTCGTAGATCGGCTATTTTGCAAATAATTAGAACTTTTTCCATACATTTCTGAACTGAACCGATACGGGCTCTGTGCCTAACTGTAGTCCCGGGTTGTTTTTTCCCCACAGAATGATGGCATGGTTTCCCATATCGTAAGAAGAAAACGCGACCCCATGCTTTGTCACTTCCTGCGATTACCGTTGCTAGATAGATCTCGTGAGAGTGCGTTCAGCTTTGCTGGGACAGAGAAAGGTGGGTCGATAATGAAGCCGAAGTTTCTCCCGATTTGTCTCTCTGAAAAATAGCATTTTAGTGTCCGAATGTTCCGAAGATTAACCAGGAAAAAAACAAAAACCACCTGGGACTAACAGTTAAGCACAGATCCTACATATATTCTGAACTAAGGTACTATGGTACTATAGCCTACATATATTCTGAACTCTAGAGGTACTATGCACATACGCCATTTTGGAAATGACTATGTAATACTTCCGACCGATGAGGCTCAGTTTCTTTTCTTTTTTTTTATTATTATTATTATGTCATTGTATAGAAACCCAAGCAGTTTGGGATTTATAAAAAAATAAACATGCCATGTTATGTTTGCTAAACGCTGCTCTCGTGTTCTCTCTCACAGATATATTTCTCGAGTTCTCAATAGTGACCAAAGTTTCAACATTTTCTTTTCAAACTGAACAAGAAAAATTAGGTTCTGTTTCATTCTGGCCAGACAGTCAGGATGCTGCTATTGTTGCTCGTTGGCTCACAGGAAACACTGTACGAATGGAACCAAATGGACCATTCTGGGTCCATTTGGTTCCATTTGTACACTCTCAGAGTTATGGCGGTCCTTGAAATTATAAACAGTTTGAGAACCCGCTGCACACTAAATGGAACAGAGCCTCAATTAGTATCATCGGTAACAACGTAAAGGAAGTAGGAAGATGGAGGCCCGGAAGTATAGGAAGAGTTACTTCCAAAATGGTATACAGCCTATTGACTGAACTGTCACGTTATTATTATTATTATTATTGTCAGTTATTCTAATGCCCTCTCTGACTCTGGACGGGGTGGGGGTCAGCGCTGAAGAGTTGTCGTCGTCTGGTGGTCTCGTGGGGGGGCGAGGGGGGTCCGGTGCGGTCACTGCAGCAGCAGTTTGATGCCGTCAAAGTGACCCAGGTTGTCGCAGGCCTTCAGCCACCCCTGGACGTTGGCGGGAGAGGCGGACATGTCCACTTTGCTCTGTCGGGCTGTGTGGACACAACGGAAAGATTAGTTGAAGATGTATATTAAGTTAACATATTGAATAGAATAAATGACATTTCTGTCTGGCCTTTTGAGCAGACATTGCACTGTGGGAAGATTATGGCAAATGACTTACACGATACAAAGCCGAAATATAGAAAGAAATTACTTATTGTCTTTGTTTAGAGCGAAAGAAGGCAAGCATGTTTGCTACTTGGCTTATTTCTAAGATACATATATTGGCGTACTCATTAAGTTTAAAATAAGTAATACATTGTCTGGATGTCACCTTGAATGAGATTAAAAACGGAGTAATTCACTGTCATCGAAATCAGCTGTTTGGAGGAATGTGCAGCGATGGGAATCAAGATACATTAATATTCATACCGTGTTACGTCATCACCCAGCAGGCCAGCACGTTTTCATTCAAAGGAAGTAATTAAAATGGTTTTAATGGACTTTTGATATAAAGATACATAAATTGAACTGTTCCCATTGTTTTGCCATCTATTGTTTCAGTATGCCCATTATGATGACCACGGACATGCTCTTAATCCAGAGCGATTTACAGTAAGCAAGAAGTAGTAGGGGAAAACATTTTGAATTCATGCAGTCCTTACCGCTCTGCATGGTGCAGCAGTAGCAGGCGATGTCTGCCAGCGTGGGCTCCGGGCCGCACAGCCAGGCGCCGTGGCTTCCCAGCGCCGCCGCCAGGGCGTGGCGCTCCTTGGCCCCGCCTCCCTGCGCCAGCCGCCAGAAGGCCGTGTCCACCCAGCTGTCCACCAGCGTGGCGGCGCCCGCGTCCGACGGGTACGGCGCCAGCAGGCGGTACAGGAAGCGCGCCACGCTCGCCTCGCCCTCGATGGCACACATGTTCTGAACGCTGAACTTCATCTGGAGCTGGGGCACTGTGGGAGCGAGCAGGTTACATCAAAGTAATTGATTTAGAATACAAATATAAATCCATATGTGTCAAGAACACGACTGTCTATATAACCAGTTCAAAGCGTTCAGGCCGTGACCCCGTGACTGGGGACCCCCCATTCCCCCCACCCTGACAAGCACTTGGAATGAGTTGAAGCATTCAATTTAGTTTGACTCTGTTCCACAGATAAATTAGTTAACATATCGTGTCACAATCACTGGCACATAACATTTTTAGATGGGGGTCCGTTGCCAAATAAATCATACATTTGGGGATCCTTGGCATGAAACAGCTTGAAAACTACTGTTCTACCCCCCCCATACACCCACCGCCACCGCTCCCTAGAACAGTCGTTCTCAAACTGTTTTGTTTTGCAAACAGCAGATCTAGAACATAGACATAAAAAGGTAGACGCCCCATTCGCCGCTGCAATTCATTGAAGCGACCTGTCTCGAACTGAGGGCAGAAGTGCGCCCATAGAGTTGCAAATGAGCCTCCAGTCACGTGACTCACGTCCCTTCCTCTCATTAACGTTCCTTGGCACCGACACGGAAGCTTGCCTTCACTTCACCCCAGAGCCGGAAGAGGCTTTCTATGTCTACGATCTAGAAGCTATGCAATGTGAGCGTCCAATGCAACGTCTTCGTCGCAGCCTAGCCTCACCGTCCTTCCATATGAGCGTGAATCCCAGCTGAAAGCGCTTGCGATCGAAGCTGTCCCTGTGCGGCGGGCCCAGGCACGTCAGCAGCCGGGGGGGCACGGCGTGCGTGCACGAGGAGTGCACGTGCACCGTGGACAGCACACGGTAGCGCTGGCACAGCAGGGAGTGCAGCGCCAGCACCGTGAGAGGGGGCTGCGCCGGGTTGGCGTTGATCACAATGTCACGCAGCGCGCCCATGTCCTGTTGGCACAGAAATAACATACGTTACACCGCGCGCCCATGTCCTGTTGGCAGAGAAATAACATACGTTACACCGCGCGCCCATGTCCTGTTGGCACAGAAATAACATACGTTACACCGCGCGCCCATGTCCTGTTGGCACAGACATAACATACGTTACACCGCGCGCCCATGTCCTGTTGGCAGAGAAATAACATACGTTACACCGCGTGCCCATGTCCTGTTGGCAGAGAAATAACATACGTTACACCGCGTGCCCATGTCCTGTTGGCACAGAAATAACATACGTTACACCGCGTGCCCATGTCCTGTTGGCACAGAAATAACATACGTTACACCGTGCACCCATGTCCTGTTGGCACAGAAAATAAATACGGGTGTCTTAGCGAAGACTAGGACGAACCGTATGAATCAATAAACCTGCAGAACGATCGCTCATTTGCTGAGAATACAGAGAGAATGCCTGGGCTTTATGCTTTCGAAAGTCTCGTGTGACCAGACTGTTGCCACTCGCAATTTTCAAATGCTTCCGTCATACAGTCTGGAGGAGCAACGGAAGATCTGATCATGAGCAAAGCAAAAGTGAAGCTTCCTCCCCACTTCCGTTTCGTCTTTAAAGTCGCGCAAGCATATAGAGCTTGCTGCTTAGCAGCAATGGAAATCTATATATATATAATATATATGTTAAAATATATTTTCGTGAACGGAAATGGCAGCTTCCTTACTCGGATTCCCTTATTCCACAGTCTCTGATTGTGGAATAAGGGAATCCGAGTAAGGAAGCTGCCATTTCCGTACCAATAGTTGTCTGGCTATACGCCTACATTGTAAACCAGTGGATCTTGAGGGAGTTCCAGGGGGTCCCCAGCTAAATGATAGTTATGAACCAAATGGACCCTTATGGGTCTGAGTTAAATTAACAATGATTTTACAATATCAATTGGGGTCTCAGAGATAGAAATGACATAGACTAACTGAGGGTCCTTGACATTAAACGGGTTGAGAATCACTGCTAGAGGGTAAAGAATATTCTCTTATGGGGGTCCCTGGAATATCTCTTTCAAATGGGGATCCGCGGACTCAGCGTCAATTTGGGGGTCCTTGACATGACACAGTTTGAGAACCACTGGTAGCTAAACGCCGACACTGCAAACCGTACTACATTGTCTCCCACCTTGCCCAGCAGCGCGTCGAGGTCGGCGGTGCCTCTGAAGGGGGAGGAGCTAGAGGAGGTGGAAGGGGCGTGGCTAGCGTGGGGGGCGAGGCTGCAGCTGTCCATGTCGGCGTCGGGCGTGGCCACCGTCTTGGCCAGTCCCTCCACGGCCGCCTTCAGCTCGTACAGCTTCCTCATGATGTCATCCTGGCGCGTCTCCAGCGCCAAGATGGCCGGGTCCGCCTCTCCGTTCTGATTGGACCAGGGGAGAGATAGGGGAGGAGAGGAAAGGAGGCACAAGGTCATCACAAATCTGAAGACCGTACGACTGTTTGTCTTTTTTTTTCCGTGCACACATTTTCAACCTCATCTTATCTTTTTTTTTGTCAGGTGAAACCTGACATACATCTACTCATGAAATGTAGACGACAGATCGCCACCATATCACTATGTGATCATTTGTTTGTTGTTTGTAAATGAAGGCCTACACTAAGCTGGCACGATTACAAATGTACAGTAAATTGTCACAGAAATAATTGCGATTAACAAATGAATGGTGTTTTTGGCGTGGCACATTGGAACGTTATGAATAAAGCATACAATTATGTTGATAAATACCTGAAATATACAAAGACATTACTGACATATTCATTATTTTAAAAGATATAGCAGAAATAAGACAAGTAAGCTTGTAGATCAATTATTTCTGCTATTTGTTTTTTTTTATTTATGAAATGTTTCAACATGACAATGATGACAAAATAATGGTGATTATTTCAAATAATTAGACGATTACCGGTATATGTAATATTTTTGACAACACTGGGGGTCCCCGACCCCTGTGGGTCATGGTCCCGGGGAGTGGGGACCCCACTTTCAGAACCACTGGCATCAATATAAATAAATATCATCAAACAGAGAGCTCTGGGAGCCCACACACCTACTAAAGAAACACACACACACACACACACACACACGAGCATGTTAAACTCAAAGCAATGCATCATGCCAAGCACACAACAAAAATGTATGATTGTGGCTATTAAATATGAAATGTCACTGTCAAATCAAACATAACTCGTCAGTCACACATAATTATACGTGACATGAATGATGACAAGGATGATTGCATCATCCAGAAAGACTATAGAACTCCATCATTTACACTCGCAGTGATTGTACGATGCTTATACTTGCTCTCCAAAAAAGAGCCGATCTACAAGCTCTCTTGTGGGGCAAATAAGCGACAACCACACAAGCAACACTTAAGATGCTCTAACGTCTAATGCTTGCGTCTGCATAGCATTATACTGTAGCATGATCTGAAGAGTTACTTGGCTAAATTCTATAGCAAGGGAAAGTGAGGCAGTGAGCTAAACGTGGCTTAAACAAGAATACCGATAAGCTATAGTTCGGGGGCTCGATCGCCTTTAAAAAAAAAAGGACATAATACATGTAATCATGTAATGATGACATTGAAACTGTGCCAGCGGGTCTGTCGACGACCGATCGGCCCTGTAATGATGTGTTTATTAGTGATTAGTAGGTGTTTTATAGACAGTTACCTGGCATGGCTGTGCTGTGGCAGCAGTCTGGTGTATGTTGGTCAGTTTGTACATGCAGGACGGAAGATCAGCCCTGATCCCTCCGCACACGGGCTTTACCTGGTACATGATGGCGGCTCACTGGGGGTCCGTCAGTTAGGACAATAAAACTATATAATGTATAAGTTTAAATGTTAAAAAAAAGTGTGCTAGGCTAATGTGGGCTGTCTTCTTCCTCTTGACAGACAGCAGCAGGCGTGCGGCACAGAGGAGCCGGAACAGGAAAGGAAAGGAACCAATGCAGACCGCGTTTCCTGTGTTTGTCACTGTCGTCACGTCCGGTAATGTTTTGTAGTTTTTTTTAATTATTATTACGAATGCTGTTATAAATCAGAAGATTTATAAATTACAACAGTAGGAAAAAAATCTGTGTGAAGTGAGGGGCGCTCTAGTTGTCGTACATCATCCAATAAAAAAATAATATAGCCTACTTCTTCATGAATTAATTGGTTTTTTGATTGATTGATTGAAATATTTATTAACAGTTTGTAGAATTACAGTACATTTCAAGCACAAACTCAATACAAAGACTGTTAACTGTGAGTGGACGACCCAATTAACAGGGTCCACATTGTTCAATTCATCAAAACATTTAGAGACATACAAATAGACACTTCTATGTAGTTAAAGAACAGAACAGGAATTCATCATATAGGAAGCAAAAAAGGGAAAAGATACATATACAGTGAGGGGAAAGGGGGGGGGGGCTGGGGGGGATTCAGATTTTACGGGGGCCAGTTTGGAATTGCAGCCATCCGTAGGTGCCCTTTGAGAGCGGTTTTGAAGGAGTCAAGGGATTCACATGTCTTAATGACTGTTGGTAGGGCGTTCCACATTTTGGTGGCATATAGGAGCGAAAGTAATTTAGTCCCTTGTTTGTGCCGAATCTGGGTTGTACATGGTTTGTACAACCCAGATTCATCGTCAACTTATGTTATTATCTTTTAACCATGATCAATACAATAAAAACTCATCTTTTCACCATGATCATGTGAGTAAGATGACAACTGAATTTATGTGATTGGTTAGTAGTCGATTTGCTCGTATACATATGACGTACATTTTCCCTTCATTGTCAAAAGTATTTAATGTTTGTGTTGCCTCAAATGTATAGTCATAGTTGGCAGACATTTGACCTAATTTATCCTTTCATTGTCAATGGCAAATATGAGATCAAAAATAGAAGAACATTTTCAAGAATGGCAGATATGGCCTACAACAATCTTGCAGTGTGGCATGAACTGACGCTTTGATTGATTGATTGATTGATTAATTGAGTGATTGATTGATTGATTGATTGATTGATTGATTGATTGATTGATTGATTGATTGATTGATTGATTGATTGATTGATTGATTGATTGATTGATTGAATTTTAATTCAATTTGTAGGCCTATAGAACATTTCAAACAAGTGCAGGTCAATACATTATTATTTAAAAATAAATGCCATTAATGTCCCATTAAAGTACATTAATAAATCATTTAAAATAATTTAATGAATAAAACCAAAGAACTAGAACAAAAAACTAAACAAAGATCATTTGATGTATATAAATCTAAACGCATGTGCACCAGTGACTAGTCTACAGTGACAGTCAGTGACTGTAGCTATTTATAGGTGCAGTGTGTCAACAGCCACGCTAGAGGGCGACATAGTATCATATCTCCATTTTCTTAGACTCCAGTCTAACACTGTACTGTACTGTACTGTACTGTACTGTACTGTACTGTACTGTACTGTACTGTACTGTACTGTACTGTACTGTACTGTACTGTACTGTTTCTCAACCTGCCGGGGGGGGGGGGGGGGGTCCTGATGACAGTGACAGACAGATGACAGTGACGTGACAATTGAAGGACTTTTAAGACCTTTTTTCTATACCGAAAAAGGAAATAAAATAAAAACAAAACAACAATTACTGAATCAAATGTTATACTATAAAACCTGGCCAAACTTTGGCCCGAATTGTCAAATAGTATAAGAAAGCGCGAAACCTGATCTGCTATCTGTGGAACCGAGTCAAACTAAAGGAAGAGTTGAGACGAAGAACCATTTACGTCCATAATAATAATCCATTCATCTTCAACTGAGTGATTTAGCAAATGAGCAGGTAGATGAAACAAAACTACTTGGGGTTACATAATTAGACAGTCATCGAACATGGTCTACTCATATTGAAAACATAACTAAGACAATGGGAGGGGGTTTGTCCATGATTAGGAGATGTGCAACATCTGCTGCCAAGGTCCTCCAGGCACTAGTGATATCCCACCTAGACTATTGTCCAGTTGTTGGTCCAATGGTTGGTAAATTACAAATAGCCCAGAATAAGGCAACTCGCCTTGCCCTGAACTGCAATACTAGATCTAGTACACTGCTTATATGCTTATATAAAAATATTCATTATATTATACCAGTGATAGACGCAGACATAATACCAGACATGTTGCAATGGGTCGATTTACAGTTCGTAAGCCAATAACTGATGCAATGAAGAATACAGTCATGTACAGGGCAATACCTTTCTGGAACTCTCTATCATGTACGCATCACAGAAATTAAGGGTAAAGGCATTTTAAGAAAATACTTTCTTATATGGCGAAATTGTAATTCTGTTTAATTCTGTTAATGTAATCTAGAGTGAATGCACTAACGGTATTTGTTATGCTGTAATGTATTTTTTTTTCCTTTTGTGATATCTGTAATGTTGTTTTAAAAATGTATTTCATTTTTTTTTGTATGTATATTTATCAGTGAGGACCCCAGGAAGAATAGCTGTTGCCAGGTGTAACAGCTAATGGGGATCCTAAATAAACTAAACTAAACTAAGCTTATCTGTAGTCGGGTCGCGGGGGCAGCAGCTCCACCAGAGTGCTCCAGACTTCCCTCTCCAGAGGACTTAAATGGTTCTTCATCTCAATCTTCAAATGTAATGCTTGTGATGGTGATCATTTATTTTATTTACGTGCATTCATTATCTCAATCTGTGACCTTTTGTGTCAATTAAAATAGTGGGAGAAATATATTTAACTCTGAAATGCAGTGAAAGTGAAATCAGAATCATCTTGTCAGTTTTACAGGTATAGAAAAGCTTTTACCACAAACTGTACAAGTAACGTAGGGCTCTGTGTGTGTGTGTGAGTGTGTGTGTGTGTGTGTGTGTGTGTGTGTGTGTGTGTGTGTGTGTGTGTGTGTGTGTGTGTGTGTGTGTGTGTGTGTGTGTGTGTGTGTGTGTGTGTGTGTGTGTGTGAGTGTGTGTGTGTGTGTGTGTGTATGTGTGTGTGTGTGTGTGTGTGTGTGTGTGTGTGTGTGTGTGTGTGTGTGTGTGTGTGTGTGTGTGTGTGTGTGTGTGTGTGTGTGTGTGTGTGTGCGTGTGCGTAATGCTAGCGTGCATTCGCGTGGCATATCCAGTGACCTTTTATCCCGCTATACTTAAGGACAGTGTCGTCTGTCTGTCTGTCTGTCTGTCTGTCTGTCTGTCTGTCTGTCTGTCTGTCTGTCTGTCTGTCTGTCTGTCTGTCTGTCTGTCTGTCTGTCTGTCTGTCTGTGGTGACAATGATCCTGCTGGCTCTTTTTAATGCTGAGCTATGGCACTGCATGTGCATGAACACATGCGTGTGTGCTTGTATGTATGTGTGTGTGCACGTGCATGCAAGCGTGTGCGTGCTATTGCTCATTGTGACGTACAACTTTGTGGAGTTGAATGTGCAAACATTTAAGGACCACTTCACCACTTTTCAACCTATCTTCATATAACAGGTCCTCACTAATAATCATGATAAAATGGCACAATGTCTTTCTACTCGTCTGTGTCTCATAGGAGGGCTGTGGACAGTTCAGAAACCCGTCCACCAGTGACATCATCGATGGGGAATCCAAGCTAATAGAAACTGCAGGCGTTCTAGTCCTGAAAAGTTGCAAAACGATAATGGAAGCCATTGTTCTCACACTAATAAAGATCTAAACATTTTTGTAAAGAAATCTTGTTTAAAAAAATGATGATGTCACTGGTGGACGGGTTTCAGAGCCATGAGAACCTCTGAGAGTGTTCAAATGGAACCAAACGGACCCATAAGGGTCCGTTTGGTTCCATTTGAACACTCTGAGAGTTACAGACCTGTTATTCAGGGCTATCTATTAATGTGTTTCTGGTCATATTATTGTCCTCTCATTGTGTATGTCCGTGGGAAAACATATATGTTGACAAAAATGTCCACCACAAGCCAACATGGCGATGACCCCTGGTACATGACCCCAGCTGGTACAGTACATGACCCCTGGTACATGACCCCTGGTCCATGACCCAGGGGCATATCCACACCATGGGCCTACGCCCAGGTATTTCTGAACTCGAACCAGCCGAGTTCAGCCGGCCCAGCCAAAATAAAATACATAACATAATGTGAATGCAATCACTGCATTCAATTTAGCAAAATACGGCAGTGGGTGTATTATTATTTATCTTTTCCTATCTGGATCTGCCTAGTAGTAATAGTTTGTCCATCTGTACCTGCATAGATTGATTGGTCATGCCTGCCTGAGGCAGTCCATCATGTGCTTGTTTCTACTAGAATGTGGCAGATTTGTTTTTCTTCACACCAGAAACTTGTGTCTTAATTTGTTTATGATTAAATATAAACGAGAAGCCTCTCTGAGAGTATCCTAAATGTTAGCCTCACAATGCCAAACGTCTATTGCAAAGTTTTTGGAAAGAAAGGAAGTGAGCAGTCCCTAGAGGAGCTAGGCTACTGTAGGCCTACTACTTGTATCCTGAGGACCGTCCGCCCTTGATTATGGATTACTACGTGTTTGAAGACATTAAAGGTCAAAATTTAATTGTATTTTTTGCTGAATGGATTTCCATTGATTGTGCGGCCCATGTTGTCTGCTGCTATGCTATGGGGTGCTATCTTGCTAATTTGTAATTTGGAAGTGAGTTGAAAGAAACTAGCTGTTGTTACACTCTGCAGTCTTCAATACTCAACACTATACTTATACTTCAATACCAGTAGGCTGTCTGGGAGAGTGTGCATGTTGTTGTTTTATACTAGTAGGCTGTCTGGGAGAGCTACATGTTGTTGTTTTATACTAGTGTTTTATAGTGTGCATGTTGTTGTTTTATGGTTGTTGTGGAGCGCTCCTATGGCCAGCTGAGGGTGTGTGTAAACACAAACATGGAATGCCATTGACAATGGATGGCTAGCTTTGAATGTTTGTGTAAACACAAACATTGTGTAAACACAAACATTGAAGACAAAGGTGTGGTTTTTGGTGTTTACATTTGGGAATGTGATGGGATGAAGTGTCTTGTAGCAGCCTGACATTACACGGACACCTGTCAATCTCTAAGACACCTGACTTACCATTTTTAGGAAATTGAAGGCAAAACATTTGTATTAATTAATTAAAAATGAGTATTGATTAATGAATTCATAACAACATTTTGCGCAGTGTGCCCAGGCAGATTTTCCCAGGCCAAGGTAATAATGAATTCCTGCTTATGCCACTGACATATTGGTACATGACCCCTGGTCCATGACCCCTAGCTGGTACATGACCCCTGGTACATGACCCCGAGCTGGTACATGACCCCTGGTACATGACCCCGAGCTGGTTCATGACCCCCTGGTTCATGACCCCCTGGTGCATGACCCCTGGTACATGACCCCTGGTACATAGCTTGTAGGTCTGCTATTTTTTTTAATCGTGAAAATGTGTCGCAAATCTTATATATTCTTTCAGAACCAACGTTTTTAACTCAAATCTTCTGGGGGGGGGGGGGGGGTCACTGGAACAACATATTTTCAGAAGGGGGGCGGCAGCCAAATACATATAATCTTGGGGGTCTTTGACATGAAAATGTTTGAGCACCACTGACATATAGAAAACTGTCAGGATTTAGAAGACATTTGTAGAATCGTCAGGTCTAAATGGGTTAAAATCCCTTCATAGTGTTCATTCAATAAGCCTGCAGCACACACAGTATACATTAATGATTTTCTTCTGCACTGTAATTTGACCGTTTTTATATTTGTGCTTGTGAAGTTGCCCGAACGGCCAAGGCTCCAAGAACAGTCAGAAATTGTAGTTAAGGGCGTTTATTTTCCCCAAACTCCTCCACCAAAGTCCAGTACAGATTCAACAGTGTGAAACCAGGAAAATAACAATAATAATAATACTGAGAAATTAAATGAACACTACGAAAAAAACCCAACTGGCTAAGAGCTCTCTTCAGGCTGTACCTTGATCACACAACATCCTCAGAGATGTTACCTGTGTCATTGCCCACTTCTAACTAACTAGCCTGTCCCTGCAGCCTCCTTTAAAGGTATATTCAGTGATTTCACTTAATTCAAATATCACTTATTTTTTTGTTTTGTTGTGATAATCCTCCCTACTATAGAGTGTTCTGACCATATAAGGAGTTCCTCCCTGTCCCCAGTTAACCCCTGGGGGTCAAAAAACCCTAGGTTTCGTTTTTGACTCTCTATCCTGATTGGACGAAAGGCTGGGTCCCACAGCCAAAAACGAAACCTAAGGTTTTTTGAGTGAAATCACTGAATATACCTTTAAATAGGAGTGGATCCTACCACTGGGCACAGACTCAATTAGCACATTTCTTCTCAAATACTATTTACTAATATAAATACTTCCATCAACAACACCTTGAATAAACAGTAACCTAAACATTCTCAATAATGTGTTATATATATATATATATAAGTATAAATCAGAATGAAAACTCAATGACAATTACTCAAAGCATAAGGAGAAACACCCCTCCCCTGCATAGCACTTGGCCCCTTCCTAAATCAAGGCAAATGCCACCAGCAGTGCAGGAGAGACAATTAGCAAACAATCAGTGAATACAGTTTTCCCTACACAAGTTTAAAACATTAGTCCTTGCATGTTATAGAACGCAGTTTCATGTGTCTTTGTATATAGGGCACGGGTTGCCCCGTGACAGTGCTGTTTTCAAATGTCGTGTTGTTGTCGTGTTGTTGTTGTGTTCCGCGTCTCGATGTCTTAGTTCCGTCTAGACTCTCGAATGGTTTAAGTGGTTAATCCATTCCTGACTGAAAGAACAATCTGTGCCTTCCAGCTAGACGCCAATCACCCAATCAAGCAATCAATTTATTCAGTCTGAAATGCACGGTACCCAAAAAGACATTTAATCTCAGAGAGAGAGTCAACCAAACCAAAAGCACTTTGAAGAAGAGGCAGGAAGCACTTTGAGTGCCGGGGCGGGCGGCAGTGATACCATGCAGGCCCTCGGTTGAGACTCCCTCGATGCGTTCTGTCACCTGGCTGTCAGGATACAGGCCTAAGGTTTAGTATAGTCTCACCTGGCTGTCAGGATACAGGCCTAAGGTTTAGTATAGTCTCACCTGGCTGTCAGGATACAGGCCTAAGGTTTAGTATAGTCTCACGTGTAGCCAGACAACTATTCCACAATCACCGAATGCTATATATAGAGTCTAGAACCACACATCCCGAAATCCAAGTAAGGAAGCTGCCATTTCCGTTCACGAAAATATATTTTAAATTATCTTTACATTTATTTATTTCCTTTTCTGCTAAGCAGCAAGCTATATATGCTTAGATGATTTCTATTTATATTAGGATACATTTTGCGTGACTGTAAAGACGAAACGGAAGTGGGGAGGATAGTACTGTATTTGTACTACTTCCGCTCATGATAGAACTTCCGTTTTCCATACTGTATGATGGAAGCATCTGAACATTGCGAGAGGCAACAGTGTGGTAAGGCGAGACTAAAGGATTAGTAATGCTAGTAGTATCATCCTCCTCCTCGCGGTCTGTCCTCCGCGATGCCCCCACGACAGAACGGCACAGAAACCACAACAAGAAGAGAGAGGGAGAGAGATTTAATTAAAACGCACAATTGAGTTTGGTGTTCCGACAGCTTGTTAGCCCTGAATAATTCACTGTTTGCTGAGCTATGGGTAGAGGCAGAGAGAGAGAGAGAGAGAATGCTGGTGGTTGTTACAGGGCCGGCGGTGTTGAGGTAATGGTCGTATCCCGTGGCTAGACTTTTAGAAGAACCTGCGGAGCTTAGGAAACCGAGACAGGAGCCCCGTAACCTGACAGTGTGTTTCTTCTCTCTGTGTGTGTGTCATCATGTACGTCCGAGGAGGGAGCCGGGCAGGGGAGACAGCTAGGCTGCCCGGACGGACGGATAGGAATGGATGCCGTAATCGACGTGAGCTAACATAATCTGTCCGCTGACTCACCACCAGATACACTAGTACACACAGCACTCACTGCATGTGCAATCTGGAGTGGTAATTTAACAAATGGTGTAAATTGACCACAGCTCCCGGGGAGGATTTCTATACCGTGTTAGTCGAAACCGGGCCGGGGTCAAGGCTGCTTTGTCTCGCAGTTAACCTTGACCACGTTCTGTTGTGTTTTTCTCCTGTTTTGATTTGTCTCACTTTTAAATATGATTTATTAGTCTTATATATGACCACTGTCACGAGTCCGGTCCACATTTTCATTTACTTGGTCCCATCTCGGTCTCGCCCATAATTTGACTCAGACTTGACTCGTTCTCGGACCAACAACGTTGACGGACGTGCCTATGTCTACTCTTGCAGTGTTTTCTGTACCGCTGTATCAAATGAGGAAAAAACATATCTGGTTCTCGGTCTTGACTCTGTCTCGCCTCAGACTTAAATTTTGACTTGGACTCGCTTTAGATGGACTCGCCTACAACACTGCAGTACCTGAGTCAAAGTATAGATATTCCTGGTCAAATATGAGTCAAAGTATAGATACTCCTGGTCAAATATGAGTCAAAGTATAGATACTCCTGGTCAAATATGAGTCAAAGTATAGATACTCCTGGTCAAATATATGGTCAACTACAAGTGAAAGTTGCTCAGTCAAATGTGTGTTTGACTTAAAGATCCGGTGTTGTTGCTTTAAACCGGGGGTGCCCAGAGGGTAGATCGCAATCTACTAGTAGATCACAAAGGCTGTGCAGGTAGATTACATGACATGTCCCTAAAAAGAAAAAAAATATATATAGTGCCCTATAAAAAATATAACAATTTTTGGCATCTTTTGGCCACTTGAATTAAGGTGACTTGATTGATTGGCATCAAAAAGGGCCTGTCAGTGCCTCAAACCCACAATGCAATACTTTATTAGTGTTGCGCACAAACGTCGGTAGCATTACAGTTACAAAAAGGAGAAAGATAATGCCATTTTGATGCAGGGTAGATCTGGGCTGAGCTGCTCATTTTCAAGTCAAAAAGGTGTGGGCACCCCTTCACAGTATAGGCCTGCTTCAATGTCCAAAAGGTCGTGCCTAAAAAAAGATTATTCAAAAGCAAACAAATTGCAACGTGTATTATTTTCCTTATGCATTGTAATTTTGAAATTCTGAAATTCTCCAAAACATGAAACTATTTGTTGATCCAGAGCTGAAGTGGTTTTTTCAACTTTTTCCCTTCCTAGAAATGTAGAGGAGTCATAATACAATATTGTACTCAGTACTCGCAGTGGTGGAAAGTATAACTAAGTATATAGTACTGTACTTAAGTATAACTGTACAATGGAGTATTTCCAATGATCAGTACTTTTACTTCTACTCCACTACATCTCAAACACACCGACGCAGTCCAGTGTTACTTAAACTTGAACTCAGTGTTTGGGGTTAAAAGGTTTATGTACGCACGCACACACACACGCATGCACACACAGAGTATGTGTAGATTACCATGCAGGGGTTAATGGGTGATTGGCTTTGTTTTATTTACACTTCCATGTAAACACATCCTTTCTGGTAAAACAAGCTGCTACAAACGACACAGTGGAGGAGACACCACACAGACACACACACACACACACACACACACACACACACACACACACACACACACACACACACACACACACACACACACACCTGCTGTACCTGCTGTAAATATCAGATATCCATATCAGGGGTATATAGGCAACCTTAGGCATGGTCGATTGCCAACATGTTAGCATGTGGGCATGTAAGAGCGAGGATATTAAAATAAATGTTTTTTTCATTGAGGGGTCATATTTTGACAGCAGGAACAGCCTGTCATAATTTCACCCCCCATATCTATTTATTGGACAGTAAGGAGGTTGATATTCATTTTGTATTCATCCTTAGGGCCCCAAATAAATCACACCTCAGAAAGTAGAGTCCCTTTATCGGTATCGGGAAAAGTATCGGATCTGCCCTTATTTGTCATATCGGGTCATATCGGTATCGGTGAATATGCCAGTCTAACCAGCGATCCGACACAGTGGTAAGGGGTCGACACTATGGCAGGTCAATAAAATGTTGGGACATGTAGAGTTTGCTTTGGAGACAGTTGCCCAAACTGCAAGTGCACATTTGAGTGAGGAGCTTGGTTATAAACGCAACATGAGATATATAGCTAGATATAGCTATAAACACTATTCCCTGTCGGTGGACTTCAAAATAAGTGTTTTTTTCTTTTTTTCTTATTATATTATTCTCTGGTATCGGTATTCAGTATCAGAAATCGGAATCGGATCGGAAAGGAAAAAAGTGTATCGGGACATCCGTATTAGTGTCTATTTCAAACACAGTGTTTTTTCACTGAGGGGTCATATTTTTTCATAATTTCAATTTTATTTATTGGACAGTATTAGGATGTTGATATTAATTTTGTATTCATCCTTAGGGCCCCAAAGGCATGGGTGTTTTTGACAGCAGAAACTGCCTATCATAATTTCACCCCCCTCCCTATCTAATTATTGGACAGTATTAATGAATGAATTTTATTTGTATAGCACCTTTCCAAACGTATAGTTACAAAGTGCTTTACAGACAGGTTATAAAACAGTAATCATAAAAACATAAAAACAACAAAACATCAAGACATCAGATATAATAAAGCATGAAGAAAATAACAGGTCAATAAAACAATAAAAAACAATATTAGGAAAAACACTTGGCATGCAGATGTGTTTTTAAAAGCGTTTTAAAAGAAGGCACTGATTCTGCTAATCTAAGAGCCAAAGGCAGGGAGTTCCCTGAGCAAAGGTGCCTGAGCCGCAAAGGCCCGGCCACCCCGAGTGACCAGACGCGTTGCAAGAGGGCCCTCCCCGATGACCTAAGGGAGCACACAGGGTTATGGGGTTTCAGCAAATCTCTAAAAATAAATGGGAGCTAGACCATGTAGAGCTTTAAAAGTAATCAATAAAATCTTAAAATCAATTCTGTAGCTCACAGGGAGCCAGTGAAGAGTAGCTAAAATCGGTGTGATATGTTCACGTTTTCTCGTGTCGGTGAGAAGGCGAGCCGCAGAGTTCTGCACCATCTGGAGGCGAGATTATATATTTCTTGCTCATACCAGAGTACAGTGAGTTACAGTAATCCAGTCGTGAAGATATGAATAAATGTATGACGGTTTCCAGGTCTGCAAATGACAAAAAATGTTTAATTTTAGCGATATTTCTGATTTGATGGTAACATTAAGGGCCTTTCAAACGGGAAGCGATTTAACGCGCCTATAGTTCATTTTCAATTAATTATATATAGCCCAAGACGCGGCCCCACCTGCCAATCAGGGCTCAGCCATATATTGGCACGACAGTTTGAGTGTGGTTCTGGCGAGTGGGAGACTCATGGGGTTCAATCCCTGTTCCTGCACAGGATGTTTCCATATCTGGCAACGAGGTTTCAGCCCCGATCCAGCCAGCATGGGCTTCCATTCATATCATAAACGTTGAATATCTCAAGTCTCTAGTCGACAAAATTAACAGTAGAGGAGAGGAGTCGTCGTGGCGGAACTCTTAAATGGCTTCTTCTGCCCTCGGGCCAGTCAGAGGTTGCTGGTTTCCTCTCGTCTCCTCTCGTCTCCTCTCGTCTCCTCTCGTCTCCTCTCGTCTCCTCTCCTCTCCTCTCCTCTCGTCTCCTCTCCTCTCCTCTCCTCTCCTCTCCTCTCCTCTCACAGGTCACCTGTGTTCCCTCGCCCGTACACTCCACTAGTCACAGTATAAGTGCAGACTAGACAATCACTCACACACGCACGCTTTCCTATCTGACCCCAGACTGGACAAACAATCACACACGCATGCTTTCTTATCTGACCACATGCAGGTTGCTCATTTGGAAAAATGTGTCTGGGTCTACAACGGCCATTCTATAGTCTGTCTGTCTGTCTGTCTGTCTGTCTGTCTGTCGGTAATCTCATTTTCAGTGTAGTAGTATTGATTGTTTTAAGTAAAGGTACTACAATTATATTAAAAATATACATACGTGAGTACAAAGGCCTGTATTACGAATTTGACTTACAGATGTATTGGTATTAAAATATACAACCTTTTAACTAGTTTTCTAATAAAATTGTTTTAACTTCTATTCTGTAAATTGACTTTGGGTACCTAGAAAAGCGCTATATAAATCGTATTATATTATTAGAATATCAATAAAAATAAGTTCAAATCAATTTAAAAAATATCAAGCATTACAAGCTCTTCCAAACTGGACAAGCTCAAAGCGTATATACGCGACAAGTTGTGAGATTGTCGAGAAACCCCGGAGCTGAGGAAATCTCCCCTGGCTCCCTCGCAAGTTAGCCGTGTGTGTGTGTGTGTGTGTGTGTGTGTGTGTGTGTGTGTGTGTGTGTGTGTGTGTGTGTGTGTGTGTGTGTGTGTGTGTGTGTGTGTGTGTGTGTGTGTGTGCGCGTGCGCGTGTGCGTGTCTTGCTCTCTGTCCTTGAGGTTCAGGTGGTGTGTGTGTGTGTGTGCATGATGCGTGCGTGCGTGCCGTGCGCGTGCTGTGTGAATGGGAGCGGCCATGGATATGTGCATGGCTAATGATTGTTTAATGAAGCTGCTCGCTCCGGGCCTACATCATGAGGAGCAACACAACGAGCCGAGGGGACTTAATGCTTGTAGGAGAACAGAGGCCCAACGCTGTCGGCCCCATGCATAATGCAGGCGGTTCCTGCCCTCGTCCATTCACTCACCCCCGACACGCAACGCTTAAATGTTTCACGAGCGGCAACCGCCATCCGCCCGTTCATGAGATCAGGTGACCATATATACAGCAGGCAGAGGACTGAGGGTTCTCAACCTGCGGTTCGAAATTCGAAACTGGCCCCCGTAAAATCTGAATCCGCCCCCCCTCCCCTTTCCCCTCACTGTATATGTTTCTTTTCCCTTTTTACCTCCTTTATGATGAATTCCTGTTCTGTTCTTTGACTATATAGAAGTGTCTATTTGTACGTCTCTAAATGTTTTGATGCATTGAACATGGTGGACCCTCTTGTAAACAAGTGTATAGTGCTTAATTGGGTCGTCCACTCACAGTTAACAGTCTTTGTGTTGAGTTTGTGCTTGAAATGTACTGTAATTCTGCAAACTGTTAATAAATATTTCAATCAATCAATCAATCAATCAGTCCTCACTGGTGGTGGTGGCGGAGGTGGGCCCACTGGGCCGTGAGGGGATTCCAAGCCTCCGAATGATTGTCAAAACACTACGATTTAGTCAAAAGGAGGAGAGGACACTGGAGCAGACTATAACGTTTCGACCTAAAAGGTCTTCATCAGAGTCATGACTCTGATGAAGACCTTCTAGGTCGAAGCGTTAGTTTCGTTTGTATACTAGCACCTAAATAAAAGGCTCTAAATGTCCGTGCTGCTCCAGTGTCCTCTCCTCCTTTTGCATCAAGGTTCCTTGTTTCTGTGAAGCGGCCGGACCAGCCGTTTTAGGCTTGAGGCGTGTCGGTAGACTCCTTTTGTTCTCAACTACGATTTAGTTAGTCATTTGTCCGACATCGACAACCTAACCCTAACCTAAACACAGCCTGCAACCACTGGAGCAGCGCAGTTCCAGTGGTGTAGTCCGACCATCCGCATGCCGGACTCTTGGTGTGTCTATAATGTTAGTGCACGTCCCGCTCAGTTCACCCAAAAAGACTTATGTTGTCTTTGTCACGACCACGCGGCCTCTACAGTGGGCAAATGTGACTGTCTTGCCACTGACTGTGCCTTGCCTTGCACCTATTCCCCCTCAGCCAGTCTCCTATACGATCCCTTCTACCTGAGGCCAAGAGTCTGATTGCCCTGAGAGCAGAACACCTGTGAGGACCAGCTGAGCCTGGTTGGGTGATGAGTATAGCCATGGGCAGCATTCCATTTCGAGGTTCTGATCCGGTCGGGAGTGGATGGTAACTTCCGTCATGTTGTAGTCAATGGTTTGGTTCTTCTCATTCCGCCTTATGGTTTCCTGCATGCCTGATGACTACAAATCAGTGACTACAACATAAACGTAAATTACCATCCGCTCCAGACCGGTTCACACGGCGATTTTGGAACCCCAGGCTTTC
>NC_139708.1:41741668-41776936 GCF_964188405.1 Protomyctophum parallelum
GATGTAGGCCTACATAACACTAATGACACTTATCTTTTCTCCATGTAATTACAGAATATGAAGAGTCACTGCACCAGTGGTGTAGGCAGCACCAAGCCCTGGACCCTGAGACGAGCCATGTCCGTGGGCCCCACAGCCCCACCAATTTAGGCTTCCGAGGAAACCCACCCTTTAGCCCATGTGAAGTGTCCCAGACCGATGCCCCCCTCCCTGCACAAGACATTGAGGTAGGAACTGTATGCTATAGCTGCTGGGAAGACCTGCTTGCTGCGCAGTGAGTACAAATCTTGTTTATTGTCCTTTGCTGTCGCTGGTGTGGTTAAGCAGGGTACTGATGGTGTTGCTCTCGTTTGCATTCCGGCTTCCTGCGGTTGCGTCGCGTCAGGCTGCCTGCTGTTGCACTCGTTTGCGTTGCGTCTTTTGCGTCGACTGCCACAATTCCGTCCGGTTCCGACATTTCACCTAACTTGTGGACACTGCCTGTCATCTGCAGAAGAACGTGATGGTTCATGGTAAGTATCTGTTTTTGTATTCTTTGCTGCTGGTAGGGTAGGGCTGGTAGGGTAGGGCTCCTACTAGGGTAGGTTTTTGCGTTGCATCGCAAACTAAGCACTTTGGCACAGGCATGGAGCTCCTGGTTTACTGGGATGGGGTTCGATTCCCTGCTGCGCCCTGCTGATTACATTTAATCTGTTAAACAGGCATCCTTTTGCACAATAGAGCGTCTCAGTCCCTCCCCCTTTCAGATGACGAGTGGCCCAGGAAATTATTCTCCATTTCATTTTCTCCATAGGCATTTCAAAACGTATTTATTTAAAGACCTTTAAGTGTCGTACGAAGCCAACTCTTGTCATGATTTGAACACGCACAATATTTTGGACCAAATAATTACAAAGAAGAACAAAATGTGTTCTAAACCTGTTTTTTCTACTCTAATTCTTTGGCCCGAAAAATTGTGTTTGTCATGATTGGTCCGAATGTTCACTTGAAAATTCCTGCCGAAGTTCGAGTCCTAAAATAAGGGCTAGGGTACAGCCTTAGAGCGCGTGCACACACACACACACACACACACACACACACACACACACCAACTGCCACCAAGACGTAATGAAGCCAGGCAGAAAAACATGAAGAGACTGTATGAAATAACAGACTCTGTCAGGGAAGAACGCTAAGCCAGTAAAGGATAAGAACGGCAAGACCATCACCAGCGATGCAGAACAGAGATGCTGGTGGGTGGAACACTTCAAGGAAGTCCTAAACCGACCACCTCCATTGGCTGTTCCCAATATACCACCAGCAACTGAACAGCTTAATGTGAATACCAACCCCCCAACCAAAGCCGAAATCATCAAGGCCATCAAAAAGATGAAGAACGGCAAGGCTGGGGGTCCAGATGGCATCCCGCCTGAGGCACTCACGGCAGACCCAACAACGGCAGCAGAGATGCTACAGCCCCTCCTACAAAAGATCTGGGTGCAGGAACAAGTCCCAGCAGACTGGAGGCGAGGCCACCTGGTGACTTGTCGCAATGTGGTAATTGGTGAGGGATCATTCTCCTATCTGTCCCCAGCAAGGTCCTGACCAGAGTCATCCTGGATAGATTGAGGGAAGCCCTGGACAAGAGATTAAGACCAGAGCAAGCAGGGTTTCGCCAGGACACGTCCTGTACAGACCACATCACTACTCTGCGTATGATAATTGAACAGTCGATTGAATGGCAGACCCCTCTCTACCTAACATTTGTGGATTTTGAGAAGGCCTTCGACAGCGTGGACCGAGATACCATCTGGAAGCTGATGCAACACTATGTAATCCCTCAAATTCATCATCATCCAACAGCTGTATGAGGACTCCGACTGCCAAATCATCCACAATGGAAAGCTAACTTGCCCTCTTGAAGTTAAGACCGGGGTGAGACAAGGCTGCATGCTCTCACCAACGATTTTCTTGATGGCCATCGACTGGATCATGAAAAACACAACCATGGCCAGTAAGACTGGCATCCAGTGGACCCTCACGCAACAACTTGAAGACCTTGACTTTGCAGACGATATATGTCTTCTTTCTCACAAACACCAACACGCACAGTCAAAGCTGACACTACTCTCCGAAGAGGCAGCAAAGACTGGCCTCAGGATCAATGTGAAAAAGACAGAACTCATGAAGGTAAACAACAAACAGGATCTCCCAGTCCAACTACAGGGAGACAACCTCAAAGAGACTGACCGCTTCACATATCTCGGGAGCATACTGGGCAAGGATGGTGGATCAGACGATGACATCAAAAGCAGAATAAACAAGGCCAGACACGTTTTCACCACACTACGACCCATCTGGAACTCCAAGGCACTGTCCCTCCAAAATAAAATCAGAATATTTAACACCAACGTCAAGTCAGTTCTCCTCTATGGATCAGAGACATGGAGAGTGACAAACACTACCACCAACAAACTCCAGACATTTGTCAACAGGTGCCTAAGGCACATTCTGAACATCAGGTGGCCTGATAAAATATCAAATGCCAGCCTGTTGGAGAAAACCAACCAAAACGCCATCAGCCAGGATGTGAAGAAGAGAAAGTGGGGGTGGATTGGACATACCCTCCGAAAACCTACTGACAACATCACTAGGCAAGCACTGGACTGGAACCCACAGGGCAAAAGAAAAGTGGGGAGGCCAAAACAGACCTGGAGAAGATCAGTGGAGACTCGAGAGTGAGGCAAAGTCGACCGGATTATCGTGGGCCCAGCTGAAGAATACTGCTCAAAACAGAGTCCGATGGCGGGGTGTGATTGCGGCCCTATGCTCCACCTAGGAGCCTACAGGAATAAGTCAAAAGTAAGTCAAGTCATTATGAGTTTATTATTGGTTATTTGAAAGGTGTGGTATTGTGAGCACCGTCACCAACACAAAACTCTCAGTCTTGCATTAGAGAAAGGCCGTCATAGACAGACTAATATGGACCCACTGCACTCTGTGGAAACTGACCTAGGCCTACTACATTTTCTAACCATCTGTCCACTGTACCAAGATATCAGAGACACATATTTCCCACAGATTACAATCACCCACAGACATTTTTTAAAACATGACTAATGATGACAAAAAACTCCCATATGCCTATCTGCTGGGCGAAGTACAACAATGTCCAAACATAGCAGCAAGATTTGTGAGCTTCTTTGAAGAAGGATATCAAACGGAACACAACCACTAAAAGACTGATCACTGTGTGGTACATGGAAATAGACCTGTTAGTCTAAATGCGCTGCTAGCCTTGGTTACTGAGGAAGCAGCATGGCAAAACATGAAAGGGTCATTTTGCTTATGTTGTTGACACCATTTATTCTTAAGACACAATGGTTTCTAACCTAGGTGGTTAGAATGTACATACATTGGAAATACAAATACATGATTTAAAAGGGGAATATTTAAATGTTAATTTAAGAGGCACTGGGGGGCGGGGAGGCACTGGGGGGGACACTGGGGAGCCAGGGAGGCACTGGGGAGACACTGGGGGGACACTGGGGAGGCCCAGCATGCATGCACTTTCAGTTCAAAGTATTTTCCACTTTCTCAGTTCAAAGTATTTTCATATGCACTCTCAGTTCAAAGTATTTTCACATGCACTCTCAGTTCAAAGTATTTTCACATGCACTCTCAGTTCAAAGTGTTTTCACATGCAATCACATGGGTATCAGGTACGGTCGCCCCTAAACTATCTCGCCCCTCGATGCACTTTCTCAGTTCAAAGTGTTTTCACGTGCACTCTCAGTTCAAAGTATTTTCACATGCACTCTCACTAAGTTCAACGTGTTTTCACATGCACTCTCAGTTCAAAGTATTTTCACATGCACTCAGGTTATTTCTATTACAGTTAAAAGCTGAGGTTAAATAATGCATTTGTTAATAAGTTGTGCTATTTTGTTAATTTGTTGACCATGATGCTGTCATGATGCTGACATTTTACTGACATGAGGCAATGGTCTTTTGGGGGTATTTCATTTGACATGATGCAAAAATGCAATTTACATTTAGGGATGGACACAGGGCTCCACTTGAGGCCATGCAGGGGTGTTCCTTCAGCTAGGTTGCCCTTGACAATTATATCAAGATGTAAGCTCCACAATGTACAGAATATAGCAAAATATGATAATACATAGACTACATGATGTGTAACTGTAATATCAGAGAGAGAGAGAGAGAGAGAGCGAGAGAGAGAGAGAGAGAGAGAGAGAGAGAGAGAGAGATGTCATGGTCAAATTCCTGAATGAAAAAAGGCGAGATTATTCTGGAACCTGATGAGGGTCTATTCTTGATCTATACAAGTTGCAATTAAAATTAGACATAGCCTACATAATCTGTTTTGGGACATAGCACATTCAGATGGACTTTTATTATAATAGAAAACAACCAAGTCTCATTTAAAACATAGTTCAGCCTAAAGCAGCTAACAGGATACAACTACACACTTCAGCACCTGGCTAAATTAAAATTAATCTTCAGTTTATTGTGGTTTATAGGCCTACCAGGTATTACAACAAATGTGTATAGGCTACAATACATACATTTGTGTACGCGTACCAGTGAGCAAGTCTACCACTGTAAATGAGTGTTTGTAAGACCGACACCGCCATCTAGTGGCAAAGTGGTTTACAACAACATTGTAAAATTTGACATAGAATTGAACCTCACTGTTGTTCCTTCCAATTGAAGGTACACTTTTTCAGTACCAGTACCAGGGATGGTGGTGACTCAGGGGCAGAGTGGCTGGATAGTAACCGCAAGGTTGCCAGTTTTTGACCCGGCCTCCCCCAGAGTTAGTGTTTAGGCTCTGAATCCCTAATTGCTCCTGATGTGCTGGTTGGTGCCTTGCATGGTTTCCGCCGCCATCAGTGTATTAATGTGTGTGTGAATGGGTGAATTGATGCACAATCTATGTAAATCACCTTGGATGAATGCTCTATATAAAGGCACCATTTACCAGTATTTACCATTATTGTTTTATCAATTATTGTATAGCCTCGATTATTTTTTTGTAATATTCAAGAAGCACTTATAATTTATAATATTATGTCGATCAGTTTGATTAAGTGTTGCACCCCTAAGACCAACAGAAGCAGGTGATAAAACGTCAAGACGAATAACGTGGACCTAACCTCATGTAACCTCGCCTCACCAGGCTTTCCACCACCTCGGAGGAAAGCCTGATCTCTGTTTCATTTCGGTATATGATCCGCTCGGGAGCGGATGATATCGTTAATATATATCGTTATTGACCTGGGAAATCACTGTTCCCATCCGGCTGTTCTACAAGACACTCTACCCCGGAGCTAATGCCATGTCATGTGGTAGGATCCAATCGCTAGGCCTTATACAAGAGGGAGGCTGCAGGGGCAGTGAATCAGTTGGGAAGCACCTATAGGGGTGAGCTGCCAGGGCCCTTGCTGTTTAACAGTTGCTTAAGTTCCTATAGGTTTGTTTATTTAGTTTAGTTTGCGTGTGTATTTGGGGTAAAAAAAAAATACCGCTGTTGGTGGAAGCTGTTTGGGGTGGACATTGTTGTCAAAATATATATTTTGAAACAAACACAAAGGGAGTGGACTGTAATATTACCAGACACACAGCAGCATTGGCAGCGGTGGCCGAACGGTTTTGATATCGGAAGGTCGCTAGTTCATATCCCCGGACTGGCACGTTAAAATTACCACCGCTGAAGTGCCCTTGAGCAAGGCATTGAACCCATACCATGAAATGTTCTATGAGCAGGGCCTGGCTGTAAACAAGTTATTGAGCTTAGTACAGTTACCCTGGGTAAACATGGTAACTTTGCTTTGCTTTACACAAGAGATAGCCCTGCATGACCATAACAGTTCTGTAACTATGAGAGAGATGAGATGAGATATACTTTATTAGTCTCCCAAGGAAGAAATTTGTCTTAGACAAAGGGCCCGCATGCAAGCGTAGCCCTAGTCCATGTCGCCACAGTGCAGCGCCAAAGAGTGTACAAAAGGGTTCCATGTGGTTCTGAATGGTTGTACACTGACAGTTAAGGGTTTGTTTTGCAAATAAAACATGGGGAACAACTAGTAGTTGGACTCCAAGTATGCCATAGTGTTCATAGTAAATAAGGGTCATTCTGAGGGAAACCTGGAGTTCATTGAGTTGATTCAGTAGACCTAATTGGGTCTTATGATCAAAATAAGAACATTATAATGGCGTGTAAAAAGAGAATTAAACATTTGCCACGGACAAGACCAAAGCTTGAACAGTTGGTTCTCCAGGAAGGGGTGTGGTATTCATTCATTTCATGAGGCTCACATCAAAGTCCAGCCTGCCGTTAAGATAAATGAGCACTGTCCATGTCCACTGTTATACAGAAATACCCTCCACCCTTCTTACCCTCCACCCATCTAATACCCTTCACCCATCTAATACCCTCCACCCATCTAACTACCCTCCACCCATCTAACTACCCTCCACCCATCTAATACCCTCCACCTATCTAATACCCTTCACCCATCTAATACCCTCCACCTATCTAATACCCTCCACCCATCTAATACCCTCCACCTATCTAATACCCTCCACCCATCTAATACCCTCCACCTATCTAATACCCTCCACCCATCTAACTACCCTCCACCCATCTAACTACCCTCCACCCATCTAATACCCTTCACCCATCTAACTACCCTCCACCCATCTAATACCCTCCACCCATCTAACTACCCTCCACCCATCTAACTACCCTCCACCTATCTAATACCCTTCACCCATCTAACTACCCTCCACCCATCTAATACCCTCTACCCATCTAATACCCTCCACCCATCTAATACCCTCCACCCATCTAATACCCTCCACCCATCTAATACCCTCCACCCATCTAATACCCTCCACCCATCTAATACCCTCCACCCATCTAATACCCTCCACCTATCTAATACCCTTCACCCATCTAACTACCCTCCACCCATCTAATACCCTCCACCCATCTAATACCCTCCACCCATCTAATACCCTCCACCCATCTAATACCCTCCACCTATCTAATACCCTTCACCCATCTAACTACCCTCCACCCATCTAACTACCCTCCACCTATCTAATACCCTCCACCCATCTAATACCCTCCACCAATCTAATACCCTCCACCTATCTAATACCCTTCACCCATCTAATACCCTCCACCAATCTAATACCCTCCACCTATCTAATACCCTCCACCCATCTAATACCCTCCACCCATCTAATACCCTCCACCCATCTAACTACCCTCCACCCATCTAATACCTTTCACCCATCTAACTACCCTCCACCCATCTAACTACCCTCCACCCATCTAACTACCCTCCACCCATCTAATACCCTTCACCCATCTAACTACCCTCCACCCATCTAATACCCTCCACCCATCTAACTACCCTCCACCCATCTAATACCCTCCACCCATCTAACTACCCTCCACCCATCTAACTACCCTCCACCCATCTAATACCCTCCACCCATCTAATACCCTCCACCCATCTAATACCCTCCACCCATCTAATACCCTCCACCCATCTAATACCCTTCACCCATCTAACTACCCTCCACCCATCTAATACCCTCCACCCATCTAACTACCCTCCACCCATCTAACTACCCTCCACCTATCTAATACCCTTCACCCATCTAACTACCCTCCACCCATCTAATACCCTCCACCCATCTAATACCCTCCACCCATCTAATACCCTCCACCTATCTAATACCCTTCACCCATCTAACTACCCTCCAGTGGAGGGTAGTTAGATGGGTGGAGGGTATTAGATGGGTGGAGGGCCTCCACCCATCTAATACCCTCCACCCATCTAATACCCTCCACCTATCTAATACCCTCCACCCATCTAACTACCCTCCACCCATCTAACTACCCTCCACCCATCTAATACCCTCCACCCATCTAATACCCTCCACCCATCTAACTTCCCCCACCCATCTAATACCCTCCACCCATCTAATACCCTCTATACCCATCTAATACCCTCCACCCATCTAATACCCTCCACCTATCTAATACCCTTCACCCATCTAATACCCTCCACCCATCTAATACCCTCCACCCATCTAATACCCTCCACCCATCTAATACCCTCCACCCATCTAATACCCTCCACCCATCTAATACCCTCCACCTATCTAATACCCTCCACCCATCTAATACCCTCCACCCATCTAACTACCCTCCACCTATCTAATACCCTTCACCCATCTAATACCCTCCACCCATCTAATACCCTCCACCCATCTAATACCCTCCACCCATCTAATACCCTTCACCCATCTAACTACCCTCCACCCATCTAATACCCTCCACCCATCTAACTACCCTCCACCCATCTAATACCCTTCACCCATCTAACTACCCTCCACCTATCTAATACCCTCCACCCATCTAACTACCCTCCACCCATCTAATACCCTTCACCCATCTAACTACCCTCCACCTATCTAATACCCTCCACCCATCTAACTACCCTCCACCCATCTAATACCCTCCACCCATCTAATACCCTCCACCCATCTAACTACCCTCCACCCATCTAACTACCCTCCACCCATCTAATACCCTTCACCCATCTAACTACCCTCCACCCATCTAATCCCCTCCACCCATCTAACTACCCTCCACCTATCTAATACCCTTCACCCATCTAACTACCCTCCACCTATCTAATACCCTTCACCCATCTAACTACCCTACACCCATCTAATACCCTTCACCCATCTAACTACCCTCCACCTATCTAATACCCTTCACCCATCTAACTACCCTCCACCTATCTAATACCCTTCACCCATCTAATACCCTCCACCCATCTAATACCCTCCACCCATCTAATACCCTCCACCTATCTAATACCCTCCACCCATCTAATACCCTCCACCCATCTAATACCCTCCACCCATCTAATACCCTCCACCCATCTAATACCCTCCACCCATCTAATACCCTTCACCCATCTAACTACCCTCCACCCATCTAATACCCTCCACCCATCTAACTACCCTCCACCCATCTAACTACCCTCCACCTATCTAATACCCTTCACCCATCTAACTACCCTCCACCCATCTAATACCCTCCACCCATCTAATACCCTCCACCCATCTAATACCCTCCACCTATCTAATACCCTTCACCCATCTCACTACCCTCCAGTGGAGGGTAGTTAGATGGGTGGAGGGTATTAGATGGGTGGAGGGCCTCCACCCATCTAATACCCTCCACCCATCTAATACCCTCCACCTATCTAATACCCTCCACCCATCTAACTACCCTCCACCCATCTAACTACCCTCCACCCATCTAATACCCTCCACCCATCTAATACCCTCCACCCATCTAACTACCCCCACCCATCTAATACCCTCCACCCATCTAATACCCTCTACCCATCTAATACCCTCCACCCATCTAATACCCTCTACCCATCTAATACCCTCCACCCATCTAATACCCTCCACCCATCTAATACCCTCCACCTATCTAATACCCTTCACCCATCTAATACCCTCCACCCATCTAATACCCTCCACCCATCTAATACCCTCCACCTATCTAATACCCTCCACCCATCTAATACCCTCCACCCATCTAACTACCCTCCACCTATCTAATACCCTTCACCCATCTAATACCCTCCACCCATCTAATACACTCCACCCATCTAATACCCTCCACCCATCTAATACCCTTCACCCATCTAACTACCCTCCACCCATCTAATACCCTCCACCCATCTAACTACCCTCCACCCATCTAATACCCTTCACCCATCTAACTACCCTCCACCTATCTAATACCCTCCACCCATCTAACTACCCTCCACCCATCTAATACCCTTCACCCATCTAACTACCCTCCACCTATCTAATACCCTCCACCCATCTAACTACCCTCCACCCATCTAATACCCTCCACCCATCTAATACCCTCCACCCATCTAACTACCCTCCACCCATCTAACTACCCTCCACCCATCTAATACCCTTCACCCATCTAACTACCCTCCACCCATCTAATACCCTCCACCCATCTAACTACCCTCCACCTATCTAATACCCTCCACCCATCTAACTACCCTCCACCTATCTAATACCCTTCACCCATCTAACTACCCTCCACCCATCTAATACCCTTCACCCATCTAACTACCCTCCACCTATCTAATACCCTTCACCCATCTAACTACCCTCCACCTATCTAATACCCTTCACCCATCTAATACCCTCCACCCATCTAATACCCTCCACCCATCTAATACCCTCCACCTATCTAATACCCTCCACCCATCTAATACCCTCCACCCATCTAATACCCTCCACCCATCTAATACCCTCCACCCATCTAATACCCTCCACCTATCTAATACCCTTCACCCATCTAACTACCCTCCACCTATCTAATACCCTTCACCCATCTAACTACCCTACACCCATCTAATACCCTTCACCCATCTAACTACCCTCCACCTATCTAATACCCTTCACCCATCTAACTACCCTCCACCTATCTAATACCCTTCACCCATCTAATACCCTCCACCCATCTAATACCCTCCACCCATCTAATACCCTCCACCTATCTAATACCCTCCACCCATCTAATACCCTCCACCCATCTAATACCCTCCACCCATCTAATACCCTCCACCCATCTAATACCCTCCACCCATCTAATACCCTCCACCCATCTAATACCCTCCACCCATCTAATACCCTTCACCCATCTAACTACCCTCCACCCATCTAATACCCTCCACCCATCTAACTACCCTCCACCCATCTAACTACCCTCCACCTATCTAATACCCTTCACCCATCTAACTACCCTCCACCCATCTAATACCCTCCACCCATCTAATACCCTCCACCCATCTAATACCCTCCACCTATCTAATACCCTTCACCCATCTCACTACCCTCCAGTGGAGGGTAGTTAGATGGGTGGAGGGTATTAGATGGGTGGAGGGCCTCCACCCATCTAATACCCTCCACCCATCTAATACCCTCCACCTATCTAATACCCTCCACCCATCTAACTACCCTCCACCCATCTAACTACCCTCCACCCATCTAATACCCTCCACCCATCTAATACCCTCCACCCATCTAACTACCCCCACCCATCTAATACCCTCCACCCATCTAATACCCTCTACCCATCTAATACCCTCCACCCATCTAATACCCTCTACCCATCTAATACCCTCCACCCATCTAATACCCTCCACCCATCTAATACCCTTCACCCATCTAACTACCCTCCACCTATCTAATACCCTTCACCCATCTAATACCCTCCACCCATCTAATACCCTCCACCCATCTAATACCCTCCACCTATCTAATACCCTCCACCCATCTAATACCCTCCACCCATCTAATACCCTCCACCCATCTAATACCCTCCACCCATCTAATACCCTCCACCCATCTAATACCCTTCACCCATCTAACTACCCTCCACCCATCTAATACCCTCCACCCATCTAACTACCCTCCACCCATCTAACTACCCTCCACCTATCTAATACCCTTCACCCATCTAACTACCCTCCACCCATCTAATACCCTCCACCCATCTAATACCCTCCACCCATCTAATACCCTCCACCTATCTAATACCCTTCACCCATCTCACTACCCTCCAGTGGAGGGTAGTTAGATGGGTGGAGGGTATTAGATGGGTGGAGGGCCTCCACCCATCTAATACCCTCCACCCATCTAATACCCTCCACCTATCTAATACCCTCCACCCATCTAACTACCCTCCACCCATCTAACTACCCTCCACCCATCTAATACCCTCCACCCATCTAATACCCTCCACCCATCTAACTACCCCCACCCATCTAATACCCTCCACCCATCTAATACCCTCTACCCATCTAATACCCTCCACCCATCTAATACCCTCTACCCATCTAATACCCTCCACCCATCTAATACCCTCCACCCATCTAATACCCTCCACCCATCTAACTACCCTCCACCTATCTAATACCCTTCACCCATCTAATACCCTCCACCCATCTAATACACTCCACCCATCTAATACCCTCCACCCATCTAATACCCTTCACCCATCTAACTACCCTCCACCCATCTAATACCCTCCACCCATCTAACTACCCTCCACCCATCTAATACCCTTCACCCATCTAACTACCCTCCACCTATCTAATACCCTCCACCCATCTAACTACCCTCCACCCATCTAATACCCTTCACCCATCTAACTACCCTCCACCTATCTAATACCCTCCACCCATCTAACTACCCTCCACCCATCTAATACCCTCCACCCATCTAATACCCTCCACCCATCTAACTACCCTCCACCCATCTAACTACCCTCCACCCATCTAATACCCTTCACCCATCTAACTACCCTCCACCCATCTAATACCCTCCACCCATCTAACTACCCTCCACCTATCTAATACCCTTCACCCATCTAACTACCCTCCACCTATCTAATACCCTTCACCCATCTAACTACCCTCCACCTATCTAATACCCTTCACCCATCTAACTACCCTCCACCTATCTAATACCCTTCACCCATCTAACTACCCTCCACCTATCTAATACCCTTCACCCATCTAACTACCCTCCACCTATCTAATACCCTTCACCCATCTAATACCCTCCACCCATCTAATACCCTCCACCCATCTAATACCCTCCACCTATCTAATACCCTCCACCCATCTAATACCCTCCACCCATCTAATACCCTCCACCCATCTAATACCCTCCACCCATCTAATACCCTCCACCTATCTAATACCCTTCACCCATCTAACTACCCTCCACCCATCTAATACCCTCCACCCATCTAATACCCTCCACCTATCTAATACCCTCCACCCATCTAACTACCCTCCACCCATCTAACTACCCTCCACCCATCTAATACCCTTCACCCATCTAACTACCCTCCACCCATCTAATACCCTCCACCCATCTAATACCCTCCACCCATCTAATACCCTCTACCCATCTAATACCCTCGACCCATCTAATACCCTCCACCCATCTAATACCCTCCACCCATCTAATACCCTCCACCCATCTAATACCCTCCACCCATCTAATACCCTCTACCCATCTAATACCCTCCACCCATCTAATACCCTCCACCCATCTAATACCCTCCACCCATCTAATACCCTTCACCCATCTAATACCCTCCACCCATCTAATACCCTCCACCCATCTAATACCCTCCACCCATCTAATACCCTCCACCTATCTAATACCCTTCACCCATCTAACTACCCTCCACCCATCTAATACCCTCCACCCATCTAATTACCCTCCACCCATCTAATAACCTCCACCCATCTAATACCCTCCAACCATCTAATACCCTCCACCTATCTAATACCCTCCACCCATCTAATACCCTCCACCTATCTAATACCCTCCACCCATCTAACTACCCTCCACCCATCTAATACCCTCCACCCATCTAACTACCCTCCACCCATCTAACTACCCTCCACCCATCTAATACCCTCCACCTATCTAATACCCTTCACCCATCTAACTACCCTCCACCCATCTAATACCCTCCACCCATCTAACTACCCTCCACCCATCTAATACCCTCCACCCATCTAATACCCTCCACCCATCTAACTACCCTCCACCTATCTAATACCCTCCACCCATCTAACTACCCTCCACCCATCTAACTACCCTCCACCCATCTAATACCCTCCACCTATCTAATACCCTCCACCCATCTAATACCCTCCACCTATCTAATACCCTTCACCTATCTAATACCCTCCACCCATCTAACTACCCTCCACCCATCTAATACCCTCCACCCATCTAATACCCTCCACCTATCTAATACCCTCCACCCATCTAACTACCCTCCACCCATCTAACTACCCTCCACCTATCTAATACCCTTCACCCATCTAATACCCTCCACCCATCTAATACCCTCCACCCATCTAATACCCTCTATACCCATCTAACTACCCTCCACCCATCTAATACCCTCCACCCATCAAACTACCCTCCACCCATCTAATACCCTCCACCCATCTAACTACCCTCCACCCATCTAATACCCTCCACCCATCAAACTACCCTCCACCCATCTAATACCCTCCACCCATCAAACTACCCTCCACCCATCTAATACCCTCCACCCATCTAACTACCCTCCAACCCATCTAATACCCTCCACCCATCTAATACCCTCCACCCATCTAATACCCTCCACCCATCTAACTACCCCACCCATCTAACTACCCTCCACCTATCTAATACCCTCCACCTATCTAATACCCTTCACCCATCTAACTACCCTCCACCCATCTAACTACCCTCCACCTATCTAATACCCTTCACCCATCTAACTACCCTCCACCCATCTAATACCCTCCACCCATCTAATACCCTCCACCCATCTAATACCCTCCACCCATCAAACTACCCTCCACCCATCTAATACCCTCCACCTATCTAACTACCCTCCACCCATCTAATACCCTCCACCCATCTAATACCCTCCACCCATCTAATACCCTCCACCCATCTAACTATCCTCCACCCATCTAATACCCTCCACCCATCTAATACCCTCCACCCATCTAACTACCCTCCACCCATCTAATACACTCCACCCATCTAACTACCCTCCACCCATCTAACTACCCTCCACCCATCTAACTACCCTCCACCTATCTAATACCCTCCACCCATCTAATACCCTCCACCCATCTAACTACCCTCCACCCATCTAATACCCTCCACCCATCTAATACCCTCCACCCATCTAATACCCTCCACCCATCTAATACCCTCCACCCATCTAATACCCTCCACCCATCTAACTACCCTCCACCCATCTAATACCCTCCACCCATCTAACTACCCCCACCCATATAATACCCTCCACCCATCTAACTACCCCCACCCATATAATACCCTCCACCCATCTAACTACCCCCACCCATCTAACTACCCTCCACCTATCTAATACCCTTCACCCATCTAATACCCTCCACCCATCTAACTACCCTCCACCCATCTAACTACCCTCCACCTATCTAATACCCTTCACCCATCTAATACCCTCCACCCATCTAATACCCTCCACCCATCTAATACCCTCTACCCATCTAACTACCCTCCACCCATCTAATACCCTCCACCCATCAAACTACCCTCCACCCATCTAATACCCTCCACCCATCTAACTACCCTCCACCCATCTAATACCCTCCACCCATCAAACTACCCTCCACCCATCTAATACCCTCCACCCATCAAACTACCCTCCACCCATCTAATACCCTCCACCCATCTAACTACCCTCCACCCATCTAATACCCTCCACCCATCTAATACCCTCCACCCATCTAATACCCTCCACCCATCTAATACCCTACACCCATCTAACTACCCCACCCATCTAACTACCCTCCACCTATCTAATACCCTCCACCTATCTAATACCCTTCACCCATCTAACTACCCTCCACCCATCTAACTACCCTCCACCTATCTAATACCCTTCACCCATCTAACTACCCTCCACCCATCTAATACCCTCCACCCATCTAATACCCTCCACCCATCTAATACCCTCCACCCATCTAACTACCCCCACCCATCTAATACCCTCCACCCATCTAATACCCTCTACCCATCTAATACCCTCCACCCATCTAATACCCTCTACCCATCTAATACCCTCCACCCATCTAATACCCTCCACCCATCTAATACCCTCCACCTATCTAATACCCTTCACCCATCTAATACCCTCCACCCATCTAATACCCTCCACCCATCTAATACCCTCCACCCATCTAATACCCTCCACCTATCTAATACCCTCCACCCATCTAATACCCTCCACCCATCTAACTACCCTCCACCTATCTAATACCCTTCACCCATCTAATACCCTCCACCCATCTAATACCCTCCACCCATCTAATACCCTCCACCCATCTAATACCCTTCACCCATCTAACTACCCTCCACCCATCTAATACCCTCCACCCATCTAACTACCCTCCACCCATCTAATACCCTTCACCCATCTAACTACCCTCCACCTATCTAATACCCTCCACCCATCTAACTACCCTCCACCCATCTAATACCCTTCACCCATCTAACTACCCTCCACCTATCTAATACCCTCCACCCATCTAACTACCCTCCACCCATCTAATACCCTCCACCCATCTAATACCCTCCACCCATCTAACTACCCTCCACCCATCTAACTACCCTCCACCCATCTAATACCCTTCACCCATCTAACTACCCTCCACCCATCTAATACCCTCCACCCATCTAACTACCCTCCACCTATCTAATACCCTTCACCCATCTAACTACCCTCCACCTATCTAATACCCTTCACCCATCTAACTACCCTCCACCCATCTAATACCCTTCACCCATCTAACTACCCTCCACCTATCTAATACCCTTCACCCATCTAACTACCCTCCACCTATCTAATACCCTTCACCCATCTAATACCCTCCACCCATCTAATACCCTCCACCCATCTAATACCCTCCACTTATCTAATACCCTCCACCCATCTAATACCCTCCACCCATCTAATACCCTCCACCCATCTAATACCCTCCACCTATCTAATACCCTTCACCCATCTAACTACCCTCCACCCATCTAATACCCTCCACCCATCTAATACCCTCCACCTATCTAATACCCTCCACCCATCTAACTACCCTCCACCCATCTAACTACCCTCCACCCATCTAATACCCTTCACCCATCTAACTACCCTCCACCCATCTAATACCCTCCACCCATCTAATACCCTCTACCCATCTAATACCCTCCACCCATCTAATACCCTCCACCCATCTAATACCCTCCACCCATCTAATACCCTCCACCCATCTAATACCCTCTACCCATCTAATACCCTCCACCCATCTAATACCCTCCACCCATCTAATACCCTCCACCCATCTAATACCCTTCACCCATCTAATACCCTCCACCCATCTAATACCCTCCACCCATCTAATACCCTCCACCCATCTAATACCCTCCACCTATCTAATACCCTTCACCCATCTAACTACCCTCCACCCATCTAATACCCTCCACCCATCTAACTACCCTCCACCCATCTAATAACCTCCACCCATCTAACTACCCTCCACCCATCTAATACCCTCCACCCATCTAATACCCTCCACCCATCTAATACCCTCCACCTATCTAATACCCTCCACCCATCTAATACCCTCCACCTATCTAATACCCTCCACCCATCTAACTACCCTCCACCCATCTAATACCCTCCACCCATCTAACTACCCTCCACCCATCTAACTACCCTCCACCCATCTAATACCCTCCACCTATCTAATACCCTTCACCCATCTAACTACCCTCCACCCATCTAATACCCTCCACCCATCTAACTACCCTCCACCCATCTAATACCCTCCACCCATCTAATACCCTCCACCCATCTAACTACCCTCCACCTATCTAATACCCTCCACCCATCTAACTACCCTCCACCCATCTAACTACCCTCCACCCATCTAATACCCTCCACCTATCTAATACCCTCCACCCATCTAATACCCTCCACCTATCTAATACCCTTCACCTATCTAATACCCTCCACCCATCTAACTACCCTCCACCCATCTAATACCCTCCACCCATCTAATACCCTCCACCTATCTAATACCCTCCACCCATCTAACTACCCTCCACCCATCTAACTACCCTCCACCTATCTAATACCCTTCACCCATCTAATACCCTCCACCCATCTAATACCCTCCACCCATCTAATACCCTCTACCCATCTAACTACCCTCCACCCATCTAATACCCTCCACCCATCAAACTACCCTCCACCCATCTAATACCCTCCACCCATCTAACTACCCTCCACCCATCTAATACCCTCCACCCATCAAACTACCCTCCACCCATCTAATACCCTCCACCCATCAAACTACCCTCCACCCATCTAATACCCTCCACCCATCTAACTACCCTCCACCCATCTAATACCCTCCACCCATCTAATACCCTCCACCCATCTAATACCCTCCACCCATCTAACTACCCCACCCATCTAACTACCCTCCACCTATCTAATACCCTCCACCTATCTAATACCCTTCACCCATCTAACTACCCTCCACCCATCTAACTACCCTCCACCTATCTAATACCCTTCACCCATCTAACTACCCTCCACCCATCTAATACCCTCCACCCATCTAATACCCTCCACCCATCTAATACCCTCCACCCATCAAACTACCCTCCACCCATCTAATACCCTCCACCTATCTAACTACCCTCCACCCATCTAATACCCTCCACCCATCTAATACCCTCCACCCATCTAATACCCTCCACCCATCTAACTATCCTCCACCCATCTAACTACCCCCACCCATCTAATACCCTCCACCCATCTAATACCCTCCACCCATCTAACTACCCTCCACCCATCTAATACCCTCCACCCATCTAACTACCCTCCACCCATCTAACTACCCTCCACCCATCTAACTACCCTCCACCTATCTAATACCCTCCACCCATCTAATACCCTCCACCCATCTAACTACCCTCCACCCATCTAATACCCTCCACCCATCTAATACCCTCCACCCATCTAATACCCTCCACCCATCTAATACCCTCCACCCATCTAATACCCTCCACCCATCTAACTACCCTCCACCCATCTAATACCCTCCACCCATCTAACTACCCCCACCCATATAATACCCTCCACCCATCTAACTACCCCCACCCATATAATACCCTCCACCCATCTAACTACCCCCACCCATCTAACTACCCTCCACCTATCTAATACCCTTCACCCATCTAATACCCTCCACCCATCTAATACCCTCCACCCATCTAATACCCTCTACCCATCTAACTACCCTCCACCCATCTAATACCCTCCACCCATCAAACTACCCTCCACCCATCTAATACCCTCCACCCATCTAACTACCCTCCACCCATCTAATACCCTCCACCCATCAAACTACCCTCCACCCATCTAATACCCTCCACCCATCAAACTACCCTCCACCCATCTAATACCCTCCACCCATCTAACTACCCTCCACCCATCTAATACCCTCCACCCATCTAATACCCTCCACCCATCTAATACCCTCCACCCATCTAACTACCCCACCCATCTAACTACCCTCCACCTATCTAATACCCTCCACCTATCTAATACCCTTCACCCATCTAACTACCCTCCACCCATCTAACTACCCTCCACCTATCTAATACCCTTCACCCATCTAACTACCCTCCACCCATCTAATACCCTCCACCCATCTAATACCCTCCACCCATCTAATACCCTCCACCCATCAAACTACCCTCCACCCATCTAATACCCTCCACCTATCTAACTACCCTCCACCCATCTAATACCCTCCACCCATCTAATACCCTCCACCCATCTAATACCCTCCACCCATCTAACTATCCTCCACCCATCTAACTACCCCCACCCATCTAATACCCTCCACCCATCTAATACCCTCCACCCATCTAATACCCTCCACCCATCTAATAACCTCCACCCATCAAACTACCCTCCACCCATCTAATACCCTCCACCTATCTAACTACCCTCCACCCATCTAACTACCCTCCACCCATCTAATACCCTCCACCCATCTAATACCCTCCACCCATCTAATAACCTCCACCCATCAAACTACCCTCCACCCATCTAATACCCTCCACCTATCTAACTACCCTCCACCCATCTAATACCCTCCACCCATCTAATACCCTCCACCCATCTAATACCCTCCACCCATCTAACTACCCTCCACCCATCTAACTACCCCCACCCATCTAATACCCTCCACCCATCTAATACCCTCCACCCATCTAACTACCCTCCACCCATCTAATACCCTCCACCCATCTAACTACCCTCCACCCATCTAACTACCCTCCACCCATCTAACTACCCTCCACATATCTAATACCCTCCACCCATCTAATACCCTCCACCCATCTAACTACCCTCCACCCATCTAATACCCTCCACCCATCTAACTACCCCCACCCATATAATACCCTCCACCCATCTAACTACCCCCACCCATCTAATACCCTCTACCCATCTAACTACCCTCCACCCATCTAATACCCTCCACCCATCTAACTACCCCCACCCATCTAATACCCTCTACCCATCTAACTACCCCCACCCATCTAATACCCTCCACCCATCTAACTACCCCCACCCATCTAATACCCTCTACCCATCTAACTACCCCCACCCATCTAATACCCTCCACCCATCTAACTACCCCCACCCATCTAATACCCTCCACCCATCTAATACCCTCTACCCATCTAATACCCTCCACCCATCTAACTACCCCCACCCATCTAATACCCTCCACCCATCTAACTACCCCCACCCATCTAATACCCTCTACCCATCTAATACCCTCCACCCATCTAACTACCCCCACCCATCTAATACCCTCTACCCATCTAATACCCTCCACCCATCTAACTACCCCCACCCATCTAATACCCTCCACCCATCTAACTACCCCCACCCATCTAATACCCTCCACCTATCTAATACCCTCCACCCATCTAATACCCTCCACCCATCTAACTATACCCCCACCCATCTAATACCCTCCACCCATCTAATACCCTCCACCCATATAATACCCTCCACCCATCTAATACCCTCCACCCATCTAACTATACCCCCACCCATCTAATACCCTCCACCCATCTAATACCCTCCACCTATCTAATACCCTCCACCCATCTAATACCCTCCACCCATCTAACTACCCCCACCCATCTAATACCCTCCACCCATCTAATACCCTCCACCCATCTAATACCCTCCACCCATCTAACTACCCCCACCCATCTAACTACCCTCCACCCATCTAATACCCTCTACCCATCTAATACCCTCCACCCATCTAACTACCCCCACCCATCTAATACCCTCTACCCATCTAACTACCCCCAACCATCTAATACCCTCCACCTATCTAACCCCACCCGTCTAATACCCTCCACCCATCTAACTACCCCCACCCATATAATACCCTCCACCCATCTAACTACCCCCACCCATCTAATACCCTCCACCCATCTAACTACCCCCAGCCATCTAATACCCTCCACCCATCTAACTACCCCCACCCATCTAATACCCTCTACCCATCTAACTACCCCCACCCATCTAATACCCTCCACCCGTCTAATACCCTCCACCCATCTAACTACCCCCACCCATCTAACTACCCCCACCCATCTAATACCCTCCACCCATCTAATACCCTCTACCCATCTAATACCCTCCACCCATCTAACTACCCCCACCCATCTAATACCCTCTACCCATCTAACTACCCCCAACCATCTAATACCCTCCACCTATCTAACCCCACCCGTCTAATACCCTCCACCCATCTAACTACCCCCACCCATATAATACCCTCCACCCATCTAACTACCCCCACCCATCTAATACCCTCCACCCATCTAACTACCCCCAGCCATCTAATACCCTCCACCCATCTAACTACCCCCACCCATCTAATACCCTCTACCCATCTAACTACCCCCACCCATCTAATACCCTCCACCCATCTAACTACCCCCACCCATCTAATACCCTCCACCCGTCTAATACCCTCCACCCATCTAACTACCCCCACCCATCTAACTACCCCCACCCATCTAATACCCTCCACCCATCTAATACCCTCCACCCATCTAACTACCCCCACCCATCTAATACCCTCCACCCAGCTCATGTCCCGGATGCTGTACGGATGTACACAAATGTGCAGTAAAATAAATAACAGAAATTGCTCAATGCTGACAGCCGGTCAGCAGGTGGATTCAAGAATGTATCTACAGTACAGACAATACTATAGTTACTTTTCTCACTCATCGTTACATTAAAAAGAACATTACAATATTGCTCTTGAATTCAGACCGACAACACCCCTCCTCCTCCTCCTCCTCTACAACACTTGGCACCCTCCAATCTATAGAGACTGGTGAGGTGACCACACCCATGACAATATTTTAGGCAAAAAAATAATATATATATATATATATATACCCAATTTGAAATGTCCCACAAAAAAAGCCTGTTCGGCTGCCGGACTATACGGAGCTACTACTGTATGAAATATGAAAAGTTTAATCTGAAACAATCATGTAAATTCATCTCTCTCTCTCTCCCAGCTAAAAAAACGTGGTCCTTGTTGGCCTGGAAAACGTTGCCCCCCCCCCCCCCCCCCCTAGCTCTAATAAGGGTCCAGCCTCATAGTCCCTCCTCACTGTGGATCCGTGCAGATGGTGAACACAGTTAATAACTGGAAAACTAGTGCAGAGAGACCGCTTTGAACTTTCACCACATGCAGGTCGAGGGGGGTGGTGCGTGTGTGTGTGTGTGTGTGTGTGTGTGTGTGTGTGTGTGTGTGTCTGTGTGTGTGCGAGTGTGTGTGTGTGTGTGTGTGTGTGTGTGTCCCTTTTCTAGTCCTGTGACTGCGAGGCAGAGACATGAAAGTGCTTTTCGCAGTGTTTGGTAAATCACAAGGTCCTCCGCGACGGTTCAAAGAGACACCGCCACACGAAGGACATCACCCTCATCAGGCCACTGCTGAATGTGTGTATGCACTATGTAGCACATGCACACGTGTGCACGACTGACACGCACATAAAGGAGAGCACACAAGGACACATAAATATGAAATAGTCTGCTGTACCTAATAAGATGGTATGTGGAAGCGCTTAGTATATATTTAATGAATGTGGTCATAAAGGCTTCCTCTAGAGGCCGTGCCCAAAAGGTAGCTTGTGCTATCTACCAGTAGATCACAATGGCTGTGCAGGTAGACCACATGACATAATATATGCCCCTAAAAATATATGTCATTTAAATGACTTTTGGCAGATCTGTCTCTTGAATTAAGGTGACCTGATGGATTGACATAAAAAGGGCCGTTCAGCTCAAACCCACAATGCAATATCTAGTTCTCAAGAGTGGTGCAGCACACGATACAAGTTATATACAAAGATCACACCCATCTGAAGTGAGTTGTACTGTACTGTACTGTACTGTACTGTACTGTACTGTACTTTTTTGGATTCTACAAATGCATTTTGTGTCCAAACACAAAGATTTATGTAGGCTAATACATTTGTGCACAGTATGAGCACATATACAAGTATATGCTGTATACCTTAACACACACACACACACACACACACACACACACACACACACACACCACACACACACACACACACACACACACACACGCACGCACACGCACACACACACGCACACACAAACACACACACTCTGGGCGGTTGACCTATCAATAGCCCTGACTGTGTAAAAGTACACAGAAGCACGTACGTAGCTCTTTCTCTTTAGCACACAGGCCTTCCTTTGTTGTGTGTAACCTTTTGATCTTTACCGAAAGAAAAAAAATACACAGTGCTTTATTAGACCGACGTGTTTGAGAAGAAAGTTAATACTAAAAAGAGGTGTGTTTGTGTGTGCGTGCGTGTACATGTGCCTGTGAGTGTGTGTGTGTGTGTGTGTGTGTGGAAGGGAGGGAGAGGTACGTTTTCATTTTACTTCTCCTGCGCTCGGCTTTATAATAACGAATGTCAGCGCTGATAACAAAGCTCCATTTGCATATCATAATCCCCCATCTCTCCAACTTCTGATCAGGTGCACTTGTAAGCGTGGCCCTGTTCTTTCTAAAGAGAGGGAGAGAGAGAGAGAGAGAGAGAGAGAGAGAGAGAGAGAGAGAGAGAGAGAGAGACTAGCGTCAGCTTCGAAAGCCTTTTGAAGTTCCCTGCCCAGAGTTCAAATAACACTAAAACTTAATTGTGCACTGCAGTGAGTGACTGATTTGTATTAAAGACGATAGATATGGAGGGATGGCGGGCGGGCGGGCAGGCAGGCAGGCAGGCATATGACCAAAGAGCTTTTGTTTCTCAGTGAATTTACGACACAGTTTAAGTACTGCGACAATCTACAGCAAACACACCATATCGTCTGCTATCATAATGTATTTCTCATCAACCGTAGTCGACAACGTACTGTGTGTCCAAAAACCCCACACCTTGTTTATCTTACGTTTACTTCAAACGTACTTTTCTCGTAGACACACGATAAGGTAAGGCTAATTAGTTGTTTCTAGCAGCCTTTTCATAAAGCTTTATATAATAGTGGATTGAAGATCTTTCCGCCTGGGTTTGGTTTATCATGAAAGAATCCCTCTCCAATCAAACGTGGATTTATTTTTTTATTTTTACAAGGTATCTTTTGTTGTCTTATTTCAGTTTAGCAGACAGAATATAACCACTATCTCCTCATCTGTCCTTACTTTATCAATATGGTGGCCACGTCTCTCTCTCTCTCTCTCTCTCTCTCTCTCTCTCACAAACACGCATACGCACGCACGTACACATAAGGCAGACAAACAAAATTGCTCAGAGTTGTACAAATGAAAGGACTACGGTTGTTTTTTACAGTGTGCTGGTCTGAAGATCACAGAGGAGAGAGAGAGAGAGAGAGAGAGAGAGTCATGCAATCATGGGAATAGACTGAAGGATGTGTGTGCGTGCGTGCGTGCGTGCGTGCATGCGTGCGTGGTGCGACTATTAGCCCTACTCTGCGTGTCACAGCGACTGATCCAAAGGTCGGAGACCACCCTAATTGTGCGCCGAGACCCTTCATCGTCAGCCGCTGCATTGATCAACAGTGGCTGGATTGTTTATGTAAAGGGGAGGGGGGGATGAAGGTTTGGACCAGTACCAAGCCACTATGGTTCTGCCCTGTGTCTCTCTGTGTCTGTCTCCACACAACGACGCAGCAGAGACAGATACACTCTCGGGTTTTTTGGCAGGCTGCTCCCGGAGGCCCGCAGTTCGTTCAGGACCAGACGTCCTTTTCCCATGTGTGTGAAGAGAGAGAGAGGCCTCCAGCAGAGAGTTCTCACACACAGCCCCTGCTCCGATCCGATCGGGCCTGCAGGGCCATTGTAAGGGCCCCTGGGAGCCTCCAACGCTCCATGTTGATCATCCACTCCACTCCTCTCCATCCAAAGCCTCGGCTCCAGAGAGAGGAGGATAGAGGCTGTCCTGCCAGCTCCTTTATCCCGGCGACCACAACACCCAGGGCGGGCAAAAGCCAGACTGACAGTCCCCCGCTGAAGTACGCAGAGCCTCTGTCTCCAAACCCCCAACGGCCTCCAATCCGCCAATCCATCCATCCATCCATCCCTGCCCGCCTTCTCTGCCTCTCAGGCAATTAGAAGGAGATCCTTTTCCTTTGTCGTCTAGCCCGTGGAAAGAAGAAAAGGAGAACGGGAGGAAAAGGAGAAAAAAAGAAAAGAATCGAGGGCCAAGTTGTTGTTGGTTGGTTGGTTGGTGGAGCGCAGGCATAGCCAGGAGCCACTTGTGAAGCCGCATGGGTATTAGAGCTCACATGGCTTGTTTGGAAAGGCTTCTCCAGGGGCCAAAGTGGGATTACGTTGCAGATTGCAAGTTCCCATGGCCGGGGCTCGTCTGTAGCAGCGAGGGCTTTGGTGGGTGGGTTTCAGGTTGGGGGTTCATAGAAGAGGTCTTTATGAGTTTAGGGGTCTGTCTGAATGGAGAGGGCCAACTCCCAGCATGCAAGCCCCCCATATTAGATGGACACAGAGAGGCTATTGAAGTTACCCAGACATCCCCGCTCTATTTATTTCATTTTCTCTCTCTCTCTCTCTCTCTCTCTCTCTCTCTCTCTCTCCCCTCTTGAAGGCCTTGCTGTTTGCCAGCAGAGAAAGGAGTGAAAGAGTGTTTTTCTTTTCTTTTGGGAGGGGTGTTTGGGTCTGCTTGAGAACAGAAATGATTCCTGTATACAAGTCTAAAGATGAAAATGCAGTGAATCCGCACTCACTTAAGACGTTTTTAATAAAGCAGCAGAGAAACGGACGGCACATATAGGCCTTCCTCAGCTTGTCAAACGTTGGTACATCAAAGTGACATAATATTTTCTCTAGATAGACTGCATGCTGCTGTGCAGTGCCGAATGAGCCCCTCCGAGGGCCCTGGCGCAGTGGCGCTAGACGCAATCAAAAGACACCATGCAGAAGCGTGCATGCATGTGATTCACGCGCCCCTGCAGTGAATGAATGCGTCAGAGCACCAGCAGAGTTATAAGGCTGCTCCCATAGAGTTATAAGGCTGCTCCCATAGAGTCATAAGGCTGCTCCCATAGAGTCATAAGGCTGCTCCCATAGAGTTATAAGGCTGATCCCATATAGTTATAAGGCTGCTCCCATAGAGTTATAAGGCTGCTGCCATAGAGTTATAAGGCTGCTCCCATAGAGTTATAAGGCTGCTCCCATAGAGTTATAAGGCTGCCCCTGGACGCTGGATCTACAATTTTTGTGTCTCCTCCCACCGAGTGGTTAGGAAACTGTTGGACGACCAACAACATTAGCTGGGGTTCCTGTGTTGCGTTACATTGAAATCGGTGACCTATGGATAACTTGTTTTGCTATACAGTACACCCTTTAAATGTCCATGGCCATTGACAATGCATTGGGACCTTAAAGGCGTAGTGAAATGAAAAATACATTTTTCACACTTTTAGACCATGGGCTAAATCTTGCGGCAGGGGCCCTTTTTCCTTAATTTGGGGATTTAGTATTGTGTGAGGTGTGTGTCCCCGTAAAATTTGTTAAAAAAAAATTGTGCCACAGCCTAAGTCCCTAAAACACCTCCATTAACCCTTACATTATGCATAGGTGTGGTTTGGGCGTTACAGTGATTAAACCAATCACCGTGCCACCCATCATTGCCTTTAAGAGATCCATTATCCATTTAACATTATGCCCATGGCCATGGAAGAGCGACACGTTGCTGCCTTGAAATATAGCAAGATAACGTTTACGCATAGTGGAAGCTCCTAAATGCCTAATTCATGGAAAATGTTTATTACTTGAGGATAAAGCATGCATGGCATAAGATGGAGCCCCATATCCGTGGTCATAATATGGGCATACCCAACGATGGATGCCAAAAAAATTGGCAAATTCTCATTTATGTGTGTTTTTATATCTAGTCCATATACAAATATTTTTTTAATTACTTCCTGAAAATCTAAATGTGCTGCGTGATGACGTGTAGAGATACACATCGATAAAAGCCAATAAAAATGAAGCTCACCAGTTTGATTTCTGACAGTCAGACTTTGAGACCCCATAGCCTGGAGGGATGAGACGCTGTGATTGGTTCAGAAACTACAGAGCCAGCGTTTCAGGATTAAACTTCAAAATAAAATGTCCACCATTTCCGTTTCCCTACACCTTTAAACTGCAGCTTTTTTCACAGTAAAAGTCTCAAGTGTGTATATCCACAGTAAGGTAAGTCAGTCTCTCTGATAAAGTAGTTGATGGTCATGGTATCAAGAAAGGGTATCTGTACAGTGCGTGTGTGCGTGCGCGTGCAGGCTGCCCTTATTTTAGGACTCGAACTTCGGCAGGAATTTTCGAGTGAACATTCGGACCAATCATGACAAACACAATTTTCCGGGCCAAATAATTAGAAAGTAGAAAAAACGCAGGTTACAACACGTTTTGTTCTTTGCAATTATTTGGTCCAAAATATTGTGTGTGTTGTCATGATTTGTCACGACAAGAGTTGGCTTCGTACGACGCTTAAAGGTCTTTAAACAAATACGTTTTGAAATGCCTATGGAGAAAATAAAATTGAGAATAATTTCCTGGGCCACTCGTCGTTCTGAAAGGGGGAGGGACTGAGACGCTCTATTGTGCAAAAGGATGCCTGTTTAACAGATTAAATGTAATCAGCAGGGCGCAGCAGGGAATCGAACCCCATCCCAGTAAACCAGGAGCTCCATGCCTGTGCCAAAGTGCTTAGTTTGCGATGCAACGCAAAAACCTACCCTAGTAGGAGCCCTACCCTACCAGCCCTACCCTACAGCAGCAAAGAATACAAAAACAGATACTTACCGTGAACCATCACATTCTCCTGCAAATGACAGGCAGTGTCCACAAGTTAGGTGAAATGACGGAACCGGGCGAAATTGTGGCAGTCGACGCAAAAGACGCAACGCAAACGACGCGACGCAACCGCAGGAAGCCGGAACGCAAACGCAAACGAGAGCAACACCATCAGTACCCTGCTTAACCACACCAGCGACAGCAAAGGACAATAAACAAGATTTGTACTCACTGCGCAGCAAGCAGCTCTTCCCAGCAGCAGCTATAGCGTACAGTTCCTACCTCAATGTCTTGTGCAGGGAGGGGGGCATCGGTCTGGGACACTTCACATGGGCTCCAGGGTGGGGGTCCTCGGAAGCCTAAATTGGTGGGGCTGTGGGGCCCACGGACATGGCTCGTCTCAGGGTCCAGGGCTTGGTGCTGCCTACACCACTGGTGCAGTGACTCTTCATATTCTGGAATTACATGGAGAAAAGACAAGTGTCATTAGTGTTATGTAGGCCTACATCACATTAGAAACACATGTGGCTGTATAGCCTTGTCAGCCCCCACAACCCATATTTTAAAACTTAACATCCCTCCCCCAAGCTTACATTTTTAATATATACAGTACATTTTCCCCCAACTTTTGAAATATGTTTTCCCTTCAGCTTTGAATGAAGTTTAAGCCCAACATTGTATTGTGCGTTTGTGACAATACCATGTACCAATTTTATATTAAAGATGAAGTGTTAGCATGTTTAACCAAATGGACCCTTACAGCTCTCAGTGTACAAATGGAACCAAATGGACCCTTACAGCTCTCAGTGTACAAATGGAACCAAATGGACCCTTACAGCTCTCGGTGTACAAATGGAACCAAATGGACCCTTACAGCTCTCGGTGTACAAATGGAACCAAATGGACCCTTACAGCTCTCGGTGTACAAATGGAACCAAATGGACCCTTACAGCTCTCAGTGTACAGATGGAACCAAATGGACCCTGTCCACTGTCTGAAGAGTTTGAATGCCAGTCAAAAAGACACTATGAGCCATATTGGAACAGTTACCTTAACTCTTGTTATAAAACTCCACATCTCAGTGGCATTCATTCACAGATCAAGTTACCCAAACTGAATCATTTAAAACAAAGCTAAAGGTTTAAGTTTAACATGTAGTTACCTTCTTGCTACAGACAAACCAAACACACACCAGGAAGAACACATCAGAATGCTGCTTCCAGTGCTTCCACACAGCTTTATATAGTTGAGGCCATCACAGGAGCCAATCAGCAGCCTGGCTCCTCCTAAACAATCACACAGTCACCACACTTTTTTTCAATTCAAAGGAGCTTTATTGGCATTGTGAAAACATACGTTTACATTGCCAAGGCAAAAGGCACAATACAACAAATTAACAATACAATCAAAACTAAATGTATGTACATTTGAATTGAAAGTCAGAATATTCAATAAATCAGTGTCACACACACACACACGCACATGCGCGTGCACACACACACACACACACACACACACACACACACACAGACAGACAGACAGACAGACAGACAGACGCAACAGCGCAGCGAGAGAGAGAGAGAGAGAGAGAGAGAGAGAGAGAGAGAGAGAGAGAGAGAGAGAGAGAGAGAGAGAGAGAGAGAACTGAGTGCAGTACTTTCATCCGACGGATCATTGGTCCGAACGACAACCTACCTACTCCCTCACCCTAACCCTCACCTCCCCCGGGGCAGACACCTAAACCTAACCGCAACCCTCTCCCGACCCGCAGCGCACCTCGGACGTATGAGTTGTCGGACAAAAGGATGCCCCCCGAGAGGACTAACCTTTTTCTCAAATTGTGACGTGCTGGTGTGTGTGCGTGTGCGTGTGCGTGTGTGTGTGTGTGTGTGTGTGTGTGTGTGTGTGTGTGTGGGTGTGGGTGTGTGTTTGTTGCTGATTGGCTGATTGGCTGCAGGCCCATCACCAAATGAATGTGCACAGGGGATTTTGGAGAGGGACAGCGCAACAAGGAGATAGACATAACTTCTGACAGGAATGCACGAGAAACTTACTATTTAACATATATCACATTCTCGCCAAGATATATTTTCGAGTTCATACAAAAGGAAAATAATATATATATATATTTTTATAATAAAAAAAAAAAGAAAAAAAAGAAAACAAATGGTTCAAACCCATTAATTAAGATTCGAGTGCCAACCCTAACGAGCGAACATTCAAACCTTGAATGTTTGGGGACAGCCTGTGTGTGTGTGTGTGTGTGTGTGTGTGTGTGTGTGTGTGTGTGTGTGTGTGTGTGTGTGTGTGTGTGTGTGTGTGTGTGTGTGTGTGCATGCTTACGCAGGTGAGAGTGATTGAATCATGTAGGTCAAGCAGATAAATGTCATGTCTCATGAGAGAGAGAGAGAGAGAGAGAGAGAGAGAGAGAGATAGAAAGAATCTTCACACAACGTTGACAGCTGTGGCGTTCACATAATAGTCATTTGACCTAGCCTGGCTAAAGCCAGACCGAAGCAGCCGTTGGCAAAAAGAAAATTGCCTGCCTACATTTGACCCACCATTTTCTGCACGCACGCACGCACGCACATACAATCATGCATGTATGTATATATGTGTATATATAATAATCATAATTATATATACCAAGTTAAGTTATGTCAATAACAGAAGACACATCAGGACAAAATGTAATTGCGGTCACATTTACTATGAAATCGTACATTTTTGTCCGTCAGTTTATCACTCAAAATCCCCATACATGGGAAAGCCTAACTCAAGACCAAGGCAGAGTGCAGTGACTAGTACATTGTGGAGGTCAAGGGTCAAAACACCTTATCACACTCAGTTTCACCTTATAGCCTATAGTTAATGCACTTTGGCTTAATTTGTATAGGGCTGTATGGCCTTGTCACTACCTCTTAATTATGAATTTAATCAATATTTGAAAATATGAAAATACCCTACAGCCAGGCACCTCCTGTCATACTGTATGAATTACATAATTAATTAATTCATTTTTTTTGTTTAGTTTTTGTGTCTTGTCATAAGACTCGTCCCATGCATGCGTCAGTGTCAGATATCATGTGGCCTGTGGTCACTACTTTTGGGCTTGTTTTCGTAGACCAGGTCGCTTGTTTCTCTCACGTACAGTAGCTGTGGCAACACTGACTACACCCAGCAGCATGGATCACAGAACATCCATCATGAGCTGGCTTTTACTTTCTTAATAACGGATCACGTGTCACTTAAACGCCACATTGTGTGTGTGTGTGTGTGTGTGTGTGTGTGTGTGTGTGTGCATGTGTGCATGCGTGTGTGCGTGCGTGTGAGGATAACAGCTTCTTTTGGAAAACGATACTGTTGCGTGTGTTCACTGCGTTGGTAAATATGATATAGGATGTGCATTTAGTATCACTTGCCAACACCCGTTGCCAGTTCCCTTTTGTTGTAGGTATATATCGCAGCGGGTTATGAGCACGCAGCCCCTCTGCACTTTGTTATATTCAGGGATAGCCTATATCGCAGCACGTTATGTTATATTCTGTGATATATCGCAGCGGGTTAGCCTATGTTATATTCTGGGATATATCACAGCGGGTTATGTTATATTCTGGGATATATCACAGCGGGTTATGTTATATTCTGGGATATATCACAGCGGGTTATGTTATATTCTGGGATATATCGCAGCACGTTATCTTATATGCTGGGATACTGTATATCACAGCGTGTTATTATATATTCAGGGATACAGTATATCTCAGCACGTTATGTTCTAGTCTGGGATATATCACAACACGTTATGTTATATAGTCTGTGATATATCGCAGCGCGTTATGTTATAGTCTGTGATATATCGCAGCGCATTATGATATAGTCTTAAGATCTTAAGCCCTCTTTTTAATTTTTAATTTACCGATTACCGGATTTCGCTCAGGAAAGGGAAGACCGATGCTCTCTGTTGAAACTTGTTGCCCCTGTGACCCGACTCCGGATAAGCGGTCGAAGATGGATTCATGGATGGATGGAAGTTTTGGAACCTGTTATGTGACAAATTAATGCATTCTTGATTCTGAGTCTGATAGTCTCACATGCAGGTGAGCTATACACCCTGCATTTATCAGCAGATACTATGCTATGGTGGTCTTGTGTGCGACAGGGGAACTCATAGGTTGTAGATGTAGTAGATGATGGTCTTCTGTGTGACAGTACAAGTCATATATATGGTGGTTGTTTTTCTGCATAATATGTTGGATGAGGATCAAACATAATCCAGACATTATGCTGCGTGTGGATTCTCTATAATAACGCATCCGTTGGTAATCTGAACTTCAAAGGCAGCCGTGAAGCTCCAGCGCCGACACAATAAAGACCCTCATGAAATTATCATGAACGCATTTCTATTAACCTGACTCATTACTTTTGTAGTTTTTCCAAATAATTGCGCGTGTGTGCGTGCGTGCATGCCTGCGTGCGTGCCTGCGTGCCTGCGTGCGTGCCTGCCTGTGTGCGTGCGTGCGAGAGAGACAGAGAAAGAGACACACAAACAGAGAGAGACAGATAGACAGAGAGCGGGGGTGAGCAAGATGGAGCGAGCGATACCGTAATCAAAGATGAGACAGACATGGAAACATTAAGACAGTCACAGAGATGATAATGTGTGTGAAGGTACTTATCTTATACATGCATGTATGGGTGTGTCTATGTACACCGGCACACACAAACATGTGCAGTGGGTGCTGGTGTGTCTGTCTGTGTCAGAATCAACATTATTACACACCATGGATTTTTTTTTATTCATGTAATTTCTTAGATTTTGTTTGTTTGTTTGTTTGTTTAAAAAATTGAAAATGATTTAAAAGAGAACTTTTGGCCCAGGCTGGGCTAAAATTTTAAAAAAACTTTTGAAATATACATATATTAACTAATTTATTGCAGCTAGCTGCCTGTTAGCATAAATCCCAGTTCCAGGTGCCACCATATCTATTCACTTTAAAAGTCGGAGTTTGCAATGGTGTATTAACTTTGTATTTAGGGTTTCTTCCTGGAGGCTGAACCCTTGACAGTCAAACGGGCCAATGAAATAAACAGTAATATTGTGACATCACACTATCAGCCCCTCCCCTAACCATCCCCCTTTATCATACAACTATACAGCTGTGGGTGCGGCTTCAGTTCAGGTGGATCACCACGCCATCACCACCCACCAGGCAAACCAGGCATACTTAATGAACTGGTGGTCCACATAAAAGCAACATTTTAACAAATACTGTACACTTTTTTGAAAAAATTATACCTACTTAATATATAACAATAAGACCTGATGATCATGCTTTAGGGTGGAAAAAAATGACGGCACTCCATCTTTAGGAAAAATTGGTCTGTGAACCACAATTGGGTCCTGACCCACTGCTTGGGAAACAGTTTGGGAAATGGAACTAATAGGACTCAACCAAATCACCATCGCGTACACAGAAATCAAGATTCAAGCTTGTAAATAAGCTAAGAAACCTTTTGGTTGTACCGTTTGTGGCAAAAGCTTGTAAATATCCAAGACCACACAAGAGAAAACCCTTTACCTGTACTTTTTGTGTTAAAAGCGCTCAAACTTTCTTTCTTTCTTTTCCTGCCTTGATCTCCCCCTCTCTACTTCCCTTTCACGATGGGAACGGGGTGCAGACGTTTTTCCGACATACCAAGAGTCCCGACAGTCATTAGTCCGACAACGCTGTCACTCCCGACATGTGAGTTACCACCAGTTACAAATCACCATATGCTGTGGGTTACAAGTCACCCGTGCCGGTTAGTGTTTGAGTAGGCCGGGTATATATCAGAATAATGACTCTTGGTATGTCGGTAAAGAAACGCCTGCACCCGTGGGAACTATACGCACAAAAGCACATTTCACCCACTTTTTACCTGTAAAACTTTGACGTGACAATAAAGCTGATCCTGATGAACCAGAACCGTCTAACCATGATGCACCACCAGCAGAGCTTCTGGCCTCGTGGACTCAAACCGTCCATCGCTCTGCAGCTGTCCCCCCTTCACATGCCCTTCAATCTCTCCTGTCACCTAACCTTCAACCCCCCCCCCCCCCCCCCCCCCGCACCCAACACACACACACACACACACACACACACACACACACACACACACACACACACGCTCCCCGTCTGCCTCCTGAAACAAGCCCACCCCTCCCCGCTCCTCTTGCCTATGGCTTTGAGCTGTGCCGCCGCCTGCAACGCATAAATTCATAAATATGGAGTCACTGTCTCACTGTGTGTGTGTGTGTGTGTGTGTGTGTGTGTGTGCGTGTGTGTGTGTGTGTGTGTGTGTGTGTGTGTGTGTGTGTGTGTGTGTGTGTGTGTGTGTGTGTGTGTGTGTGCGTGCGTGTGCGTGTGCTGTGTGTGTGTGTGTGGGGGGGGGGGGGGGGGGGGGGGTCGGCAGCCCAACAGGGAGACCCTCTTTCAAGTGTCACCAGATCACAGACGTTCAGTGTTTACACACCAGACCCCATCCAGACCCCCCCCCCCCCCCCCCCCCCCCACGGGGTGACAGACACCGGGGCTGACCATGGACGAGCAGCTTGGTGCCACACAGCCGACCCCTCTGATGTGGCCGACTGTCGTGGCTGCCCTGACCCCTGGGAGACAGGGGGGGGGGGGGGGAGGGGGGGCAACAGGGCCAAAGGTCAAACAGGACCAAAAGGGTCAAGTGACCCCCCCCCCTCCCCCCCCACCCCTCCCACCTTCATGCGCACCGGCCTGGCGGCGCCCGGTCCTCATGGGCCCCGTCTCATCGTCTCTCGCTCCACACATGATTGCTATATGCGCTGCGATGAAAGGGATTTCAATGTCACCCCGCCTATATACCTGCACCCTCCTCCTATACTCCTGTCATGACGGTCTGGGGTTTTTTATATAGCCTATACCCTCGCCAAAAGTCACGGCACGAAAGAGCTTGTTTTGCCTCGTTTGCGTGTGATTTCACGGGGGGGGGGGGAAACGTGTACAGTATAGCGTCACATGAGACACAATGACCAACAGCCTATATAGCTGGCTTCCCTATACGTTATGAATGGTACAGTGTGCATTTAGGGCCTTTATCAATGGTGCTTTAC
>NC_139708.1:41777136-41784636 GCF_964188405.1 Protomyctophum parallelum
GGCCTGTTCCAAGATAGTGTCCATCTTCTGATGCATCTCCCCAAGTGCCCTGCCCAGCTCGGCCATGGCTGGCAGCATAGGGGCTCCGTTCAGCGTTGCCATTTTTCCAATTCTTCGGTACACAAGACCAATGCACAGCCCAATCAGCAGAAATAATCCAAATAGATATGCCTCTTCTACGCTGATAGTCGGGGTAAGATCCTTAGATCCATCAGGGTATTGAGCGGGCTCTCCAGAACCCAATTTACATGAAAAAATAAATAAAATGTTGTCCATCACGTACAGAGACCAGCACACTAATTCCATGATTAGTTCCATGTTTTGATAGTTTCAGGGGTTTCGAGAGACAGTGTAAGAAGAGACTACTGTGGAGTAGATGATGGGCTGGGTCCTCATCTGCCAGCATCAAAGTCACCACTCCCCCCCCCCCCCCCCCTCTTCTCCTGCCTCGCGCTCTCTCTCCAAGATGGCCCTTCCACCACTTCTTAAACGTTTTTAACTCCAGCGATCAGCTCATTAAGGAGCTCTTCAAAGGCCTCCAATTGATGCCAAACGCATCCATTTAAATGTGTAATCACCCCCTTTACTTGTACGGCTGCTGCGCTCAGCCGAAAAACGTCCTCCCGGACTTTACTGATAACCGCCTCAAAGACGACGGGCTAGCGGCCCCGGCCCTCTTCTTCCTCGCCAAGTGGCGGCATGAGAGAGCGAGAGAGGGAGAGATGCTTTATCGAACTTTGGGACTAGGCAACGAGCGAGGCGCATATTGGTGAAGGCCTTGGGTTGTTTATATATGCTGACAAAGTAACGGAATAATATATAGGAACTCAAGCCTTGCCGACGACGCACATAAAACAGATAAGAGCGGCGGGGGGAGTGGCGGGGGAGTAGAAAGAGAAAAGTTGCTGTGGTGACGATAAGGGCTTCTTTTTGAACATGAAAGGACTCTCGTCATCGTAATAAGAGAGGCTATTTTCATGAAAGGCACCGAAAACGTCCTGGAAATTGGTTTGTCTGGACTGAGCATGCAGCCTTTTTAACAGTTATCTCCCTTTTTTAATGGTTAGGTACTGTATATATGTATATAGTATAGACATATATACACACTTAAACGTGAAGATGTCTGAGGCTCTCAGAAGAAAATGTTCTTTCCCCAACGAGACGATTAAAAAAAAAGAAACACATTTCGACAGAGACCTGCATGCGTATATACAGATTTAGCTCAAACATCCTCTGCGGTGTTGAGACACAGACGACAGAGACCAGAACGCTGTCTGTCTGTCCTGTCTGTCTGTCACAACAACAAGAATAAGTAACACATATAAAATAAGAAGACGAACAGGAAGGAGAAATGTCTCAGATCCAACATATTTATATATATGTGTGACAGGTTTGAAAGCTAATGCATAAACATTAGCACCACCCACCAAACAACAAACACGCACGCATGCACGCACGCATGCACGCACGCACGCACGCATGCATGCACGCACTCACGCACGCCACCAGTGTTGCCAGCTTTTGTGAGAGAAACAAACTGATATGGTGTACGTAGCCAAGCCCACAAAAGAGCCAAAGTAGGCCCCATGATCACCCACACAGCTAAAATGTCCGCCGCAGCATTAGCTTCACCACTGTAAAGCCCATCCAGTACATCCGTATTGTGGGGAACGCTTTTGCAGAACATATAGCCGATCGACAAGTCTGCAACACGACCCTCTCCATCATCAAAGTTGCCCACCCTATGAATTGTAGATTGTACGCTTGTAGATTTGCTTAATTGTAGACACGTGTTGTGAGATTGCGTGTGCACGTGCGTGTGTGCGTGCGTGCGCGTGTGTGTGTGTGTGTGTGTGTGTGTGTGTGTGTGTGTGTGTGTGTGTGTGTGTGTGTGTGTGTGTGAGTGTGTGTGTGTGTGTGTGTGTGTGTGTGTGTGTGTGGGTGTGTGTGTGTGTGTGTGCGTGGTGGCAGACATGTGATCAGATCAGTGACTCCATCCTAATCCCTTCCTGCTCCTTCAGACCCAGATGGAGACTATAGGGGCCTGGTGGTGACCTTTGACCTGACACACAAAATCACATCACGCACACACGCACGCACACACACATGCATACACCAATGCTGAATAATGTTCTTTAATGTCACTCTTATGTATAGGCTATATTCTCTATCATCTGTGTCCTTTTCTGTGTCCGCACGCACGCACGCACGCACGCACGCACGCACGCACGCACGCACGCACGCACGCACGCACGCACGCACGCACGCACGCACACACACACACACACCACACCCACACACCCACACCCACACACACCCACACACACACACACACACACACACCACACACACACACACACACACACACTCTCTCTCTCTCTCTCTCCCTCTCTCTCTCCCTCTCTCTCTCTCTCTCTCTACACTTTGTTCATGTTGAACCTGTGAGTCTCAGCTCCATCGTCCTTCCCTTCAAACCTCTATGTTCTCTCTGTGATGTGACTTCACACACACGCACGCACGCACAGCACGCACGCACGCACAAACCACACACACACACACACACACACACACACACACACACACACACACAACACACACACACACACACACACACACACACACACACACACACACACACACACACACACACACACCACACACACACATACGCACATGACAGCAGAGAGAGCACATGACAGAGAGAAAGGGAGGAGAGAGAGAGAGTAGAAGGAGCAGAGGGAGATTTAAGGCAGAGAGACTGTCACCCGCCTCTTCAATCTCTCTCTCTCTCTCTCTCTCTCTCTTTCTTGTTTCATTCTGACTGCAGCCCACCGGTACACTGCAGCACGCACACACACACACACACATACACACACACTAAGGCTGTCCCCAAACATTCAAGGTTCGAATGTTCGCTCGTTAGGGTTGGCACTCGAATCTTAATTAATGGGTTTGAACCATTCGTTTTTTTTTTTTTTTTTTTTTTGTTTTTAATAAAAATAATTATTTTTTTTCCTTTTTTATTAACTCGAAAATATATCTCGCCGAGAATGTGATATATGTTAAAAAGTTAAGGTTTCTCGTGCATTCTGTCAGAAGTTATGTCTATCTCCTTGTTGTGCTGTCCCTCTCCAAAATCCCTGTGCACATTAATTTGGTGATGGGCCTGCAGCCAATCAGCCAATCAGCAAACAAACACACACCCACACACACACACACACCAGCACGTCACAATTTGAGAAAAATTGTTTTGATTGTATTGTTAATTTGTTGTATTGTGCTTTTTGCCGTGGCAATGTAAACGTATGTTTTCACAATGCCAATAAAGCTCCATTGAATTGAAAAAAAGTGTGGTGACTGCGTGTGATTGTTTAGGAGGAGCCAGGCTGCTGATTGGCTCCTGTGATGGCCTCAACTATATAAAGCTGTGTGGAAGCACTGGAAGCAGCATTCTGATGTGTGTTTGGTCTGTCTGTAGCAAGAAGTACCCACCGTCTGTCTCTAGCAAGAAGTTACACACTGTCTGGCTGTAGCAAGAAGGTAACTACATGTTCAACTTAAACCTTTAGCTTTGTTTTAAATGATTCAGTTTGGGTAACTTGATCTGTGAATGATGCCACTGATATGTGGAGTTTTATAACAAGAGTTAAGGTAAACTGTTCCATATGGCTCATAGTGTCTTTTTGACTGGCATTCAAACTCTTCAGACAGTGGACGGGGGCCATTTGTTTCCATTTGTACACCGAGAGCTGTAAGGGTCCATTTGGTTCCATTTGTACACTGAGAGCTGTAAGGGTCCATTTGGTTCCATTTGTACACTGAGAGCTGTAAGGGTCCATTTGGTTCCATTTGTACACCGAGAGCTGTAAGGGTCCATTTGGTTCCATTTGTACACCGAGAGCTGTAAGGGTCCATTTGGTTCCATTTGTACACTGAGAGCTGTAAGGGTCCATTTGTACACTGAGAGCTGTAAGGGTCCATTTGGTTCCATTTGTACACTGAGAGCTGTAAGGGTCCATTTGTACACTGAGAGCTGTAAGGGTCCATTTGGTTCCATTTGTACACCGAGAGCTGTAAGGGTCCATTTGGTTCCATTTGACTGAGAGCTGTAAGGGTCCATGTGGTTAAACATGCTAACACTTCATCTTCAATATAAAATTGGTATTGTCACAAACGCACAATACAATGTTGGGCTTAAACTTCATTCAAAGCTGAAGGGAAAACATATTTCAAAAGTTGGGTGGAAAATGTATATATATTAAAAATGTAAGCTTGGGGGAGGGATGTTAAGTTGTAAAATATGGGTTGTGGGGGCTGACAAGGCTATACAGCCACATGTGTTTCTAATGTGATGTAGGCCTACATAACACTAATGACACTTATCTTTTCTCATGTAATTCCAGAATATGAAGAGTCATTGCACCAGTGGTGTAGGCAGCACTAAGCCCTGGACCCTGAGACGAGCCATGTCCGTGGGCCCCACAGCCCCACCAATTTAGGCTTCCGAGGACCCCCACCCTGGAGCCCACTGAAGTGTCCCAGACCGATGCCCCCCTCCCTGCACAAGACATTGAGGTAGGAACTGTACGCTATAGCTGCTGCTGGGAAGACCTGCTTGCTGCGCAGTGAGTACAAATCTTGTTTATTGTCCTTTGCTGTCGCTGGTGTGGTTTAAGCAGGGTACTGATGGTGTTGCTCTCGTTTGCGTTTGCGTTCCGGCTTCCTGCGATTGCGTCACGTCGTCGTTTGCGTTGCGTCTTTTGCGTCGACTGCCACAATTTAGTTCGGTTCCGTCATTTCACCTAACTTGTGAACACTGCCTGTCATCTGCAGAAGAAACGTGATGGTTCATGGTAAGTATCTGTTTTTGTAATCTTTGCTGCTGGTAGGGTTAGGGCCGGTAGGGTAGGGCTCCTACTAGGGTAGGTTTTTTGCGTTGCATTGCAAACTAAGCACTTTGGCACAGGCAATGGAGCTCCTGGTTTACTGGGATGGGGTTCGATTCCCTGCTGCGCCCTGCTGATTACATTTAATCTGTTAAACTGGCATCCTTTTGCACAATAGAGCGTCTCCAGTCCCTCCCCCTTCAGAACGACGAGTGGCCCAATTATTCTCCATTTCATTTTCTCCCATAGGCAATTTCAAAACGTATTTATTTAAAGACCTTTAAGCGTCGTACGAAGCCAACTCTTGTCATGATTTGAACACGCACAATATTTTGGACCAAATAATTACAAAGAAGAACAAAACGTGGTGTCACCTGCTGTTTTTTCTACTTTCTAATTCTTTGGCCCGAAAAATTGTGTTTGTCATGATTGGTCTGAATGTTCACTCGAATTCCTGCCGAAGTTCGAATCCTAAAATAAGGGCTAGGGTACAGCCTTCAGACACACACACATACAGAGAGACACACACACGCACACACACACACACACACACACACACACACACACACACACACACACACACACACACACACACACACACACACACACACACACAGCATGTGTCAGTCAACAGAGAGAGGAGAGAGAGCATTGAACATGAAGTCAATATTTTACAGTCCTTAAACATACATGTCCAGTTAGTACACTGGGGGGAGTGTGTGTGTGTGTGTGGGGGGGGGGGGGGGGGGAGGGGATTAGTTACAAGTAACTAACTAGTTACATTGTTACAAGTACCTACAGTAAAACGTGATTGCTTTGGAGATGTGGAGTAAAGTAAAAATGCCTCAAACTTAAGATGTTACTTTACACAACTGCAGGGTAGTGGGAGGGGGGGGGGGGTGTTGGCAGGCCCATCATGGCTTCATGACACCAATGCATGCAGCCACTGCAATACCGCATGCATGCCATGCTCCTTCCCATGAGAACCAACAGCGGGGGGGGGGGGGGGGGGGGCTCTCCCCTGCATCTCTCTCTCTCTCTCTCTCTCTCTCTCTCTCTCTCTCTCTCTCTCTCTCTCTCTCTCTCTCTCTCTCTCTCTCTCTCTCTCTCTCTCTCTCTCTCTCTCTCTCTCTCTCTCTCTCTCTCTCTCTCTCTCTCTCTCTCTCTCTCTCTCTCTCTCTCTCTCTCTCTCTCTCTCTCTCTCTTTGTTGTCCTCACAGCGGGCACCTGCATTCCTAGCATAGCTGTCTGCCATGTTTCAAGACCTGGCTCATTCTCTCTCTCTCTCTCTCCCCCCCGCCTCCATGGAATGACGGTGTCCCTCGCCCAAGTGGGACGCCGGTGACACATAGCCTAAATGAAGCTTAACTCTCTGCCTTGGCACAGAACCTCATTCCCATGTTGTTGCCAGGAGACCAGGAGGAAGGGGGAGGGGAGGGGGGTGTTCTTACTAAAGAAGAAGGGATGAAAGGAGAGAGATCAGAAAAGAGAGAGAGAGAAAGAGGCTGACAGGAAGGAGAGGAGGAGGAGGAGGAGAGGAGGAGGGAAAGGGGAGGTGGAGTTTGTTTTGGGATTGTTTGTATCTTTATGTCCATTGTTGGTCACTGATATCCTCTTTTAGCTTCCTGCCTTTCAAGCTTGGGATGAAAAAAAAAAAAAAACGTACAGAACATGTTGGTCAGCTACTTTTCAGGGGATTTTGCATGTGTGTGTGTGTGTGTGTGTGCGTGTTCTTGTGTGTGTTTGCACATGTGTGTGTGTGTGTGTCCGAGCCGACAGTCGAGCCACACTGACCACATGTGGGACTGCCGAAGTGCTGTGCGTTTTTAATGATTGATTGATTGATTGATTGTATATTTTATTAACAGTTTGCAAAAGGTACAGAGGTATAAAGCTACAATTATACAATAATGCTAAAAAACATGTCACCATGTGTTGCACCATATAAGCTCTTATATAGGGCCAAATCACGTCTGTTTGAGTCTGTCCCAAATCGAACACCACACAGTTATGAATTGCCCTTGAAAACATACACTACAAAGCAGAGCTATAGTGTATGTGTCTCAGGATCAAACTGGGAACCTCGCTTTTCCCATGGCCATTGTCTGCCATGGGATGGACTAGTGTTCTTGACTTATGGGATGGAGTAGTGTTCTTATGGGATGGTATAGTGTTCTTATGCATGGGATGGACTAATGTTCTTATGGGATGGTATAGTGTTCTTATGCATGGGATGGACTTTAGTGTTCTTATGGGATGGACTATTGTTCTTATGGGATGGACTAGTGTTCTTATGGGATGGACTAGTGTTCTTATGGGATGGAGTAGTGTTCTTATGGGATGGACTAGTGTTCTTATGGGATGGACTAGTGTTCTTATGGGATGGACTAGTGTTCTTATGGGATGGACTAGTGTTCTTATGGGATGGAGTAGTGTTCTTATGGGATGGTATAGTGTTCTTATGCATGTGATGGACTTTAGTGTTCTTATGCATGGGATGGACTAGTGTTCTTATGGGATGGAGTAGTGTTCTTATGGGATGGAGTAGTGTTCTTATGGGATGGAGTAGTGTTCTTATGGGATGGAGTAGTGTTCTTATGGGATGGACTAGTGT
>NC_139708.1:41794636-41875136 GCF_964188405.1 Protomyctophum parallelum
TCGAGACGACCAATTTGGAGGAACCCCCCATCAGCTGACTTCACCATCAAATCAGCTTGGAAAAGGGAATGGGAGTCCAATGAGGTCCCAAACAAACACCTGGTGTCAGACTCCAACCAACAGGTCCCTGGCACCACCCTCCCAAGGAGACAGTGGTCTACGCTCAATAGATTCAGGACTGGACATGGCCCCTGCTTGGCCAGCCTCCACAAATGGGGCAGTAGCCCAAGCCCACTGTGTGAGTGTGGTGAGGAGCAAACTATGAAGCACATCATAGAAGTTTGTCCTCTCCAAAGACTGGAAGGAGGATTAATTACCCTCCACACAGCAGACCAGGAGGCAACCGTTTGGCTTAAGGACTTTGCATTCGCTAAATAAATAAATAAGTTCCGGAGCAACGGATTGTGTGGCCCTGGTCTTTCCCTAATGGGACTGATCAAGGGTGTCTACTGGGACGTAAGTGGGGACTTAATCAACCCCGACTGGGTCACCTGAGTGAGGGGTATGATGTTCGAGAGACCCAAAACCCTGATGACCTTGCAGGGATACATCAGTAACATCACTGAGGATAAGGGGCCTGTGGACAAGGGGTCTGTCAAGGACCCCCAAATTGACACTAATTAGACCCCCATTTGAAAAGATATGCCAGGGACCCCCATAAGAGAAGATCTTTACGGCTCTAGCAGTGATTCTCAACCAGTTTAATTTCATGGACCCCCAGTTCGACATGCATATTAGTCTACCACAGACCCCCATTCAATGGCATTTCTATCTCTGCAGGACGCTCAATTCATATTGTAAAATCAATATTAATTTAACTTTGAGAGTGTACAAATGAGATGAGAGATTGAGATGAGATTCAATTTATTGTCAATGTACAGTACAAGTACAGCACAGCGAAAAGTATTTCTAATGGTTTGAGCCTCAATCACCACTCTGATATAACCAGTCCTTGTCATTTATTTCTGGACTTTGAAAGCCGTTTTAGCTGCAGTACCACAATGTCCTGAGGTGGTGGGGGTGCTGATATGCAGATTATTTAATATTTGAGTCATCATAATACTGATGCTAGATCAAACCAGGTTTGTTTCCATTCCATGCCAGCTTGGAAAATCAACAATGGTGGACATTCCACAGTGTAGAAATTAAAAAAGTCCATGTGTTCAAAATGTACTTGAGTAAAAGTACAAAAGTATTGACATCCAAATCTAATTGGCTAAAGGGAGGACGGGAAGTGACCCACATAGTTGTCACCGAACCCCTAGTATACTTAACGTACCAAAAGTAAACGTTTGCTCAATACGCAGAATGTCCCATTTCAAGTTGTCAAAAAAGTATACAAAAACCTTTGAAAACACCAGATCGACAGGTATTCAATGCTTTTGGACAGAAAAGCTTAATGTATGTTTTGTAATAAAAAAACGAAATCTACAAAGTAACTGTGGTAGCCTAACTATATAACACATGTTTTCGAGTGGAGTAGTGGTAGTATAGTGAAGTAAAAAATATGTAAAATAGTAACACACAAACGTGTGTGTGTGTGTGTGTGTGTGTGTGTGTGTGTGTGTGTGTGTGTGTGTGTGTGTGTGTGTGTGTGCGTGCGTATATACCGTGCGTACCGTACGTACGTGCGTGCGTGCGTGCGTACCGTGCGTGAGAGTGTCTTGTGTGCCTTAATTGCGGAGAAGCAGCAGCAACGCCAGCTAGCAGTACAGCGGGCGGCGGCTATAGGCCAGCCTGGCTATAGCTAATTAGGAGCGAGTGTGTCAGCGGGGAGTCCCTGGGCCTGTGTGACACGCCTCCGACATGATTGATTGTGACTGTCAGGGGGCTCCCCCATACCCCCGCATCCCCCCCCCCCCCCCCTCATAAAGGATTACATGGCCCGGGCTAACCTTGGCTGCCATTGTGCTACTGGGGTTCCCACATCAAAGGCCCGGCGGGAGACATTAGCATATTTAATCAGAGCGCCCGGGCACCACGCTGGGCACAGGATGCCCCCAGACACTTTCATCACCAGCACCACAACAACACCAGACAGGAGGCACGCACGCACACACGCACTCACTCACCCGTGCACGCACTGCACACACGCGTGCACTGCACACACACACACACACACATGCACACGCACACTACTGTATTGTGCAATAAGTGTTATAAGATCTGTTACATTATTTCCCTCAAAAGTTTTCCCCAGAATAAACTGTGCTTTAAGTGGTAGAGCCCTATAATTTATGTTATATACTTTCACATTCTAAAAAGCCGATATACAAGCTTGATTCAATGCATGCATGCGTTGTGAGCTTGTGGATTGGTCTATTTTCGCAATGTTACAGACAGTTTTAGATTATTGTTTTTTAAGTTGGGGAATTCTTTCAGAAATGTAATAGTGTTTTACTTTTCAGTTGTGTTCCATAGCTGTTGTAATGTTGCTGTCCTTTTTTCTATAGTTGCAGTTAGTTTTACCTTAAACTTGTGTACTTTTATGTTGTGGTATACGTTAGTGTCTATACTGGTTTCCTCTGTTGCTGCTACTGTTATCTGTCTCACCAGTCCTGTGATTTGCCAGTGTTTCCACCTGTGACCTCGTAGTCCCCCAGCCTATCCCAGTGTTGATTGTCAGTTGTGTTCACCTGTGTCTAGTTAGTCTTTGTCTATTTATATGGCTGTGCGTTTTCAGTTCCTTGTTCGTTCGTAAATGTTAAGTCGGTCTTTTGTTAGCTCCTTGTGAGCTATTGTACATTCTATAAGTTCCCATAGTGTATTCGTTTGCTCCTATAGGTATCCATATGGTTCTGAGAAGCCATTCTGATAGGCCATTCGGGCTTCCAACCATATAAAGCCTGATCTAATCGCCGTGCCCTTGATTCTTTGACCTTAACAAACAGATGTGTCTGCACACTCTCTCTTTCATCCACCACAAAAAGCATAAAACCAGCTGGAGCCCAAACAACAAAGGCTTGAGTGACTCAGCGGCACCGCACAAAAGCAGCAAGTGGCGATGACGTGTGTTCGCCTTCAGCGGACGATGAAGGTGTTAAAAAAAAACCCTACTGAATGACACTTTGTCAAGAACCCCACTGACAACGATAACAACATTCCGACCATTTTTTACTGCCGTTGCTGTTGCTTGTATTATTGCTTCATCGTAGTTTTACTACTGTTGTTGCCATTGCTAATGCTTGTATGTATTTCTCTCCGCCTCTCCTCCCTCCCTCTCTCGTTCCCCCACCACCGATACGGTCAAGGCAGATGGCCGCACACCCGTCAGACGTTTCTCCCAGTTAATGGGGGAGTTATTTCGCTGCATGCCGCCGCCACAAAAATGTTTCTCAGGGCGGGACAATGTTGCTCAATGCAAAGTGTATTGAGACAACTTGTGTGATCTGCCACGATGCTACGATTGAAGTGAATTGACTCGACGACGTGCGTCCAAACTATCTGAAGTTGATCAATGCGTCATGCACACTTGAGAGATTTCTAGGAAGAAAACACTGAATAAATGAGTAAACTAGCAGCGCCGCCTACGTTCTGGCTCCGACAGAGTGGTGTGTGTACGCGGGGCGGCCATCTGCCACGCAACGAGCACATTAAAACTTCATCACAGGAAGAGGCTCTTTAATAGGCAGCTGTAGGGCCCAACACAATGCCAAACACACACGCACGCACGCACGCACGCACGAAAGCACACACACACACACACACACACACACACACAGCCGAAAAAGAGCCAGAGGACAGAACAATGGAAGGAAATTAGACAAGGAGAATAATAAGAAGAAAGAGGACGGAACAACAAAAGCCACAAACATCAATCAAACTGTGAAGTGAGGAGGAGACGGCGATGTTGACGAGAACAACAAGCAGATGGAAGTGAAACGCTGTCTGGCTGAGAGTATATTATGTGTCTACTCTGTAGAGAATACAACATGTTATAGACTATATGTGTCTACTCTGTAGAGAATACAACATATTATAGACTCTATATGTGTCTACTCTGTAGAGAATACAACATATTATAGACTCTATATGTGTCTACTCTAAAGAGAATACAACATGTCTGACTGGTATAGAATCTAGGTCAACTATAGAGAATATAACATGTCTGATTGGTATAGATTAGAACCTAGGTCTACTATAGAGAATATAACATCTGTCTGATTGCTATATAATCTATAGAGAATATAACATGTCTGAAGATGTTTGACTACTGGTAAATACCTCCACATTGATATCGTGTGGCGACTAGACGTGCGGGCACGATACTGGGGATACTGGGGAACGATGCGAGTTGGAAAGCATGCCCCACTTCGTTATGCAATACCTGTTGTACCCGTCCGTCCGTCCGTCCATCCATCCGTCCATCCGTATGTCCGTCCGTCTGTGTGTGTGTGTGTGTGTGTGTGTGTGTGTGTGTGTGTGTGTGTGTATATGAGGCCTATATGGAACAATATACAAAGGACGTACTTTTATTTCTCAGTGCAAACCTCCGTGGATATAACAACGTCCAATATCCCAGGCGATATCTAGTCTTGCATCGTTCACCATAATCGATTTTGTTGCCCAGACCCTAAAACCCAGCGTGTAAACAACATCATCAATCTGTCCATTGCTGGTTTCGTGCGGTGCCTTTGTGCTCCCGCGGTGACACTGCTATATCATCACTGACTCCTCACTGCACTGAAGCATCATGGAGGTGACACTGCTATATCATCACTGACTCCTCACTGCACTGAAGCATCATGGAGGTGACACTGCTATATCATCACTGACTCCTCACTGCACTGAAGCATCATGGAGGTGACACTGCTATATCATCACTGACTCCTCACTGTACTGAAGCATCATGGAGGTGACACTGCTATATCATCACTGACTCCTTACTGTATTGAAGCATCATGGAGGTGACACTGCTATATCATCACTGACTCCTCACTGCACTGAAGCATCATGGAGGTGACACTGCTATATCATGACTGACTCCTCACTGCACTGAAGCATCATGGAGGTGACACTGCTATATCATGACTGACTCATCACTGCACTGAAGTATCATGGAGGTGACACTGCTATATCATGACTGACTCCTCACTGCACTGAAGCATCATGGAGGTGACACTGCTATATCATGACTGACTCCTCACTGTATTGAAGCATCATGGAGGTGACACTGCTATATCATGACTGACTCCTCACTGCACTGAAGCATCATGGAGGTGACACTGCTATATCATGACTGACTCCTCACTGTATTGAAGCATCATGGAGGTGACACTGCTATATCATGACTGACTCCTCACTGCACTGAAGCATCATGGAGGTGACACTGCTATATCATCACTGACTCCTCACTGTATTGAAGCATCATGGAGGTGACACTGCTATATCATGACTGACTCCTCACTGCACTGAAGCATCATGGAGGTGACACTGCTATATCATCACTGACTCCTCACTGTACTGAAGCATCATGGAGGTGACACTGCTATATCATCACTGACTCCTCACTGTACTGAAGCATCATGGAGGTGACACTGCTATATCATGACTGACTCCTCACTGCACTGAAGCATCATGGAGGTGACACTGCTATATCATCACTGACTCCTCACTGTATTGAAGCATCATGGAGGTGACACTGCTATATCATGACTGACTCCTCACTGCACTGAAGCATCATGGAGGTGACACTGCTATATCATCACTGACTCCTCACTGTACTGAAGCATCATGGAGGTGACACTGCTATATCATCACTGACTCCTCACTGTACTGAAGCATCATGGATTTGCATGACATTATTTAAATAAACTAGAAATACGAGGAAATGACAGAGGGAGAGTTTTCTGTTGCACGGTAAGACTACCGTCATTAGTATTATTGCCACCACCATGGGTGGGTCAGTCGCGTAACTTTCCTGACGTTAAGCTGTTGTTCAACAACACAGCCATGCAAAATAACATTGACAGCTATGAGGTGGCGGAAGATTGACCTGCATAGCAACAGTTGCCATTGGACAATCACTTTTTGGGGTGGGATTTAGCAAAGGGCTAATTGACCCTTGTTAGATCTCTAACTCTTGAGTTAAATTAATGTTCAACATCTGCATTACTTAAGTTAATTTACAAGAAGTCTACACAATTAGAGAATGTAGAAGAATTGTTATTTTGATCGGTACCAACATCAATACCGTGTGGAATTGTGTAGGCCTACATATGCTTTAGTTTTGTGTCTGACGGGCTTAATCTCATCAAATGGTGGTCCGTGGCTCAAATGCAGAATAAATAATGGGCCTTGCCGCCTTGATATGAAAAGGGTTGAAAACCACTGTGCTGTATAGCACATGGAGGTGACACTGCTTTGATCACTGACTCCTGACTGTACTGTAGCACATGGAGGTTCAAGATTAAAGCTCCCCATCCCGTCCCACCTCATCTCTGAAAACAGACACGCTCTCAGAGAGAGAGAGAGAGAGAGAGATGCAAATTCACCACGGTAGGGAGAACAGTGCCAAATCTGTGCCGAGAGAGAGAGAGAGAGAGAGAGAGAGAGAGACTTCCAAGTCTTAATATCCCTCAGAAGTCTATTATCTGTCCCAAAGGCAACCTGCAGCTACACAAAACACATAAGGAAGAAAGAGGTTCACTCTCGCACGCACACACACACGCGCGCACACACACGCGCGCACACACACACACACGCGCACACGCACGCGCACGCGCACACACACACACACACACACACACACACACACACACACACACACACACACACACACACACACACACACACACACTGAAATCTGAAGCCGAAAACAAGAGATGACACACCGATCACTTCACCCAAACCTCTGAACCTATCCTCTATATACATTCACAGACGTGGCTGCAGTCGCTCAGGGGGAAGATCAGCCGGTTCGCAACCGTGAGGTTCCCAGTCCCCCAGAGTCAGTGTCGAACAGTCCTTGAGCAATTAAGACACTGAACCCCTAATTGCTCCCGATGTGCATGTTGGTGCCTTGCATGGTTTCCTCCGACATCGGTGTGTGAATGTGTGTGTGAATGGCTGAATGTAATGCACAATCTATGTAAAGCACTTTAAATGAAAAGTGCTATATAAATGCACCATTTCCCATTTGCATGCCTGATCCTGCCTGAATCTTTTCCTTGTTAATTGTATAAGCCTCCACTCATGTCAACCATGAAACAAACATTTATCTTCTGAGGACCGAAAGAAAATCCTCATAATGTCTATTTCTCAAATTATTCTATATTTTCGGGGCTTTTGGTCCTCACACGTAGTACACACGCACACGCACGCATGCGCACACACACACACACACAAACACACACACACGCGCGCTTTGAAGGAAAGCGCAACAATCCCCAAAACATCTTTCAAAGCATGTCACATTAACAAGCTGGCCTCGCTAAAACAAAGAGGCCTGTATGTGATACGTACTGTAGGCTACGTGCGTGCCATTCAGCCATCCTGTTGTTTTTGTTTAGATTTCATCTCCAGTTTTAGTATTATTTTGACTGTATTATTATTATTATTTATTCCAGGTTGTTTTTCTGAAGGCGTGGCATACACACAGGATGCTGTTTGATGCAGGCGCCCATGCGTGCGTGCGTTGCGACCATGCCCGCACGGCGCGTGTGTGTTGCCATGCCCGGTGCACCATCGCATGGAGAGCACTGCACAACTCAGCTTGGCATCAAGATATTCCACAGTGAAAGTATTTAAAAAAGTTACAGGACACGACGCATGCACATGCGCTGCGCGTCAATCATATAGCTTCGGCGAGATGTAAGGAAATTCAGTCCAGAGACCTTCTCCTGGAAGATTGCTATTGATCCAAAAGTGCAAAGACTGGAGTCCAGTCAAAATGCACTCTTGCATGGTGGGAGATGAAATTATCATGCAAGCTGTCAGTTATTCAGTATACGGTCTGGAGCAGTGAGAATGTCAGGTGGGAACTGAAAGCAATTGTAAAAACTGCAGGGCACAAAACTATACTCTATACTGTCTGTGAGTAAATAATACTTATTTTCTAACACACAAGCAGTCAAGCACACACACACACACACACACACACACACACACACACACACACACACACACACACACACACACACACACACACACACACACACACACACACACACACACACACACACACCAGTGGACCAGTGGAAACGCTGTGTTTGATCAGCTGACGGACGGCATGCGCCCGGGGGTCCTCCTCAGCCAGGTTCAACTGCAGGACGAGGAGGAGAGGGATGGATCATATCATTATTAGGTTGTCTCCGTCGGGTGGAGGAAACCTCATATGTCCAAAAAAAACCTGTTACTGTTCAGGATTCAAATTCAAAGATACAGCAAAAGTACCACATCTACTACGAGCTCAAAACGAGGCGCCTATATTCGAGGTGCGTTCCGAGCTTGTGCATGATCTGCTACTCTTATTAATGCTTTTGTGTGACGCTATATTGTGTCATTATGGAAATCGACCGACATCGACCAACATTGACCGGCATTGACCAACATTGACCGGCATTGACCAACATTGACCGGCATTGACCAACATCGACCGGCATTGACCAACATTGACCGACATTGACATCGACATCGATTTAGGGAAAGAAAAAGGGCGTTGATTTAGGGAAAGAAAACCAACAAAAAGTCATAGTTATATGGAGATAAGAGATTTCTGCCCCGACATCAACGATATGCAGGCCCACCAGGGGGGTCCCCACATGGTGCGTGCGTGCGTGCCTGAGTGAGTGAGCGCGTGCGTAACGTAAAGGTCAGTCAGGGTTGAAACTGTTTTGTAATATCTGTGAGACAGAACCATAACCAGAGTTGCAATTATTATGCCCCGTCCCCTGCATGTTGAACGTTTGATTGTCAGCAGTAAAGTGGACAGAGTATAACGCTTTTGTCGGGAAGAAACCTTGTATCTTCTGTATCTGCATATAGTTTTTTTTTGTAATTGTAGGGCATCAGACGAAAGTGTCGGAACTCTGCACTATGCGTTTTAAGCTGCTACTTTAGCATTTGGGGTTTTTGAGTGGTGCTAGCCACTCCTAAGTGTGTCCGTCCGCATGTCCAAGCATGGAACGTACGTATTTTTAAGCACGGAACATCCTGACCACCAAGTTTCATCAAGTTTCACTGCCTAACACACACACACACACACACACACACACACACACACACACACACACACACACACACACACACACACACACACACACACACACACACACACACTTGTACAGTACAGCACGAGTACAATACGTACAGTAGGATGCGGCCTATAGGCAATTTCCTAAGCGCCTAAGAGCTAAACTACTCAATCTAATAGACTTCCCTGCCTTGGAGTTGGATGGAGCTAAACTTCTTCCAAACGTGTCGGATGTGAGGCGGCATCGACTCACTTGCTCTGCCGCCGCGCAACGTCGCCCACGATGAATGCGCGGCCTCTAACGATGCATTTGTTTTAGAAGTTGTTTACCACATTCCAGACGTTCCATTCACCGTTTCTTTAATTGCACTCCGAGGGATGAAAAGACGACAGAAGTTGAGCTTGTGAGGCGTCATGTTCAGTCATGCCCCCCCCCCCCCACACACACACACACACACACACACATGCACATCAACGGACAAATCATATGTTTTTAAGAACGACGCACGCCACTCTCTGCCCGACGCCCACCCTCCTTGCCCACTATGTGCGTGCGTGCATGCGTGTGTGCATGCATGCATGAGTGTGTGTGTGTGTGTGCGTGTGTGCATGCGTGCATGCATGCGTGTGTGCGTGTGGGTGTCTGCGTGCGTGCGTGCGTGCGTGCGTGCGTGCGTGCGTGCGTGCGTGTGTGCGTGTCTGCGTGCGTGCGTGCCTGATCATGGCGTTATGCTTTTTTAATGGCCGAGGCTACAGTGTGGCGGTGCAAAGCGAGGCAAAAGGGCGACTTTAGCTTAGTTCAGCTAAAAGTGGTGAGACGACCGACTGCCACAAAGTCCACATGCTGCGGTTCAAAGCCGTCTATCCACGTTTGGATCTTAACAAGGAGGGGGAGAGGGGGGGAAAGGCCCCCACTGCACACATACAGTACTAGAGCATGGGAGAGAAGGCACAACCCACAGCCTCAGATCTTCTGCCCCTGTGTGCATATATGCATATGTACACATGCACGCACGCATGCGTGCACACACGCGCACACACACACACACACACACACACACACACACACACGCGCACACGCACACATGCACACGCACATGCAAACACACACACACACACGCACACACACACACAGAGTGAGACATCAAAACGCTAACATTAAAGGGCACACGGACAATCACATCAAGAACGCACAGCAAGGGCCACAAGAGTGCTGACACACACACACACACACAGAGAAAACAAACAAGGCGTGTGCGCGCGCACACGCACACACACACCCACGCACACACACACGCACACGCACACACGCATACACACACGCAAAGAAATCACATGTGCACACACACACACACACACACACACACACACGGATGGACAGTCGTACGGATGAGCGGTGTGAGTCCTGTGTCCCTGCCCGGCCAGCTGTGGGAGGTCAGCGCAGCCACAGCTAGTTCTTACTATCAGGGGCCAGCATTAAGTCCTGCCGCTTCAAACACGGCCCTTTGAAGTCACACCAAAGTCACACACTAGCATCTCTCATCTCCCATCTCCCTTTTAACACTGAGGCACCCCCTCCCCTCCCTCTCCTCTGCTCTCCACCCCGCCTTTTCATGCTCCTGGCTTTGAATTCCACTTTATATATATATATATATATTTATTCAGCTGTTGTCTGGCAGAAACCTTGTATCTCCATATTTTTCACTTTCTTTTAGTTTTTTTTCGTAAATTAACGACCTTCTTGATTATACCATGCAGCGTCACACGAAAGCATCGGAAGCGGCAGCAGATCCGCAAGCTCGGAAAAACGAAGAGCGGGATAATTAATCCTGAAAAGTAACGGATTTGGACACGTGAGGTTTCCATCCCGAAATAGACAATATCTTTTTATTCTTTCTTTTTTTTGTAAAGGGCACACGTCGTTAAAATTCTTCCGCCTGACGTGCTCCTTTTTCAGGCAAGTAACAAGCGTTCAAAAGGTAGTGCTGTGGAGGTCCAACAAAGTATAGCAGCCGAGCCTCTGATGTTCAATGTCGGTCGACTGTTAAATGCAGCGTTGTGGCTTTTGATGCTCCTTTGCATGGCAGCTTTCATCTGATGCCGGCGCAAAAGTAAATAAAAATGACTATAACGTTCCGATCCAGAGCGATTCTATTTGTGCATCCTTATCACTGATGATTGATAAACATGCCCCAATGTTGCCCCATGCATGCATCAAAGCCGCTTGGAAACAACGAGCCTCTGGCCACGTCTCACACACGAAGAAGGTGGAACGTTCAAAGTATTGTGGTAATGCTTTGCATTACAGTGCCCACGTTCCACTGTGTTAACATAGGCGATGTTAGGCTCTCCCAGCAGGGGAAGGGGGGGGGGGGATTATTTAAACCAATAATCTGTATGAGATTATTGGGTTAGAAAGTAACAATCAATGCAAAAAGGTATTCTGGATGTGGCACTTGCAAGCTGAAATAGCTCAGTTGTCCTTTCACGCACATGTTTCCTTTTTTTCTTGATTGTCTGATTGTTCTTGTGTAATAATAAAGATGAAAAGAGTTGAACCACGTGATCTGCTTCCAAGTGGTTGATTGCTGGACTGGTCCCCACCTGTCCCCAGCCCTATTTAATGAGATTGTTGCTCTGTGTTTTGTTAGCCCTGATGAAGACCGCTTACTGTAGGTCGATGCATGCACGGTTCAATAACGTTTTCCTCCTTTTTGAGTGGTGCAACCACTCCCTTACGGAGCTATGTGTGTGGCTGGGTGGCTGGGTGGGTGCATGGGTGCCTGGGTATGAGCACGAAAATAGCATTGTTCTTTGTCACCACCTGTGCGCAACCACACACACACGCACATATTAACTGTATATATGGTAATTTCGAGTGTGCCAGTACAGTACCGTGACAGCAGTACAGTACAGTGGAGGGTACTCCATGGTATTTCTCAACCGTTTCGGACGTGGGGCAGCTCGCCGGAATCGGCCCGGCCCCATGGGCGCGTTTCTGGACCCCCAGAGACCCCCATATGGTAACTCTCTCATTGCTCTACCGTTTCGGACGTGGGGCGGCTCGCCGGACCCGGGCCGGTACCCTGGCTGTGGTCCTGTGGGTCTGGAACCCCACACGGAGTTGCACCACTCACTTCACACCGGTGTGATTTTTAACTATTAAGTGTGCCCGGATCTCCGTTTTTTTCTATAGATGTGTTATCCCGATTGATCCCAGGATTATATACTGTATACCTGCACACCTCCTGAGCACCTGGTTGCATCCTCGCCTCTATTGAAATATCTTTATTGTCAATGGCGTTTTTTAAACAAACATTGAACTTAAAACAAACATTAAACCTTTATATAGGAGGGGCTAGAGCCCCTCAAAGATATATGAACCATGTTAGGTTATTAATAAAACATTATATGGACAGGGTTTGAGTCACTGCAATTTCCTGGTGTTTGGACATTTAAACAAGTTTGTAAACAAACTGAACTCTGACTGGGGAGGGAGTCTGGGAGATAAGAGGGTTATTGTTTGAATCCAATAATGATCATTATAACAATGTGAAGAAAAAAAAATGAAGGACAAACTTTATATTCGTGGACAATCAATTGTATGTGGTGTCATTAAAATGAATCTCTTTATGGCACACGGACTATATCTAGAAAATAAAAACATGGTACATTTAACCCTAGAACACTAAACACGGATGATTTTCACCCGGACGATTTCTTTGTGTGCAATTTTCATAATGTGGCTGATGTCTGCAGTGAGTGGGTCTTTCAGTACCTTCATGATGCTCACGCAGTGACATTATAGAAGGTCGTTTTTTTTCCCTGCCCACATCCCTGTTTTTTTTTTCTACAGGCAGGTGTTCGGGTGAATTTCTACCGTGTTTAGTGATAGTGTGACCGAGAAAAGTCCCAATAGTTTTTCACAGATTTTGCCTCCCCATGATGCATGAAATATATATATATATATTTTTTTTGTGAAGTCATGATGAAATATTAAGAGTAGCTCAAGAGAGCTCAAGTTGCCATGTATTGCTGAGTGACGGTGCAACAAAAAATATGTTTAGTATGCTATGGTTAAAAAAGGTTGCAGACCCCGGATGTACACTATTACACATGAAGGCCTACACATAACATATATAACACATATTTTCATTGTTGAAAATCATGAAAAACGACATATAGTATGTTGTCAAAAACGATCAAAAGCAACATACTATATACTTCATGGTTTTTGATGATGAAAAAAAAAGATGAGTCATGAAAAACGACATGGTTGATGGTTTTCGACGACATACGATAGTATGCCATTCAGAGCCTGAGGTTCCATTACTGTGGATCTGTTGAAAAACAACACACGTATACAAAGTACAAAAAAAATTGAATACTTCACCACAGCTTGTAACCCCCTCACCCCCCCCCCCCCCCTCTCTCTCTCTCTCTCTCTCTCTCTCCCCAATTCCCCCAACCCCTTCCTATACCCTGGGAAAAAACGTGGAAGCTCAGAGATCCAGAAACATATGTGGTTAGCCATAAAACTTCACATGCACTCTCTGTACCCGAACCCACCCCCCAAGCCCCCAGACAACCCCCCCCCCCCATCCACCGCTCAGTCAACACACACACACACACACACACACACACACACACACACACACACACACACACACACACACACACACACACACACACACACACACACACACACGCACGCACTCATGCACACACGCGCACACACACACGCACACACACACACACACACACACACACACACACACACACACACACACACACACACACACACACACACACACACGCAGGACCTACAAGGAGGAGAGAAAGAGCCACACATGAGAGGAGACGTGGAAACAATGGGAAGAGGAAGAGGCATAAGGCAACAATAAGGAAGAGGAAGAGGCATAAGGCAACAATCTGAGCTGTCTGTGGTGGAGAACAAAAACAAAGAGGGTTTTTTTGGGTGGGGGGGTGGCAGGGGGGGGGGGGGAGGGGGGGGGAGACAATGGCGACAGTCTTTGGGACGGTGACTGCAGGCTAAACCATCGGAGCTGCATGCGCGGGCCGCCAGAACAATGGCCGTCCGTGTGGCTGCGGCTGCAATTGCAGCGAAGGTGAAACGCAACCCTTTAGACAAACGTAAACACCAGGACAATGGAGACGCTCGCTTCTCTTTTGAACAAAAGATGCTTTTCGCCTTCAAGCCGCGGGGAGGAAGGATGCAACGGCGGAGAAACCCCCCCCCCCGACCAACGTGGAGGCACCAGCCTCTATAGCCCTGCAGGACGAGACCCTGCATGGCTATTGTCGTGGTGTAGCAGGAAAGATATCGGATCAAAACACAATGGTTCTTGTATTCCTATACTGAGCAATGTGTTTAGGGTTAGGCATATTTGCACTTAGGTTAAGTTTAGGTTATAATCTTAGGATTAGGCATATGGTTTTACCGAGGTTATACGTTTAGGTTATAAGGTTATGTTTAAGCATATAGTTTTACCGAGGTTACATTTAAGAATACCGGATGGCGACCATCACCAGATTTGACCCGGGGCGAGCCTGTTTTGGGGCAAGTGTTCTTGTGTCATCATCATCATTATCAGTTCCATGTCCTCGGTGCCCTCTTCTCTAGGCAGGGACCACATCCGATACGGCCGCGCTACACTGGTGGCAGATTGGGTTTCAGGCCCCGAACGTCAAACTCCTGTCTTCTCCGTTTCCCAAAGCGTTTTGTGAGATATATAATCTCTTCTGATCCTTGCCATGTGATTGGGAAGGGGAAATATAATTCCTTTTTTCCCCCCTCCCCTGTCAGTGCTGTTAGGGAGGAAGGGGGGGGGGGGGGGGGGGAATCCTACTTTGCAAGAGATTTGTTTCAGGCTTCAAATGTTTGGGTCACATATGTTGGTCATTAAGTTACCATGCAGGCTTTCGCGTCTTCAGAACAGGAGCTATCTGATGTTTTGTTCCCAGGCTCGAGGAAGCATAGGAGCCGATATAAGCTATACTTTCGAACCGACGCGCCTATTTTGATTGATTGATTTTCATATTTTTTATTCAAAGAATGTCAACAAATTCCAAACACGTTAGACAAAAGTCTTCACTAATAGCGGATATGGCAGATCTACAAGCTACATGCATGTGCTTTGTTCGCTGTTTTCGAAAACAGGGCTTATGTGGTATACATTACAGTAAAATGCTCCTCTGTGTTATCTCACTCTCTTGCCTATACACCAACGTGTCACTTTGAAGAGCCATCCTCAAATTGAAAGGTCCTGCGTAAGCTAACATAATAATCCCATCCCCCCCCCCCCCCCCCCACCACCCCAAATTTGTTTTTGATTGATACGCTCTTGGCCGAGCGGCTTCTCAATTGAAGGACGACAGCCCATTGGTCGAATCCAAGGAAGCCGTCATTGGATATAGAAGCGGAGAATCACGCAGTATAGTGAAGTCATGTGATTGGTCACATGGTTTTGGGTTATGGGGGGGGGGGGGGTTGGGGATGGGAGGGAGGGCTCTCTGCTACCACATCGGCGCCTGGCCCGCTTCCAGACAAGCCCCCCCCCCCCTCCCCCCCCCCCCCCCTGACCACAGTGCCACGGACTGTCTGTCTGTGTGTGGAACAACCGTACGACTGAGCCAGACTCCAAATGAAGGGGTTCAGGGCCCAAAATTGGGGGTCTCGCTTTTTGCTTACATCCGCCTACAGTGGAATTGTTGGGGGGGATGGGGTTTGTTGAGGTTGGCGGTGACAGAGAGGGAGCCATGGTTCCCATGCAGAGCTCTGCTGAGGGAACTCTCTCTCTCTCTCTCTCTCTCTCTCTCTCTCTCTCTCAAGGCTGCATGGTTCTATGGTGGTGGAAAAGAGTACTCAAATGTTGTACCGGCACTTACGGTAAGTAGAAGTATCAATAATCCACCCTTAGATATACACTGTTACAAGTAAAAGAAAGTTCAAAATGTACTGTATTATATGTACAATATTTGGTTCCGAGATCTTGTGGAGTAGAAGTAAAAGCATTCAAAAATCGTACTTAAGTAAATGTACTTAGTTACCTTCCATCCACCACTGCATAATACGTCTGCATCAGCACACGCCAGTCTGTCTGTCTGCCTGCCTGCCTGTCTGCCTGCCTGCGGAGAAGGAGAAGATGTGCGCATGCAGCCGACAAGCATGCAGGGAGAGAAAAAAAGAGAAGGGGTTTCTGGGTAAACCAACATGTGCCGACAAGCAGACCTCCAAAACTCTCAACTTCATGTTGGCCTATGGTTGTGTGTGTGTAAAAACAAAACCACCGATTGGTTGAGCAGGGAAGGAAATCCCTGTTGCTTACACATACGCGCACGCTCGCTCGCACACACACGCACACACACGCACACGCGCACACACACACACACACACACACACACACACACACACACACACACACACACACACACACACACACACACACACACGCCAGTTTTGTTTTATTGTTTCCATTTCCAATTGTATTTCCTTTCAATTGTTTCAACTGTCACTTGTTTGACTTTATACTTACTGCAGTTGACAGTCTATATGCTCAAGTTCAATATTGTACCTTTCAATAGAGAAGCAGTCTCACATTCATAGTGTTCATTTCACTCAGATAGAGACAGTCTAAGGTCAGAAATACACACCATAATCAATACATTATGATCACGATATCTATGTGTATTTATAAAGTCATATATGATCCTTTTCTACAACTCCATCCTGCTTCCATGTGTCGGGTGTCAGGCTTGGACGTTGGAGCATCTGGTGCTGTATCCAGTTCTCTGTTTCCAAAACACTGGGTCGGGATCCATCTGTGGGTTAGGTTGGGGAACGATTTTTATGGGGGGAGAGAGAGAGAGAGAGAGAGAGAGAGAGAGAGAGAGAGAGAGAGAGAGAGAGAGAGAGAGCAGAGACAGAGAGAGTGTGACAGAAATTTGATTTGACTTGATTGTATTAGACGTAAAGCATGATAAACAAGTTACATCATGTTCATCTAAGAAGCGTCAAGGATAAAAAACGCAATACAGTCTTCCGACTTATTTTCATTGTGGTCCTTGGTCTGGACAAACAACTGGGACAATCAGGCACACATTAAATCAATAAATAAAACAATCAAGAGCTATGCCTACATCATAAATACATGTGATCTCATTACTAATATATATAGTTAAACATGATACTATTCTGCAACATTTGGGAGGGGGTTGAGTCCAAGTCGAGACCGAGACCGACGGGATTCGAGACCAAGACCGGAACTTGTTTACAGAAAACACTGCGAGAGCAGATGGGCGCGTCAGCTACACTCTACAGCTACACACACTCATAATATGGGTATAATACACTTATTTCATTGCATTGTAGTGACCTGTGACTCGAGTAGACACGGTGGGGGAAGAGTCCCGAGTCTCTTGGTGTGAGACAGAGTCAAGACCGAGTCAAATTACGTGCGAGACCGAGACGAGCCTAGAGTATATAAAAAGTTTGAGTCGAGACCGGACTTGAGTACTAGAACAAGGGCCATGAGGAATAGGACTACATAGTCATGAACCAATATCAGCTACACAGATCACAACCTTCGATGTCAGCCACAACACAGCAGACATACTGTAGACACATCAATTGACGGCTGATATGTCAAAGAAGTCACACAGGATAGTGACCATTTCAGCAGGTCACCAATTCCCCGGGCATTGATGTACTAAATATCTATTTATTGTGACTGTACTTTATGTTGTCCTTTAACCACTGTGCAGTTCCAAAAGGAAAATAGTGTACTTTGAAGTTGAAGTGGGGGGACGTCATGCAGGATATGCCAGTCGTGTTTCGGGGCTTTCCTCGCCAGTGCCAAGGCTGCAGACTCTCGTCCGGAGCCCGGCCGGGGCGATTCCCTGACACGACAATAAAGACTATATTATTATATAGTTGAATTAAGCCAGAACATTTGAAAGTGTATTTGAAAAAGCCCCTGTGTAGTTGAAGTACAACGATACGCAAATGTAACACCATCCGTGGACATGACATCAACCCCCGTGGGTATTATTATTTCAACGGAGCGGTTCCACCAACATCACACACACACACACACACACACACACACACACACACACACACACACACACACACACACACACACACACACACACACACACACACACACACACACACACACACACACACACACACAGTATCATCATACGGACGTCAAAGCCTTGCCTCAGCCAATCACGGCGCGTCTCTGTGATCCTTGTTCCACTTCCTGTTTAGGGCCCGGTGTGGCGTTGTTTCGCCGGCAGAGCCTTTGATCTCCCCTGCTCTCCTGTGGGCGGGACAGGTAGCAGCTGTTCTCCCATGGTCGGGGGAGGGGGGGGGGGGGAGGCAATAGCACAGAGCCCATCGTTGGGATGATGGGAATAAGAAGAAGTTGGCACAGACTGGCAGACTGTGCACATGGCACACGGGGAGGGGGCTTGTTGTTGCCGGGTTAATTAGCCGTCCACTGTTTAACAGTCAAGAGTCCTGATAGCTGTCAGCATTGATTCCAGAAGACAACGTCCTCCTGAGGTCACGACTGGTCCCCAACCTTTTAGTTGTGATCTGTTGTCCCGTATGAGCTGTTCTGTCGACTCCACGCCCATCATACTACTGTAGCTCTTATAGGGCTGCTGGGTGGAAATAGTTTCCGACATTTAGAACCAATAATCCACTTTATTTTGTTGTACATACAGTATAGGCCCATATATATGTTTTTTTCTTTTTTCAAATTAAAAAATAGCAAATGTATAGCACAAGCTCAAAACATCTTGCGCTTGTGGATCTATAGAATTGATGCTGTTTGTGTGGCGCTGTAGTATATGATGATGATCAAGTAGGGCGTTAGTTTACGGGCCCGTAAGTATGTAAGTATGCACTGCAGTACTGTTAGTTGTGGTGAAAATCAGGCTAATTGTGAATAGTAGGTTAAACTGTTTCCTTTTTAAGTGGGGAAGGAACACATTAACACTGCAGTATTGCCTTCATTTCTGTTTGACAAGTTTAAAAGTATAACTTTACAAAATAAAATGTTAAAATGATTTAATTAATTTTTCAATTAGAGCTGATCTACAAGCTTAAAGTTCAGCTAATTTCTTTAACTACTTATTCAATGTAAAATGCTAGATGTTTACTTAACTTGACTCATTTATCCAAGCTTAAAGGGTAAAGTAATTAATAATTTGTTTAAAATGTTGACTTTAATAAGTTAAGACATTCAATTTAGGCATGCATTGTTTAAAAACACTGTTTAAAAGACAGTGAATATATATGTTTAAATATGTTTAAAATATATTGAATGTTTAAAATCAAGAGTGGTTAAAAAGAGAACCTGTTTTGAAAGGATTATCATTAAATGATAATCCTTTCAAATCTTTGTTTCTTTGTGTTTGAAGGTTTTCACCCTAATCTTTGTTTCTTTGTGCTTGAAGGTTTTCAACCTAACTGAAATGACCAGCCAATCACCAATGAAGCCAACACTGAGCTAAACGGTTGGGGGAAAAAAAATCATTGGATTGAGTTGGAAATTGGAGTTGCGTCCTTTATGTCCTTTGGAGTGGAACAGAGATTACTTTACAGTCGTAATGGAAGAAATCCAAACGTTGGAAATAATCGTGACAACAATGACCCATCAGCCCTATAGTAGCCCACATGTACATTTAGTACAGTGGTTTTCAACCAGTGGTCTGGGAACCACCATGTGGTCCTTGAGGGGGTTCCAGGTGGTCCCTATAGCTAAATAATGGAGAGTTGGTAACCTAATGGACCCTTATAGATCTTTAACTCTTGAGTGTAAAATGAAACCATTTTCCACTCAAGAGTTACATTATTGTTAAACATCTGCATTACTTAATTTACAAGAAGTCTACATTCTCTTCTGTCAATTCAATAATTGATTCTTCTATCAATTCTTCTCTTCTTCAAAGAGAATAATTGTTATTTTGACCAACGCTTGCCAACAGCATGGAATTGTGTGTCAACGATAACAATATTGTATACGTTTTGGGTCATCAAATGGTGGTCCGTGGATCAATTGCCGAATAAATAATGGGCCTTGATTTGAAAAGGCTTGAAAAACACTAGCATCCAACTATTATATCAATGGACACCTTATCGTCGACCTGACTGGACAATGCATGGAACTGGCTGCGTGTAACATTTGCCACAGTGCCCGTCTTCACATACACCAGTCTGAACATCAAGCACACCACTTAACAATACACCAAACCAATAAGAAAACTACATTTTGAATGGCTACGCAGGAGCCCTGGGTCTCCATCTAAAGGACGGTGACCTCTTACCCAGAATGGACGTCTATACAAAGAGCTGCTCACAGGCAGCAGCTATACCAGTACATTACTCAAGTAATGTGCCCGAGTTCATATTGGAGGCTTTTTTCCCCCATTTTTTACTTTACTTGAGTATGTCAAATTTCAACTGCAATACATCCAAGAGGCAAATATTTTACCTTCGACTACACTACATTTATTTGAAAACCTACTAGATATGTAACATTTCAGATTTCTACAAAGCATACATTATTCAATTAAGACCTGTTTTATACGTCTTCTATTTGAAGCTTGTACGTCGACCATTTTCAAGTTGTTCTGAAAAGTTCTGAAGAAAAACTAAGTAGCCTACTTTTACTTTGGTAGCCTACTTTAACTCTCTCTCGACGCAAATAGTTTAGCACTTTTGTTTTTAATTACCAACAGAGCATTTCTACATTGTGGTAGCCTATTGCTTTACTTAATATAAATATACAAATGTATAAGTAACATAACTAAACTGTCTGAGTACTTGTTCCAGCAGTGTCAAAGAGCAGGTGCCAGGGCCTTGTGACCGGGGTTGAGCAGCAGTGGAGATAATATAAGACCTTCTCAGAGCTCCACAGGCAGCTCTTCAAGTGGCTACGCTGACCTTCCACTGATGAAAGCCCTGTAAATGCTACTTTAACAATATCATGATGCCCTTTCTATATGAAAGGCAACGAACGATAAACCCAACAGCCAATGAAAGACCCTTTCTATATGAAAGGCAACGTACAGTGCACCCCGATTCCTCGGCCAATGAAAGACCCTTTTCTATTTGAAAGGCAACACACACTGCATCCCTCAGCCAATGAAAGACCCTTTTCTATATGAAAGGCATTAATGCACTTTGCACCCCGCAGCCAATGAAGACCTGCAAAGAGAAGAGAGAATGTTTGAGTGCAAAGTGTGTGTGTGTGTGTGTGTGTGTGTGTGTGTGTGTGTGTGTGTGTGTGTGTGTGTGTGTAGCCCATGTTCAAAAATGATGAAAAACGAGGTAAAAAAAATAAATCAAAATTTCAAAAAACGATGGGCTATAACCCATGTTTTCTTTTTTTTTTCAAAACCTCAAAAATTATGGAAAACGGCGTGCTATAGTATGCCGTACGGTATGGGCTATAGCCCATGTTAAAAAATTATGAAAAACGAGGTTAAAAAAAAAAAAAAAAAAAAAAAAAACGATGGGCTATAACCCATGTTTTTTTTCCCCATTTTTTCCAAAACCTCAAAAATTATGAAAAACGGCATGCTATAGTATGCCGTACGGTATGGGCTATAGCCCATGTTCAAAAATGATGAAAAACAAGGTTATTTTTTTTTCAAAATAAAAAAAAACGATGGGCTATAACCCATGTTTTTTTTGTTTAAAAAAAAAAAAAATTCAAAACCTCAAAAATGATGAAAAACGGCGTGCTATAGTATGCCGTACGGTATGGGCTATAGCCCATGTTCAAAAATGATGAAAAAACGAGGTTAAATTATTTTTTCAAAATTTCAAAAAACGATGGGCTATAACCCATGTTTTTTTTTTTTTTTTTCAAAACCTCAAAAATGATGGAAAACGGCGTGCTATAGTATGCCGTACGGTATGGGCTATAGCCCATGTTAAAAAATTATGAAAAACGAGGTTAAAAATAAATCAAAAAACAAAAAAAACGATGGGCTATAACCCATGTTTTTTTCCCCATTTTTTCCAAAACCTCAAAAATTATGAAAAACGGCATGCTATAGTATGCCGTACGGTATGGGCTATAGCCCATGTTCAAAAATGATGAAAAACAAGGTTCTTTTTTTTTTCAAAAAAAAAAAAAACGATGGGCTATAACCCATGTTTTTTTTGGTTTTTTTTAAAAGAAATTCAAAACCTCAAAAATGATGGAAAACGGCGTGCTATAGTATGCCGTACGGTATGGGCTATAGCCCATGTTCAAAAATGATGAAAAACGAGGTTAAAAAAAAACGATGGGCTATAACCCATGTTTTTTTTTTTTTTTTTTTTTTTCAAAACCTCAAAAATGATGAAAAACTGCGTGCTATAGTATGCCGTATGGTATGGGCTATAGCCCATGTTCAAAAATGATGAAAAACAAGGTAAAAAAAATAAATCAAAATTTCAAAAAACGATGGGCTATAACCCATGTTTTTTTTTTTTTTTTTTTTTTTTAGAACCTCAAAAATGATGAAAAACGGCGTGCTATAGTATGCCGTACGGTATGGGCTATAGCCCATGTTCAAAAATGATGAAAAACGAGGTTAAAAATAAATCTAAATAAAAAAAAAACGATGGGCTATAACCCATGTTTTTTTTTTTTTTTCATTTTTTTCAAAACCTCAAAAATGATGAAAAACGGCGTGCTATAGTATGCCGTACTGTATGGGCTATAGCCCATGTTCAAAAATGATGAAAAACGAGGTAAAAAAAAAGAAATCAAAATTTCAAAAAACGATGGGCTATAACCCATGTTTTTTTTTTTTTTTTTTTTTTTTAAACCTCAAAAATGATGAAAAACGGCGTGCTATAGTATGCCGTACGGTAGGGGCTATAGCCCATGTTCAAAAATGATGAAAAACGAGGTAAAAAAAAAATCTAAATCTCAAAAAACGATGGGCTATAGCCCATGTTCAAAAATGATGAAAAACGAGGTTAATTATTTTTTTCAAAATTTCAAAAAAACGATGGGCTGTAACCCATGTTTTTTTTTTGTTTTTCTTTTTCAAAACCTCAAAAATGATGTAAAACGGTGTGCTATAGTATGCCGTACGGTATGGGATATAGCCCATGTTCAAAAATAATGAAAAACGAGGTAATTTTTTTTTTCAACATTTCAAAAAACGATGGGCTATAACCCATGTTTTTTTTTTTTTCTATTTTTTTTAAAACCTCAAAAATGATGAAAAACGGCGTGCTATAGTATGCCGTACGGTAGGGGCTATAGCCCATGTTCAAAAATGATGAAAAACGAGGTAAAAAAAAAATCAAAATTTCAAAAAACGATGGGCTATAGCCCATGTTCAAAAATGATGAAAAACGAGGTTAATTATTTTTTTCAAATTTTCAAAAAACGATGGGCTATAACCCATGTTTTTTTTTTGTTTTTTTTTTCAAAACCTCAAAAATGATGTAAAACGGCGTGCTATAGTATGCCATACGGTATGGGCTATAGCCCATGTTCAAAAATGATGAAAAACAAGGTTAATTTCTTTTTTCAAAATTTCAAAAAACTATGGGCTATAACCCATGTTTTTTTTTTTTCCATTTTTTTCAAAACCTCAAAAATGATGTAAAACGGCGTGCTATAGTATGCCGTACGGTATGGGCTATAGCCCATGTTCAAAAATTATGAAAAACGAGGTTAAAAAAAAAAAAAAAAAAAAAAAAAACGATGGGCTATAACCCATGTTTTTTTTCCCAATTTTTTCCAAAACCTCAAAAATTATGAAAAACGGCATGCTATAGTATGCCGTACGGTATGGGCTATAGCCCATGTTCAAAAATGATGAAAAACAAGGTTCTTTTTTTTTTCAAAATAAAAAAAAACGATGGGCTATAACCCATGTTTTTTTTTGTTTTTTTTTTAAAGAAATTCAAAACCTCAAAAATGATGAAAAACGGCGTGCTATAGTATGCCGTACGGTATGGGCTATAGCCCATGTTCAAAAATGATGAAAAAACAAGGTTAAATTCTTTTTTCAAAATTTCAAAAAACGATGGGCTATAACCCATGTTTTCTTTTTTTTTTTTTTTTTAGAACCTCAAAAATGATGAAAAACGGCGTGCTATAGTATGCCGTACGGTATGGGCTATAGCCCATGTTCAAAAATGATGAAAAACGAGGTTAAAAATAAATCTAAATTAAAAAAAAACGATGGGCTATAACCCATGTTTTTGTTTTTTTTTCATTTTTTTCAAAACCTCAAAAATGATGAAAAACGGCGTGCTATAGTATGCCGTACTGTATGGGCTATAGCCCATGTTCAAAAATGATGAAAAACGAGGTAAAAAAAATAAATCAAAATTTCAAAAAACGATGGGCTATAACCCATGTTTTTTTTTTGTTTTTCTTTTTCAAAACCTCAAAAATGATGTAAAACGGTGTGCTATAGTATGCCGTACGGTATGGGATATAGCCCATGTTCAAAAATAATGAAAAACGAGGTAATTTTTTTTTCAACATTTCAAAAAACGATGGGCTATAACCCATGTTTTTTTTTTTTTCCATTTTTTTCAAAACCTCAAAAATGATGAAAAACGGCGTGCTATAGTATGCCGTACGGTAGGGGCTATAGCCCATGTTCAAAAATGATGAAAAACGAGGTAAAAAAAAAATCAAAATTTCAAAAAACGATGGGCTATAGCCCATGTTCAAAAATGATGAAAAAAGAGGTTAATTATTTTTTTCAAAATTTCAAAAAACGATGGGCTATAACCCATGTTTTTTTTTTTGCTTTTTTTTCAAAACCTCAAAAATGATGTAAAACGGCGTGCTATAGTATGCCGTACGGTATGGGCTATAGCCCATGTTCAAAAATGATGAAAAACTAGGTTAAAAAAAAACGATGGGCTATAACCCATGTTTTTTTTTTTTTTTTTTTTTTTCAAAACCTCAAAAATGATGAAAAACTGCGTGCTATAGTATGCCGTACGGTATGGGCTATAGCCCATGTTCAAAAATGATGAAAAACAAGGTAAAAAAAATTAATCAAAATTTCAAAAAACGATGGGCTATAACCCATGTTTTTTTTTTTTTTTTTTTTTTCAAAACCTCAAAAATGATGAAAAACGGCGTGCTATAGTATGCCGTACTGTATGGGCTATAGCCCATGTTCAAAAATGATGAAAAACGAGGTAAAAAAAAAGAAATCAAAATTTCAAAAAACGATGGGCTATAACCCATGTTTTTTTTTTTTTTTTTTTTTCAAAACCTCAAAAATGATGAAAAACGGCGTGCTATAGTATGCCGTACGGTAGGGGCTATAGCCCATGTTCAAAAATGATGAAAAACGAGGTAAAAAAAAAATCTAAATCTCAAAAAACGATGGGCTATAGCCCATGTTCAAAAATGATGAAAAACGAGGTTAATTATTTTTTTCAAAATTTCAAAAAAACGATGGGCTGTAACCCATGTTTTTTTTTTGTTTTTCAAAACCTCAAAAATGATGTAAAACGGTGTGCTATAGTATGCCGTACGGTATGGGATATAGCCCATGTTCAAAAATAATGAAAAACGAGGTAATTTTTTTTTTCAACATTTCAAAAAACGATGGGCTATAACCCATGTTTTTTTTTCTTTTCTATTTTTTTTAAAACCTCAAAAATGATGAAAAACGGCGTGCTATAGTATGCCGTACGGTAGGGGCTATAGCCCATGTTCAAAAATGATGAAAAACGAGGTAAAAAAAAAATCAAAATTTCAAAAAACGATGGGCTATAACCCATGTTTTTGTTTTTTTTTCATTTTTTTCAAAACCTCAAAAATGATGAAAAACGGCGTGCTATAGTATGCCGTACTGTATGGGCTATAGCCCATGTTCAAAAATGATGAAAAACGAGGTAAAAAAAATAAATCAAAATTTCAAAAAACGATGGGCTATAACCCATGTTTTTTTTTTGTTTTTCTTTTTCAAAACCTCAAAAATGATGTAAAACGGTGTGCTATAGTATGCCGTACGGTATGCGATATAGCCCATGTTCAAAAATAATGAAAAACGAGGTAAATTTTTTTTCAACATTTCAAAAAACGATGGGCTATAACCCATGTTTTTTTTTTTTTCCTTTTTTTTCAAAACCTCAAAAATGATGAAAAACGGCGTGCTATAGTATGCCGTACGGTAGGGGCTATAGCCCATGTTCAAAAATGATGAAAAACGAGGTAAAAAAAAAATCAAAATTTCAAAAAACGATGGGCTATAGCCCATGTTCAAAAATGATGAAAAACGAGGTTAATTATTTTTTTCAAAATTTCAAAAAACGATGGGCTATAACCCATGTTTTTTTTTTTGCTTTTTTTTCAAAACCTCAAAAATGATGTAAAACGGCGTGCTATAGTATGCCGTACGGTATGGGCTATAGCACATGTTCAAAAATGATGAAAAACGAGGTAAAAAAAAATAATCAAATTTTCAAAAAACGATGGGCTATAACCTTTTTTTTTTTTTTTTGTTTTTTTCAAATCCTCAAAAATGATGAAAAACGGCGTGCAATAGTATGCCGTACGGTATGGGCTATAGCCCATGGTCAAAAATGGGATAAAAAACGTCTAAAAATAGACGTCTAAAACACTTCTATTTTTAGACGTGTTTTAGACGTCTATTTTTAGACGTTTTTATCCCATTTTTAGACGCTCGTCTAATAGCCCATACCGTACGGCATACTATAGCACGCCGTTTTTCATCATTTTTGCCATTGAGCCCCATTGTAAATTTGAAAGCACTATATTTCTAAAACTATGAAACATTTCAAAGATTCCTTTTCAGGCAAACATGTCCACCGTAAGATGAACCTAAGTAGGCTAGAATGGGGTTGCTAGGTGTAAGTATGTAGGACTAGTAGCATGCCAAAGTTTGTGCTATTGCCATAGAGAATGCATTGGGCGTTTAAGTTAAATAACTCATGAACTACAAAACATAAAAATAAAAAAAAGTTCCAGCATGTGTCTCCACAGTAAGCTGAATAATAAAAAGTGTGAATCGAGTTTCTAGGTGAAAGTGACTTTTGACGTGCCTATAGAGCTGCCATTGAGCCCAATGTTAAATGTCTCAAATTTGAAAGCACAATATTTCTAAAACTATGAAACATTTCAAAGATTCCTTTTCAGGCAAACATGTCCACCGTAAGATGAACCTAAGTAGGCTAGAATGGGGTTGCTAGGTGTAAGTATGTAGGACTAGTAGCATGCCAAAGTTTGTGCTATTGCCATAGAGAATGCATTGGGCGTTTAAGTTAAATAACTCATAAACTACAAAACATAAAAATAAAAAAAAGTTCCAGCATGTGTCTCCACAGTAAGCTGAATAATAAAAAGTGTGAATCGAGTTTCTAGGTGAAAGTGACTTTTGACGTGCCTATAGAGCTGCCATTGAGCCCAATGTTAAATGTCTCAAATTTGAAAGCACAATATTTCTAAAACTATGAAACATTTCAAAGATTCCTTTTCAGGCAAACATGTCCACCGTAAGATGAACCTAAGTAGGCTAGAATGGGGTTGCTAGGTGTAAGTATGTAGAACTTGTAGCATGCCAAAGTTTGTGCTATTGCCATAGAGAATGCATTGGGCGTTTAAGTTAAATAACTCATAAACTACAAAACATAAAAATAAAAAAAAGTTCCAGCATGTGTCTCCACAGTAAGCTGAATAATAAAAAGTGTGAATCGAGTTTCTAGGTGAAAGTGACTTTTGACGTGCCTATAGAGCTGCCATTGAGCCCAATGTTAAATGTCTCAAATTTGAAAGCACTATATTTCTAAAACTATGAAACATTTCAAAGATTCCTTTTCAGGCAAACATGTCCACCGTAAGATGAACCTAAGTAGGCTAGAATGGGGTTGCTAGGTGTAAGTATGTAGGACTAGTAGCATGCCAAAGTTTGTGCTATTGCCATAGAGGATATCGGCTATAGCCCATATCGTACGGCATACTATACTGTAGCACGCCGTTTTTCATCATTTTTGAGGATTTGAAAAAAATGAAAAAATGAAAAAAACGATGGGTTATAGCCCATTGTTTTTTTTAATTTTTGAAAAAAAAGAATTATCCTCGTTTTTCATCATTTTTGACCATGGGCTATAGCCCATGGTCAAAAATGGGATAGAAAACGTCTAAAAATAGACGTCTAAAACACGTCTATTTTTAGACGTGTTTTAGACGTCTATTTTTAGACGTTTTTATCCCATTTTTAGACGCTCGTCTAATAGCCCATACCGTACGGCATACTATAGCACGCCGTTTTTCATCATTTTTGAGGATTTGAAAAAAATGGGAAAAAAAATAACGATGGGTTATAGCCCATCGTTTTCTTTTTTTTTCTTTTTTTTTTTTAATCCTCAAAAATGATGAAAAACGGCGTGCTATAGTATGCCGTACGGTATGGGCTATAGCCCATGGTCAAAAATGGGATAAAAAACTACTAAAAATAGACGTCTAAAACACGTCTATTTTTAGACGTGTTTTATACGTCTATTTTTAGATGTTTTTATCCCATTTTTAGACGCTCGTCTAATAGCCCATACCGTACGGCATACTATAGCACGCCGTTTTCATCATTTTTGAGGATTTGAAAAAAATGAAAAAATAATAACGATGGGTTATAGCCCATCGTTTTTTTTTTTTTTTTTTTTTTAATCCTCAAAAATGATGAAAAACTGCGTGCTATAGTATGCCGTACGGTATGGGCTATATAGCCCATGGTCAAAAATGGGATAAAAAACGTCTAAAAATAGACGTCTAAAACACGTCTATTTTTAGACGTGTTTTAGACGTCTATTTTTAGACGTTTTTATCCCATTTTTAGACGCTCGTCTAATAGCCCATACCGTACGGCATACTATAGCACGCCGTTTTTCATCATTTTTGCCATTGAGCCCCATTGTAAATTTGAAAGCACTATATTTCTAAAACTATGAAACATTTCAAAGATTCCTTTTCAGGCAAACATGTCCACCGTAAGATGAACCTAAGTAGGCTAGAATGGGGTTGCTAGGTGTAAGTATGTAGGACTAGTAGCATGCCAAAGTTTGTGCTATTGCCATAGAGAATGCATTGGGCGTTTAAGTTAAATAACTCATGAACTACAAAACATAAAAATAAAAAAAAGTTCCAGCATGTGTCTCCACAGTAAGCTGAATAATGAAAAGTGTGAATCGAGTTTCTAGGTGAAAGTGACTTTTGACGTGCCTATAGAGCTGCCATTGAGCCCAATGTTAAATGTCTCAAATTTGAAAGCACAATATTTCTAAAACTATGAAACATTTCAAAGATTCCTTTTCAGGCAAACATGTCCACCGTAAGATGAACCTAAGTAGGCTAGAATGGGGTTGCTAGGTGTAAGTATGTAGGACTAGTAGCATGCCAAAGTTTGTGCTATTGCCATAGAGAATGCATTGGGCGTTTAAGTTCAATAACTCATGAACTACAAAACATAAAAATAAAAAAAAAGTTCCAGCATGTGTCTCCACAGTAAGCTGAATAATGAAAAGTGTGAATCGAGTTTCTAGGTGAAAGTGACTTTTGACGTGCCTATAGAGCTGCCATTGAGCCCAATGTTAAATGTCTCAAATTTGAAAGCACAATATTTCTAAAACTATGAAACATTTCAAAGATTCCTTTTCAGGCAAACATGTCCACCGTAAGATGAACCTAAGTAGGCTAGAATGGGGTTGCTAGGTGTAAGTATGTAGGACTAGTAGCATGCCAAAGTTTGTGCTATTGCCATAGAGGATATCGGCTATAGCCCATATCGTACGGCATACTATACTGTAGCACGCCGTTTTTCATCATTTTTGAGGATTTGAAAAAAATGAAAAAATGAAAAAAAACGATGGGTTATAGCCCATTGTTTTTTTTAATTTTTGAAAAAAAAGAATTATCCTCGTTTTTCATCATTTTTTACCATGGGCTATAGCCCATGGTCAAAAATGGGATAAAAAACGTCTAAAAATAGACGTCTAAAACACGTCTATTTTTAGACGTGTTTTAGACGTCTATTTTTAGACGTTTTTATCCCATTTTTAGACGCTCGTCTAATAGCCCATACCGTACGGCATACTATAGCACGCAGTTTTTCATCATTTTTGAGGATTTGAAAAAAATGGGGAAAAAAATAACGATGGGTTATAGCCCATCGTTTTCTTTTTTTTTTTTTTTTTTTCAAATCCTCAAAAATGATGAAAAACGGCGTGCTATAGTATGCCGTACGGTATGGGCTATAGCCCATGGTCAAAAATGGGATAAAAAACTTCTAAAAATAGACGTCTAAAACACGTCTATTTTTAGACGTGTTTTATACGTCTATTTTTAGGTGTAAGTATGTAGGACTAGTAGCATGCCAAAGTTTGTGCTATTGCCATAGAGGATATCGGCTATAGCCCATATCGTACGGCATACTATACTGTAGCACGCCGTTTTTCATCATTTTTGAGGATTTGAAAAAAATGAAAAAATGAAAAAAAACGATGGGTTATAGCCCATTGTTTTTTTTAATTTTTGAAAAAAAAGAATTATCCTCGTTTTTCATCATTTTTTACCATGGGCTATAGCCCATGGTCAAAAATGGGATAAAAAACGTCTAAAAATAGACGTCTAAAACACGTCTATTTTTAGACGTTTTTATCCCATTTTTAGACGCTTGTCTAATAGCCCATACCGTACGGCATACTATAGCACGCAGTTTTTCATCATTTTTGAGGATTTGAAAAAAATGGGGAAAAAAATAACGATGGGTTATAGCCCATCGTTTTCTTTTTTTTTTTTTTTTTTTTCAAATCCTCAAAAATGATGAAAAACGGCGTGCTATAGTATGCCGTACGGTATGGGCTATAGCCCATGGTCAAAAATGGGATAAAAAACTTCTAAAAATAGACGTCTAAAACACGTCTATTTTTAGACGTGTTTTATACGTCTATTTTTAGGTGTAAGTATGTAGGACTAGTAGCATGCCAAAGTTTGTGCTATTGCCATAGAGGATATCGGCTATAGCCCATATCGTACGGCATACTATACTGTAGCACGCCGTTTTTCATCATTTTTGAGGATTTGAAAAAAATGAAAAAATGAAAAAAACGATGGGTTATAGCCCATTGTTTTTTTTTATTTTTGAAAAAAAAGAATTAACCTCGTTTTTCATCATTTTTTACCATGGGCTATAGCCCAAAACGGCGTGCTATAGTATGCCGTACGGTATGGGCTATAGCCCATGGTCAAAAATGGGATAAAAAACGTCTAAAAATAGACGTCTAAAACACGTCTATTTTTAGACGTGTTTTAGACGTCTATTTTTAGACGTTTTTATCCCATTTTTAGACGCTCGTCTAATAGCCCATACCGTACGGCATACTATAGCACGCCGTTTTTCATCATTTTTGAGGATTTGAAAAAAATGGGAAAAAAAATAACGATGGGTTATAGCCCATCGTTTTTTTTTTTTTTTTTTTTTTTTTAATAACGATAAGCTGAATAATAAAAAGTGTGAATCGAGTTTCTAGGTGAAAGTGACTTTTGACGTGCCTATAGAGCTGCCATTGAGCCCAATGTTAAATGTCTCAAATTTGAAAGCACTATATTTCTAAAACTATGAAACATTTCAAGGATTCCTTTTCAGGCAAACATGTCCACCGTAAGATGAACCTAAGTAGGCTAGAATGGGGTTGCTAGGTGTAAGTATGTAGGACTAGTAGCATGCCAAAGTTTGTGCTATTGCCATAGAGAATGCATTGGGCGTTTAAGTTAAATAACTCATAAACTACAAAACATAAAAATAAAAAAAAGTTCCAGCATGTGTCTCCACAGTAAGCTGAATAATAAAAAGTGTGAATCGAGTTTCTAGGTGAAAGTGACTTTTGACGTGCCTATAGAGCTGCCATTGAGCCCAATGTTAAATGTCTCAAATTTGAAAGCACTATATTTCTAAAACTATGAAACATTTCAAAGATTCCTTTTCAGGCAAACATGTCCACCGTAAGATGAACCTAAGTAGGCTAGAATGGGGTTGCTAGGTGTAAGTATGTAGGACTAGTAGCATGCCAAAGTTTGTGCTATTGCCATAGAGGATATCGGCTATAGCCCATATCGTACGGCATACTATACTGTAGCACGCCGTTTTTCATCATTTTTGAGGATTTGAAAAAAATGAAAAAATGAAAAAAACGATGGGTTATAGCCCATTGTTTTTTTTAAGTTTTGAAAAAAAAGAATTATCCTCGTTTTTCATAATTTTTAACCATGGGCTATAGCCCATATCGTACGGCATACTATAGCACGCCGTTTTTCATCATTTTTGAGGATTTGAAAAAAATGGAAAAAAAAAATAACGATGGGTTATAGCCCATCGTTTTCTTTTTTTTTTCTTTTTATTTCAAATCCTCAAAAACGTCTAAAAATAGACATCTAAAACACGTCTATTTTTAGACGTGTTTTAGACGTCTATTTTTAGACGTTTTTATCCCATTTTTAGACGCTCGTCTAATAGCCCATACCGTACGGCATACTATAGCACGCCGTTTTTCATCTTTTTTGCCACTGAGCCCCATTGTAAATTTGAAAGCACTATATTTCTAAAACTATGAAACATTTCAAAGATTCCTTTTCAGGCAAACATGTCCACCGTAAGATGAACCTAAGTAGGCTAGAATGGGGTTGCTAGGTGTAAGTATGTAGGACTAGTAGCATGCAAAAGTTTGTGCTATTGCCATAGAGAATGCATTGGGCGTTTAAGTTAAATAACTCATAAACTACAAAACATAAAAATATAAAAAGTTCCAGCATGTGTCTCCACAGTAAGCTGAATAATAAAAAGTGTGAATCGAGTTTCTAGGTGAAAGTGACTTTTGACGTGCCTATAGAGCTGCCATTGAGCCCAATGTTAAATGTCTCAAATTTGAAAGCACTATATTTCTAAAACTATGAAACATTTCAAAGATTCCTTTTCAGGCAAACATGTCCACCGTAAGATGAACCTAAGTAGGCTAGAATGGGGTTGCTAGGTGTAAGTATGTAGGACTAGTAGCATGCCAAAGTTTGTGCTATTGCCATAGAGAATGCATTGGGCGTTTAAGTTAAATAACTCATGAACTACAAAACATAAAAATAAAAAAAAGTTCCAGCATGTGTCTCCACAGTAAGCTGAATAATAAAAAGTGTGAATCGAGTTTCTAGGTGAAAGTGACTTTTGACGTGCCTATAGAGCTGCCATTGAGCCCAATGTTAAATGTCTCAAATTTGAAAGCACTATATTTCTAAAACTATGAAACATTTCAAAGATCCCTTTTCAGGCAAACATGTCCACCGTAAGATGAACCTAAGTAGGCTAGAATGGGGTTGCTAGGTGTAAGTATGTAGGACTAGTAGCATGCCAAAGTTTGTGCTATTGCCATAGAGAATGCATTGGGCGTTTAAGTTAAATAACTCATAAACTACAAAACATAAAAATAAAAAAAAGTTCCAGCATGTGTCTCCACAGTAAGCTGAATAATAAAAAGTGTGAATCGATTTTCTAGGTGAAAGTGACTTTTGACGTGCCTATAGAGCTGCCATTGAGCCCAATGTTAAATGTCTCAAATTTGAAAGCACTATATTTCTAAAACTATGAAACATTTCAAAGATTCCTTTTCAGGCAAACATGTCCACCGTAAGATGAACCTAAGTAGGCTAGAATGGGGTTGCTAGGTGTAAGTATGTAGGACTAGTAGCATGCCAAAGTTTGTGCTATTGCCATAGAGGATATCGGCTATAGCCCATATCGTACGGCATACTATACTGTAGCACGCCGTTTTTCATCATTTTTGAGGATTTGAAAAAAATGAAGAAAAAAAAATAACGATGGGTTATAGCCCATCGTTTTCTTTTTTTTCAAATCCTCAAAAATGATGAAAAACAGCGTGCTATAGTATGCCGTACGGTATGGGCTATAGCCCATGGTCAAAAATGGGATAAAAAACGTCTAAAAATAGACGTCTAAAACACGTCTATTTTTAGACGTGTTTTAGACGTCTATTTTTAGACGTTTTCATCCCATTTTTAGACGCTCGTCTAATAGCCCATACCGTACGGCATACTATAGCACGCCGTTTTCATCATTTTTGAGGATTTGAAAAAAATGAAAAAATAATAACGATGGGTTATAGCCCATCGTTTTTTTTTCGTTTTTTTTTTTTTTTTAATCCTCAAAAATGATGAAAAACGGCGTGCTATAGTATGCCGTACGATATGGGCTATAGCCCATGGTCAAAAATGGGATAAAAAACGTCTAAAAATAGACGTCTAAAACACGTCTATTTTTAGACGTGTTTTAGACGTCTATTTTTAGACGTTTTTATCCCATTTTTAGACGCTCGTCTAATAGCCCATACCGTACGGCATACTATAGCACGCCGTTTTCATCATTTTTGAGGATTTGAAAAAAATGAAAAAATAATAACGATGGGTTATAGCCCATCGTTTTTTTTTTTTTTTTTTTCTTTTCAAATCCTCAAAAATGATGAAAAACGGCGTGCTATAGTATGCCGTACGGTATGTGCTATAGCCCATGGTCAAAAATGGGATAAAAAACGTCTAAAAATAGACGTCTAAAACACGTCTATTTTTAGACGTGTTTTATATGTCTATTTTTAGACGTTTTTATCCCATTTTTAGACGCTCGTCTAATAGCCCATACCGTATGGCATACTATAGCACGCCGTTTTCATCATTTTTGAGGATTTGAAAAAAATGAAAAAATAATAACGATGGGTTATAGCCCATCGTTTTTTTTTTTTTTTTTTTTTTTTAATCCTCAAAAATGATGAAAAACTGCGTGCTATAGTATGCCGTACGGTATGGGCTATAGCCCATGGTCAAAAATGGGATAAAAAACGTCTAAAAATAGACGTCTAAAACACGTCTATTTTTAGACGTGTTTTAGACGTCTATTTTTAGACGTTTTTATCCCATTTTTAGACGCTCGTCTAATAGCCCATACCGTACGGCATACTATAGCATGCCGTTTTTTATCATTTTTGAGGATTTGAAAAAAATGAAAAAAAAAAATAACGATGGGTTATAGCCCATCGTTTTCTTTTTTTTTTCTTTTTTTTTCAAATCCTCAAAAATGATGAAAAACGGCGTGCTATAGTATGCCGTACGGTATGGGCTATAGCCCATGGTCAAAAATGGGATAAAAAACGTCTAAAAATAGACGTTTTTCATCATTTTTGAGGATTTGAAAAAAATGAAAAAAAAAAATAACGATGGGTTATAGCCCATCGTTTTCTTTTTTTTTTCTTTTTTTTTCAAATCCTCAAAAATGATGAAAAACGGCGTGCTATAGTATGCCGTACGGTATGGGCTATAGCCCATGGTCAAAAATGGGATAAAAAACGTCTAAAAATAGACGTCTAAAACACGTCTATTTTTAGACGTGTTTTAGACGTCTATTTTTAGACGTTTTCATCCCATTTTTAGACGCTCGTCTAATAGCCCATACCGTACGGCATACTATAGCACGCCGTTTTCATCATTTTTGAGGATTTGAAAAAAATGAAAAAATAATAACGATGGGTTGTAGCCCATCGTTTTTTTTTTTTTTTTTTTTTTTTCAAATCCTCAAAAATGATGAAAAACGGCGTGCTATAGTATGCCGTACGGTATGGGCTATAGCCCATGGTCAAAAATGGGATAAAAAACGTCTAAAAATAGACGTCTAAAACACGTCTATTTTTAGACGTGTTTTCGACGTCTATTTTTAGACGTTTTTATCCCATTTTTAGACGCTCGTCTAATAGCCCATACCGTACGGCATACTATAGCACGCCGTTTTTCATCATTTTTGCCATTGAGCCCCATTGTAAATTTGAAAGCACTATATTTCTAAAACTATGAAACATTTCAAAGATTCCTTTTCAGGCAAACATGTCCACCGTAAGATGAACCTAAGTAGGCTAGAATGGGGTTGCTAGGTGTAAGTATGTAGGACTAGTAGCATGCCAAAGTTTGTGCTATTGCCATATAGAAAGCATTGGGCGTTTAAGTTAAATAACTCATAAACTACAAAACATAAAAATATAAAAAGTTCCAGCATGTGTCTCCACAGTAAGCTGAATAATAAAAAGTGTGAATCGAGTTTCTAGGTGAAAGTGACTTTTGACGTGCCTATAGAGCTGCCATTGAGCCCAATGTTAAATGTCTCAAATTTGAAAGCACTATATTTCTAAAACTATGAAACATTTCAAAGATCCCTTTTCAGGCAAACATGTCCACCGTAAGATGAACCTAAGTAGGCTAGAATGGGGTTGCTAGGTGTAAGTATGTAGGACTAGTAGCATGCCAAAGTTTGTGCTATTGCCATAGAGAATGCATTGGGCGTTTAAGTTAAATAACTCATGAACTACAAAACATAAAAATAAAAAAAAGTTCCAGCATGTGTCTCCACAGTAAGCTGAATAATAAAAAGTGTGAATCGAGTTTCTAGGTGAAAGTGACTTTTGACGTGCCTATAGAGCTGCCATTGAGCCCAATGTTAAATGTCTCAAATTTGAAAGCACTATATTTCTAAAACTATGAAACATTTCAAAGATTCCTTTTCAGGCAAACATGTCCACCGTAAGATGAACCTAAGTAGGCTAGAATGGGGTTGCTAGGTGTAAGTATGTAGGACTAGTAGCATGCCAAAGTTTGTGCTATTGCCATAGAGGATATCGGCTATAGCCCATATCGTACGGCATACTATACTGTAGCACGCCGTTTTTCATCATTTTTGAGGATTTGAAAAAAATGAAAAAATAAAAAAACGATGGGTTATAGCCCATTGTTTTTTTTAAGTTTTGAAAAAAAAGAATTATCCTCGTTTTTCATCATTTTGGACCATGGGCTATAGCCCATATCGTACGGCATACTATAGCACGCCGTTTTTCATCATTTTTGAGGATTTGAAAAAAATGAAGAAAAAAAAATAACGATGGGTTATAGCCCATCGTTTTCTTTTTTTTTCTTTTTTTTTCAAATCCTCAAAAACTTCTAAAAATAGACGTCTAAAACACGTCTATTTTTAGACGTGTTTTAGACGTCTATTTTTAGACGTTTTTATCCCATTTTTAGACGCTCGTCTAATAGCCCATACCGTACGGCATACTATAGCACGCCGTTTTTCATCATTTTTGAGGATTTGAAAAAAATGAAGAAAAAAAAATAACGATGGGTTATAGCCCATCGTTTTCTTTTTTTTCAAATCCTCAAAAATGATGAAAAACGGCGTGCTATAGTATGCCGTACGGTATGGGCTATAGCCCATGGTCAAAAATGGGATAAAAAACGTCTAAAAATAGACGTCTAAAACACGTCTATTTTTAGACGTGTTTTAGACGTCTATTTTTAGACGTTTTTATCCCATTTTTAGACGCTCGTCTAATAGCCCATACCGTACGGCATACTATAGCACGCCGTTTTTCATCATTTTTGCCATTGAGCCCCATTGTAAATTTGAAAGCACTATATTTCTAAAACTATGAAACATTTCAAAGATTCCTTTTCAGGCAAACATGTCCACCGTAAGATGAACCTAAGTAGGCTAGAATGGGGTTGCTAGGTGTAAGTATGTAGGACTAGTAGCATGCCAAAGTTTGTGCTATTGCCATAGAGAATGCATTGGGCGTTTAAGTTAAATAACTCATAAACTACAAAACATAAAAATATAAAAAGTTCCAGCATGTGTCTCCACAGTAAGCTGAATAATAAAAAGTGTGAATCGAGTTTCTAGGTGAAAGTGACTTTTGACGTGCCTATAGAGCTGCCATTGAGCCCAATGTTAAATGTCTCAAATTTGAAAGCACTATATTTCTAAAACTATGAAACATTTCAAAGATTCCTTTTCAGGCAAACATGTCCACCGTAAGATGAACCTAAGTAGGCTAGAATGGGGTTGCTAGGTGTAAGTATGTAGGACTAGTAGCATGCCAAAGTTTGTGCTATTGCCATAGAGAATGCATTGGGCGTTTAAGTTAAATAACTCATGAACTACAAAACATAAAAATAAAAAAAAGTTCCAGCATGTGTCTCCACAGTAAGCTGAATAATAAAAAGTGTGAATCGAGTTTCTAGGTGAAAGTGACTTTTGACGTGCCTATAGAGCTGCCATTGAGCCCAATGTTAAATGTCTCAAATTTGAAAGCACTATATTTCTAAAACTATGAAACATTTCAAAGATTCCTTTTCAGGCAAACATGTCCACCGTAAGATGAACCTAAGTAGGCTAGAATGGGGTTGCTAGGTGTAAGTATGTAGGACTAGTAGCATGCCAAAGTTTGTGCTATTGCCATAGAGAATGCATTGGGCGTTTAAGTTAAATAACTCATAAACTACAAAACATAAAAATAAAAAAAAGTTCCAGCATGTGTCTCCACAGTAAGCTGAATAATAAAAAGTGTGAATCGAGTTTCTAGGTGAAAGTGACTTTTGACGTGCCTATAGAGCTGCCATTGAGCCCAATGTTAAATGTCTCAAATTTGAAAGCACTATATTTCTAAAACTATGAAACATTTCAAAGATTCCTTTTCAGGCAAACATGTCCACCGTAAGATGAACCTAAGTAGGCTAGAATGGGGTTGCTAGGTGTAAGTATGTAGGACTAGTAGCATGCCAAAGTTTGTGCTATTGCCATAGAGAATGCATTGGGCGTTTAAGTTAAATAACTCATGAACTACAAAACATAAAAATAAAAAAAAGTTCCAGCATGTGTCTCCACAGTAAGCTGAATAATAAAAAGTGTGAATCGAGTTTCTAGGTGAAAGTGACTTTTGACGTGCCTATAGAGCTGCCATTGAGCCCAATGTTAAATGTCTCAAATTTGAAAGCACTATATTTCTAAAACTATGAAACATTTCAAAGATTCCTTTTCAGGCAAACATGTCCACCGTAAGATGAACCTAAGTAGGCTAGAATGGGGTTGCTAGGTGTAAGTATGTAGGACTAGTAGCATGCCAAAGTTTGTGCTATTGCCATAGAGAATGCATTGGGCGTTTAAGTTAAATAACTCATAAACTACAAAAAATAAAAATAAAAAAAAGTTCCAGCATGTGTCTCCACAGTAAGCTGAATAATAAAAAGTGTGAATCGAGTTTCTAGGTGAAAGTGACTTTTGACGTGCCTATAGAGCTGCCATTGAGCCCAATGTTAAATGTCTCAAATTTGAAAGCACTATATTTCTAAAACTATGAAACATTTCAAAGATTCCTTTTCAGGCAAACATGTCCACCGTAAGATGAACCTAAGTAGGCTAGAATGGGGTTGCTAGGTGTAAGTATGTAGGACTAGTAGCATGCCAAAGTTTGTGCTATTGCCATAGAGAATGCATTGGGCGTTTAAGTTAAATAACTCATAAACTACAAAACATAAAAATATAAAAAAGTTCCAGCATGTGTCTCCACAGTAAGCTGAATAATAAAAAGTGTGAATCGAGTTTCTAGGTGAAAGTGACTTTTGACGTGCCTATAGAGCTGCCATTGAGCCCAATGTTAAATGTCTCAAATTTGAAAGCACTATATTTCTAAAACTATGAAACATTTCAAAGATTCCTTTTCAGGCAAACATGTCCACCGTAAGATGAACCTAAGTAGGCTAGAATGGGGTTGCTAGGTGTAAGTATGTAGGACTAGTAGCATGCCAAAGTTTGTGCTATTGCCATAGAGAATGCATTGGGCGTTTAAGTTAAATAACTCATGAACTACAAAACATAAAAATAAAAAAAAGTTCCAGCATGTGTCTCCACAGTAAGCTGAATAATAAAAAGTGTGAATGGAGTTTCTAGGTGAAAGTGACTTTTGACGTGCCTATAGAGCTGTCATTGAGCCCCATGTTAAATGTCTCAAATTTGAAAGCACTACATTTCTAAAACTATGAAACATTTCAAAGATTCCTTTTCAGGCAAACATGTCCACCGTAAGATGAACCTAAGTAGGCTAGAATGGGGTTGCTAGGTGTAAGTATGTAGGACTAGTAGCATGCCAAATTTTGTGCTATTGCCATAGAGAATGCATTGGGCGTTTAAGTTAAATAACTCATAAACTACAAAACATAAAAATAAAAAAAGGTTCCAGCATGTGTCTCCACAGTAAGCTGAATAATAAAAAGTGTGAATGGAGTTTCTAGGTGAAAGTGACTTTTGACGTGCCTATAGAGCTGTCATTGAGCCCCATGTTAAATGTCTCAAATTTGAAAGCACTATATTTCTAAAACTATGAAACATTTCAAAGATTCCTTTTCAGGCAAACATGTCCACCGTAAGATGAACCTAAGTAGGCTAGAATGGGGTTGCTAGGTGTAAGTATGTAGGACTAGTAGCATGCCAAATTTTGTGCTATTGCCATAGAGAATGCATTGGGCGTTTAAGTTAAATAACTCATAAACTACAAAACATAAAAATAAAGAAAAGTTCCAGCATGTGTCTCCACAGTAAGCTGAATAATAGAAAGTGTGAATGGAGTTTCTAGGTGAAAGTGACTTTTGACGTGCCTATAGAGCTGTCATTGAGCCCCATGTTAAATGTCTCAAATTTGAAAGCACTATATTTCTAAAACTATGAAACATTTCAAAGATTCCTTTTCAGGCAAACATGTCCACCGTAAGATGAACCTAAGTAGGCTAGAATGGGGTTGCTAGGTGTAAGTATGTAGGACTAGTAGCATGCCAAAGTTTGTGCTATTGCCATAGAGAATGCATTGGGCGTTTAAGTTAAATAACTCATAAACTACAAAAAATAAAAATAAAAAAAAGTTCCAGCATGTGTCTCCACAGTAAGCTGAATAATAAAAAGTGTGAATCGAGTTTCTAGGTGAAAGTGACTTTTGACGTGCCTATAGAGCTGCCATTGAGCCCAATGTTAAATGTCTCAAATTTGAAAGCACTATATTTCTAAAACTATGAAACATTTCAAAGATTCCTTTTCAGGCAAACATGTCCACCGTAAGATGAACCTAAGTAGGCTAGAATGGGGTTGCTAGGTGTAAGTATGTAGGACTAGTAGCATGCCAAAGTTTGTGCTATTGCCATAGAGAATGCATTGGGCGTTTAAGTTAAATAACTCATAAACTACAAAACATAAAAATATAAAAAAGTTCCAGCATGTGTCTCCACAGTAAGCTGAATAATAAAAAGTGTGAATCGAGTTTCTAGGTGAAAGTGACTTTTGACGTGCCTATAGAGCTGCCATTGAGCCCAATGTTAAATGTCTCAAATTTGAAAGCACTATATTTCTAAAACTATGAAACATTTCAAAGATTCCTTTTCAGGCAAACATGTCCACCGTAAGATGAACCTAAGTAGGCTAGAATGGGGTTGCTAGGTGTAAGTATGTAGGACTAGTAGCATGCCAAAGTTTGTGCTATTGCCATAGAGAATGCATTGGGCGTTTAAGTTAAATAACTCATGAACTACAAAACATAAAAATAAAAAAAAGTTCCAGCATGTGTCTCCACAGTAAGCTGAATAATAAAAAGTGTGAATGGAGTTTCTAGGTGAAAGTGACTTTTGACGTGCCTATAGAGCTGTCATTGAGCCCCATGTTAAATGTCTCAAATTTGAAAGCACTACATTTCTAAAACTATGAAACATTTCAAAGATTCCTTTTCAGGCAAACATGTCCACCGTAAGATGAACCTAAGTAGGCTAGAATGGGGTTGCTAGGTGTAAGTATGTAGGACTAGTAGCATGCCAAATTTTGTGCTATTGCCATAGAGAATGCATTGGGCGTTTAAGTTAAATAACTCATAAACTACAAAACATAAAAATAAAAAAAGGTTCCAGCATGTGTCTCCACAGTAAGCTGAATAATAAAAAGTGTGAATGGAGTTTCTAGGTGAAAGTGACTTTTGACGTGCCTATAGAGCTGTCATTGAGCCCCATGTTAAATGTCTCAAATTTGAAAGCACTATATTTCTAAAACTATGAAACATTTCAAAGATTCCTTTTCAGGCAAACATGTCCACCGTAAGATGAACCTAAGTAGGCTAGAATGGGGTTGCTAGGTGTAAGTATGTAGGACTAGTAGCATGCCAAATTTTGTGCTATTGCCATAGAGAATGCATTGGGCGTTTAAGTTAAATAACTCATAAACTACAAAACATAAAAATAAAGAAAAGTTCCAGCATGTGTCTCCACAGTAAGCTGAATAATAGAAAGTGTGAATGGAGTTTCTAGGTGAAAGTGACTTTTGACGTGCCTATAGAGCTGTCATTGAGCCCCATGTTAAATGTCTCAAATTTGAAAGCACTATATTTCTAAAACTATGAAACATTTCAAAGATTCCTTTTCAGGCAAACATGTCCACCGTAAGATGAACCTAAGTAGGCTAGAATGGGGTTGCTAGGTGTAAGTATGTAGGACTAGTAGCATGCCAAATTTTGTGCTTTTGCCATAGAGAATGCATTGGGCGTTTAAGTTAAATAACTCATAAACTACAAAACATAAAAATAAAAAAAAGTTCCAGCATGTGTCTCCACAGTAAGCTGAATAATAAAAAGTGTGAATGGGGTTTCTAGGTGAAAGTGACATTTGACGTGCCTATAGAGCTGCCATTGAGCCCCGTGTTAAATGTCTCAAATTTGAAAGCACTATATTTCTAAAACTATGAAACATTTCAAAGATTCCTTTTCAGGCAAACATGTCCACCGTAAGATGAACCTAAGTAGGCTAGAATGGGGTTGCTAGGTGTAAGTATGTAGGACTAGTAGCATGCCAAATTTTGTGCTATTGCCATAGAGAATGCATTGGGCGTTTAAGTTAAATAACTCATAAACTACAAAACATAAAAATAAAAAAAAGTTCCAGCATGTGTCTCCACAGTAAGCTGAATAATAAAAAGTGCGAATGGAGTTTCTAGGTGAAAGTGACTTTTGACGTGCCTATAGAGCTGCCATTGAGCCCCATGTTAAATGTCTCAAATTTGAAAGCACTATATTTCTAAAACTATGAAACATTTCAAAGATTCCTTTTCAGGCAAACATGTCCACCGTAAGATGAACCTAAGTAGGCTAGAATGGGGTTGCTAGGTGTAAGTATGTAGGACTAGTAGCATGCCAATTTTTTTGCTATTGCCATAGAGAATGCATTGGGCGTTTAAGTTAAATAACTCATAAACTACAAAACATAAAAATAAAGAAAAGTTCCAGCATGTGTCTCCACAGTAAGCTGAATAATAGAAAGTGTGAATGGAGTTTCTAGGTGAAAGTGACTTTTGACGTGCCTATAGAGCTGTCATTGAGCCCCATGTTAAATGTCTCAAATTTGAAAGCACTATATTTCTAAAACTATGAAACATTTCAAAGATTCCTTTTCAGGCAAACATGTCCACCGTAAGATGAACCTAAGTAGGCTAGAATGGGGTTGCTAGGTGTAAGTATGTAGGACTAGTAGCATGCCAAATTTTGTGCTTTTGCCATAGAGAATGCATTGGGCGTTTAAGTTAAATAACTCATAAACTACAAAACATAAAAATAAAAAAAAGTTCCAGCATGTGTCTCCACAGTAAGCTGAATAATAAAAAGTGTGAATGGGGTTTCTAGGTGAAAGTGACATTTGACGTGCCTATAGAGCTGCCATTGAGCCCCGTGTTAAATGTCTCAAATTTGAAAGCACTATATTTCTAAAACTATGAAACATTTCAAAGATTCCTTTTCAGGCAAACATGTCCACCGTAAGATGAACCTAAGTAGGCTAGAATGGGGTTGCTAGGTGTAAGTATGTAGGACTAGTAGCATGCCAAATTTTGTGCTATTGCCATAGAGAATGCATTGGGCGTTTAAGTTAAATAACTCATAAACTACAAAACATAAAAATAAAAAAAAGTTCCAGCATGTGTCTCCACAGTAAGCTGAATAATAAAAAGTGCGAATGGAGTTTCTAGGTGAAAGTGACTTTTGACGTGCCTATAGAGCTGCCATTGAGCCCCATGTTAAATGTCTCAAATTTGAAAGCACTATATTTCTAAAACTATGAAACATTTCAAAGATTCCTTTTCAGGCAAACATGTCCACCGTAAGATGAACCTAAGTAGGCTAGAATGGGGTTGCTAGGTGTAAGTATGTAGGACTAGTAGCATGCCAATTTTTTTGCTATTGCCATAGAGAATGCATTGGGCGTTTAAGTTAAATAACTCATAAACTACAAAACATAAAAATAAAAAAAAGTTCCAGCATGTGTCTCCACAGTAAGCTGAATAATAAAAAGTGTGAATGGGGTTTCTAGGTGAAAGTGACTTTTGACGTGCCTATAGAGCTGCCATTGAGCCCCGTGTTAAATGTCTCAAATTTGAAAGCACTATATTTCTAAAACTATGAAACATTTCAAAGATTCCTTTTCAGGCAAACATGTCCACCGTAAGATGAACCTAAGTAGGCTAGAATGGGGTTGCTAGGTGTAAGTATGTAGGACTAGTAGCATGCCAAATTTTGTGCTATTGCCATAGAGAATGCATTGGGCGTTTAAGTTAAATAACTCATAAACTACGAAACATAAAAATAAAAAAAAGTTCCAGCATGTGTCTCCACAGTAAGCTGAATAATAGAAAGTGTGAATGGAGTTTCTAGGTGAAAGTGACTTTTGACGTGCCTATAGAGCTGTCATTGAGCCCCATGTTAAATGTCTCAAATTTGAAAGCACTATATTTCTAAAACTATGAAACATTTCAAAGATTCCTTTTCAGGCAAACATGTCCACCGTAAGATGAACCTAAGTAGGCTAGAATGGGGTTGCTAGGTGTAAGTATGTAGGACTAGTAGCATGCCAAATTTTGTGCTATTGCCATAGAGAATGCATTGGGCGTTTAAGTTAAATAACTCATAAACTACAAAACATAAAAATAAAAAAAAGTTCCAGCATGTGTCTCCACAGTAAGCTGAATAATAAAAAGTGTGAATGGAGTTTCTAGGTGAAAGTGACTGTTGACGTGCCTATAGAGCTGTCATTGAGCCCCATGTTAAATGTCTCAAATTTGAAAGCACTATATTTCTAAAACTATGAAACATTTCAAAGATTCCTTTTCAGGCAAACATGTCCACCGTAAGATGAACCTAAGTAGGCTAGAATGGGGTTGCTAGGTGTAAGTATGTAGGACTAGTAGCATGCCAAATTTTGTGCTTTTGCCATAGAGAATGCATTGGGCGTTTAAGTTAAATAACTCATAAACTACAAAACATAAAAATAAAAAAAAGTTCCAGCATGTGTCTCCACAGTAAGCTGAATAATAAAAAGTGTGAATGGAGTTTCTAGGTGAAAGTGACTTTTGACGTGCCTATAGAGCTGCCATTGAGCCCCATGTTAAATGTCTCAAATTTGAAAGCACTATATTTCTAAAACTATGAAACATTTCAAAGATTCCTTTTCAGGCAAACATGTCCACCGTAAGATTAACCTAAGTAGGCTAGAATGGGGTTGCTAGGTGTAAGTATGTAGGACTAGTAGCATGCCAAATTTTTTGCTATTGCCATAGAGAATGCATTGGGCGTTTAAGTTAAATAACTCATAAACTACAAAACATAAAAATAAAAAAAAGTTCCAGCATGTGTCTCCACAGTAAGCTGAATAATAAAAAGTGTGAATGGAGTTTCTAGGTGAAAGTGACATTTGACGTGCCTATAGAGCTGCCATTGAGCCCCGTGTTAAATGTCTCAAATTTGAAAGCACTATATTTCTAAAACTATGAAACATTTCAAAGATTCCTTTTCAGGCAAACATGTCCACCGTAAGATGAACCTAAGTAGGCTAGAATGGGGTTGCTAGGTGTAAGTATGTAGGACTAGTAGCATGCCAAATTTTGTGCTTTTGCCATAGAGAATGCATTGGGCGTTTAAGTTAAATAACTCATAAACTACAAAACATAAAAATAAAAAAAAGTTCCAGCATGTGTCTCCACAGTAAGCTGAATAATAAAAAGTGTGAATGGAGTTTCTAGGTGAAAGTGACTTTTGACGTGCCTATAGAGCTGCCATTGAGCCCCATGTTAAATGTCTCAAATTTGAAAGCACTATATTTCTAAAACTATGAAACATTTCAAAGATTCCTTTTCAGGCAAACATGTCCACCGTAAGATTAACCTAAGTAGGCTAGAATGGGGTTGCTAGGTGTAAGTATGTAGGACTAGTAGCATGCCAAATTTTTTGCTATTGCCATAGAGAATGCATTGGGCGTTTAAGTTAAACTAGAAAGCAGTTCCCTGCAGAAACTGCGTGGGCTCGCCAAAAGACGCAATGTATATAATGTACAGTAGAAAATGTATTAAAGCTGAAGGAAAAGTTTAAAAAAGAATGTATAAAAATTGGTAAAAAGAATAAGCATTAATAACTGCATAAAGCGGAATAAAGTATGTGGAAGTAGTACGATGCCCAAAAAGTGGCAGAATAAAGTAAGTAAAGTATTACTGTCTACTAATGATTTGTAATGTGTGAAAATTGCTTTACAATGTATTCTTGATGAATTAAGAAAAGGTAAAAAAGAAAAAGAAAAAAAGAGTCAATCCAATGGAGTATACATATAAAAGCATTCATGAGCTTAACAGAAATAGCATACTTTTACATGTAAAAAGAAGGTTCAAATAGCGTATAGGCCTATCTTTAAAAGCATAAACACAATGATTATTGATAATGGTCTAAGATTTTTCTTTAAATGTAAAAAAATAATAATATTAAGTTCTTTATTAAAAGTTTTCTTTTTAAGTTTAAAAAAAAGTTAGTTTTTAATTTTTAAATGTTTTTAATTGTTACATTTTAAAAAAATCAAATTTTTTCCAATTTCTTTTTTTTCTTCAATTTTTTCATTTTTTTCATTTTTTTCTTTTTTTTTAATTTTTTTAATTTTTTTAATTTTTTTAATTTTTTTTAATTTTTTTTCATTTTTTTCATTTTTTTCATTTTTTTAATTTTTTTAAATTTTTAAATTTTTTTCCATTTTTTTCCATTTTTTTAATTTTTTTAATTTTTTTGAAAATATTTTTTGAAAATACTTTTTTGAAAATATTTTTTGAAAATACTTTTTTGAAAATACTTTTTTGAAAATACTTTTTTGAAAATACTTTTTTGAAAATACTTTTCTGAAAATACTTTTTTGAAAATACTTTTTTGAAAATACTTTTTTGAAAATACTTTTTCATCTCTATCTGATCTATCTGTGTAAAGGCCATCCAATTGCACAAATAGCAGACCTACAAGCCCACAAGGTATCGCAGAGCAACTCATTGAGATCTTGTAACTTTAATTTCAGCCCTGTAATTAAGCCCTTATATGTCTCAGCTGTGGAAGTGTAAAAGACTGGGAGTGGCGCGCAACTTGATCTCTTATTTTACAATGGTTCTGAATGGGGGGAAACTATGCCCGAACAAATTGCTCTATCGCAAAAAGTAAAAGTCGAATGCAAATAATTTTTTCGCTGTGAGTGGCCTGAGATATTGAGGTACACCATGTGCTATTGTGGTGTTGGTACGATCGAAAATGTGGTTATAAGAGCGAGTTAAGAATTGTCATCGCGATAATTTCCTCGTAAGGATTTTACAATTGAGGTCAATGAGCAGATTGACTGTATTTGTGTCACTTAAAAGGCCGTAGTTCACATTCTGTATGTCTCTGTGTTTTGGTGGTCACATTGTGTGAAAGAGGACATGTGTGGCTACAAAATGACCAAAGGACATGCGTGTAAAATGAATATTTTGGCCGGGACGACAATTTGTTTGGTAAATTTTCAAGGAAAAAAATGCAGTTCCTGCACTCTAGTGAAAAAAGCCCCGCACTCTAACTTGGCACTAATTAGGCGAAACGGCCTGCGATTGAACTGCGATTTCGGAAAAACCGTTTAACGTATTCGAATACGGTTTGAACCACGAAAAAGTCCAGAGTCGTGTGAGCTTTCTAAAGTTTAAATCACGTTTCTACGACAAAGTATGCCAGAGTAATGAGGCTGCAAAAGTGAGGTTGATTTAGAGATCAATCCCATACATTGTCAATGGGAGGAAAAAACTATAAATAAAGTTAAATATTTTAAAAAGTATAAACTTTTTCAAAACAACTTTTTCACCAATTAAAGTTCAAAGATAGATGAACATTATAAAGTTTGAATGAAGTTTCAAAGTGAAAGTATGACGGAGTAATAAGAGCTCAAAAAAGTTAACTGTGAAAAATGGGACCTTTCTTCCATCGACTCTCACTATAAAGAATGTAAAAAAAAGTTAAAAAGTTAAAAAGTATAAAAAGTATAAAACTTTGTAAAAATTCTAATTGGAGCAATAATAACTGCAAAGAGCTGAACAGTTTGAAGTTTGAACTAAATTTCTAGCATAAAGTATGTGGAAGTAGTAGGGTGCCAAAAAAAGTGGCGGAAATTGGAATAATAATAATATATATAAACTGAGAGTAACTAGTGTGTGCTCGCTGTGGCGAGCCCACAATAACTCATAAACTACAAAACATAAAAATAAAAAAAAGTTCCAGCATGTGTCTCCACAGTAAGCTGAATAATAAAAAGTGTGAATGGAGTTTCTAGGTGAAAGTGACTTTTGACGTGCCTATAGAGCTGTCATTGAGCCCCATGTTAAATGTCTCAAATTTGAAAGCACTACATTTCTAAAACTATGAAACATTTCAAAGATTCCTTTTCAGGCAAACATGTCCACCGTAAGATGAACCTAAGTAGGCTAGAATGGGGTTGCTAGGTGTAAGTATGTAGGACTAGTAGCATGCCAAATTTTGTGCTATTGCCATAGAGAATGCATTGGGCGTTTAAGTTAAATAACTCATAAACTACAAAACATAAAAATAAAAAAAGGTTCCAGCATGTGTCTCCACAGTAAGCTGAATAATAAAAAGTGTGAATGGAGTTTCTAGGTGAAAGTGACTTTTGACGTGCCTATAGAGCTGTCATTGAGCCCCATGTTAAATGTCTCAAATTTGAAAGCACTATATTTCTAAAACTATGAAACATTTCAAAGATTCCTTTTCAGGCAAACATGTCCACCGTAAGATGAACCTAAGTAGGCTAGAATGGGGTTGCTAGGTGTAAGTATGTAGGACTAGTAGCATGCCAAATTTTGTGCTATTGCCATAGAGAATGCATTGGGCGTTTAAGTTAAATAACTCATAAACTACAAAACATAAAAATAAAGAAAAGTTCCAGCATGTGTCTCCACAGTAAGCTGAATAATAGAAAGTGTGAATGGAGTTTCTAGGTGAAAGTGACTTTTGACGTGCCTATAGAGCTGTCATTGAGCCCCATGTTAAATGTCTCAAATTTGAAAGCACTATATTTCTAAAACTATGAAACATTTCAAAGATTCCTTTTCAGGCAAACATGTCCACCGTAAGATGAACCTAAGTAGGCTAGAATGGGGTTGCTAGGTGTAAGTATGTAGGACTAGTAGCATGCCAAATTTTGTGCTTTTGCCATAGAGAATGCATTGGGCGTTTAAGTTAAATAACTCATAAACTACAAAACATAAAAATAAAAAAAAGTTCCAGCATGTGTCTCCACAGTAAGCTGAATAATAAAAAGTGTGAATGGGGTTTCTAGGTGAAAGTGACATTTGACGTGCCTATAGAGCTGCCATTGAGCCCCGTGTTAAATGTCTCAAATTTGAAAGCACTATATTTCTAAAACTATGAAACATTTCAAAGATTCCTTTTCAGGCAAACATGTCCACCGTAAGATGAACCTAAGTAGGCTAGAATGGGGTTGCTAGGTGTAAGTATGTAGGACTAGTAGCATGCCAAATTTTGTGCTATTGCCATAGAGAATGCATTGGGCGTTTAAGTTAAATAACTCATAAACTACAAAACATAAAAATAAAAAAAAGTTCCAGCATGTGTCTCCACAGTAAGCTGAATAATAAAAAGTGCGAATGGAGTTTCTAGGTGAAAGTGACTTTAGACGTGCCTATAGAGCTGCCATTGAGCCCCATGTTAAATGTCTCAAATTTGAAAGCACTATATTTCTAAAACTATGAAACATTTCAAAGATTCCTTTTCAGGCAAACATGTCCACCGTAAGATGAACCTAAGTAGGCTAGAATGGGGTTGCTAGGTGTAAGTATGTAGGACTAGTAGCATGCCAATTTTTTTGCTATTGCCATAGAGAATGCATTGGGCGTTTAAGTTAAATAACTCATAAACTACAAAACATAAAAATAAAGAAAAGTTCCAGCATGTGTCTCCACAGTAAGCTGAATAATAGAAAGTGTGAATGGAGTTTCTAGGTGAAAGTGACTTTTGACGTGCCTATAGAGCTGTCATTGAGCCCCATGTTAAATGTCTCAAATTTGAAAGCACTATATTTCTAAAACTATGAAACATTTCAAAGATTCCTTTTCAGGCAAACATGTCCACCGTAAGATGAACCTAAGTAGGCTAGAATGGGGTTGCTAGGTGTAAGTATGTAGGACTAGTAGCATGCCAAATTTTGTGCTTTTGCCATAGAGAATGCATTGGGCGTTTAAGTTAAATAACTCATAAACTACAAAACATAAAAATAAAAAAAAGTTCCAGCATGTGTCTCCACAGTAAGCTGAATAATAAAAAGTGTGAATGGGGTTTCTAGGTGAAAGTGACATTTGACGTGCCTATAGAGCTGCCATTGAGCCCTGTGTTAAATGTCTCAAATTTGAAAGCACTATATTTCTAAAACTATGAAACATTTCAAAGATTCCTTTTCAGGCAAACATGTCCACCGTAAGATGAACCTAAGTAGGCTAGAATGGGGTTGCTAGGTGTAAGTATGTAGGACTAGTAGCATGCCAAATTTTGTGCTATTGCCATAGAGAATGCATTGGGCGTTTAAGTTAAATAACTCATAAACTACAAAACATAAAAATAAAAAAAAGTTCCAGCATGTGTCTCCACAGTAAGCTGAATAATAAAAAGTGCGAATGGAGTTTCTAGGTGAAAGTGACTTTTGACGTGCCTATAGAGCTGCCATTGAGCCCCATGTTAAATGTCTCAAATTTGAAAGCACTATATTTCTAAAACTATGAAACATTTCAAAGATTCCTTTTCAGGCAAACATGTCCACCGTAAGATGAACCTAAGTAGGCTAGAATGGGGTTGCTAGGTGTAAGTATGTAGGACTAGTAGCATGCCAATTTTTTTGCTATTGCCATAGAGAATGCATTGGGCGTTTAAGTTAAATAACTCATAAACTACAAAACATAAAAATAAAAAAAAGTTCCAGCATGTGTCTCCACAGTAAGCTGAATAATAAAAAGTGTGAATGGGGTTTCTAGGTGAAAGTGACTTTTGACGTGCCTATAGAGCTGCCATTGAGCCCCGTGTTAAATGTCTCAAATTTGAAAGCACTATATTTCTAAAACTATGAAACATTTCAAAGATTCCTTTTCAGGCAAACATGTCCACCGTAAGATGAACCTAAGTAGGCTAGAATGGGGTTGCTAGGTGTAAGTATGTAGGACTAGTAGCATGCCAAATTTTGTGCTATTGCCATAGAGAATGCATTGGGCGTTTAAGTTAAATAACTCATAAACTACGAAACATAAAAATAAAAAAAAGTTCCAGCATGTGTCTCCACAGTAAGCTGAATAATAGAAAGTGTGAATGGAGTTTCTAGGTGAAAGTGACTTTTGACGTGCCTATAGAGCTGTCATTGAGCCCCATGTTAAATGTCTCAAATTTGAAAGCACTATATTTCTAAAACTATGAAACATTTCAAAGATTCCTTTTCAGGCAAACATGTCCACCGTAAGATGAACCTAAGTAGGCTAGAATGGGGTTGCTAGGTGTAAGTATGTAGGACTAGTAGCATGCCAAATTTTGTGCTATTGCCATAGAGAATGCATTGGGCGTTTAAGTTAAATAACTCATAAACTACAAAACATAAAAATAAAAAAAAGTTCCAGCATGTGTCTCCACAGTAAGCTGAATAATAAAAAGTGTGAATGGAGTTTCTAGGTGAAAGTGACTGTTGACGTGCCTATAGAGCTGTCATTGAGCCCCATGTTAAATGTCTCAAATTTGAAAGCACTATATTTCTAAAACTATGAAACATTTCAAAGATTCCTTTTCAGGCAAACATGTCCACCGTAAGATGAACCTAAGTAGGCTAGAATGGGGTTGCTAGGTGTAAGTATGTAGGACTAGTAGCATGCCAAATTTTGTGCTTTTGCCATAGAGAATGCATTGGGCGTTTAAGTTAAATAACTCATAAACTACAAAACATAAAAATAAAAAAAAGTTCCAGCATGTGTCTCCACAGTAAGCTGAATAATAAAAAGTGTGAATGGAGTTTCTAGGTGAAAGTGACTTTTGACGTGCCTATAGAGCTGCCATTGAGCCCCATGTTAAATGTCTCAAATTTGAAAGCACTATATTTCTAAAACTATGAAACATTTCAAAGATTCCTTTTCAGGCAAACATGTCCACCGTAAGATTAACCTAAGTAGGCTAGAATGGGGTTGCTAGGTGTAAGTATGTAGGACTAGTAGCATGCCAAATTTTTTGCTATTGCCATAGAGAATGCATTGGGCGTTTAAGTTAAATAACTCATAAACTACAAAACATAAAAATAAAAAAAAGTTCCAGCATGTGTCTCCACAGTAAGCTGAATAATAAAAAGTGTGAATGGAGTTTCTAGGTGAAAGTGACATTTGACGTGCCTATAGAGCTGCCATTGAGCCCCGTGTTAAATGTCTCAAATTTGAAAGCACTATATTTCTAAAACTATGAAACATTTCAAAGATTCCTTTTCAGGCAAACATGTCCACCGTAAGATGAACCTAAGTAGGCTAGAATGGGGTTGCTAGGTGTAAGTATGTAGGACTAGTAGCATGCCAAATTTTGTGCTTTTGCCATAGAGAATGCATTGGGCGTTTAAGTTAAATAACTCATAAACTACAAAACATAAAAATAAAAATAAGTTCCAGCATGTGTCTCCACAGTAAGCTGAATAATAAAAAGTGTGAATGGAGTTTCTAGGTGAAAGTGACTTTTGACGTGCCTATAGAGCTGCCATTGAGCCCCATGTTAAATGTCTCAAATTTGAAAGCACTATATTTCTAAAACTATGAAACATTTCAAAGATTCCTTTTCAGGCAAACATGTCCACCGTAAGATTAACCTAAGTAGGCTAGAATGGGGTTGCTAGGTGTAAGTATGTAGGACTAGTAGCATGCCAAATTTTTTGCTATTGCCATAGAGAATGCATTGGGCGTTTAAGTTAAACTAGAAAGCAGTTCCCTGCAGAAACTGCGTGGGCTCGCCAAAAGACGCAATGTATATAATGTACAGTAGAAAATGTATTAAAGCTGAAGGAAAAGTTTAAAAAAGAATGTATAAAAATTGGTAAAAAGAATAAGCATTAATAACTGCATAAAGCGGAATAAAGTATGTGGAAGTAGTACGATGCCCAAAAAGTGGCAGAATAAAGTAAGTAAAGTATTACTGTCTACTAATGATTTGTAATGTGTGAATAATGCTTTACAATGTATTCTTGATGAATTAAGAAAAGGTAAAAAAGAAAAAGAAAAAAAGAGTCAATCCAATGGAGTATACATATAAAAGCATTCATGAGCTTAACAGAAATAGCATACTTTTACATGTAAAAAGAAGGTTCAAATAGCGTATAGGCCTATCTTTAAAAGCATAAACACAATGATTATTGATAATGGTCTAAGATTTTTCTTTAAATGTAAAAAATAATAATATTAAGTTCTTTATTAAAAGTTTTCTTTTTAAGTTTAAAAAAAAGTTAGTTTTTAATTTTTAAATGTTTTTAATTGTTACATTTTTTTGAAAAAAAATCAAATTTTTTCCAATTTCTTTTTTTTCTTCAATTTTTTCATTTTTTTCATTTTTTTCAATTTTTTTAATTTTTTTAATTTTTTTAATTTTTTTTAAATTTTTTTCATTTTTTTCATTTTTTTCATTTTTTTCATTTTTTTCATTTTTTTAATTTTTTAATTTTTTTTAATTTTTTTCCATTTTTTTCCATTTTTTTAATTTTTTTAATTTTTTTGAAAATATTTTTTGAAAATACTTTTTTGAAAATACTTTTTTGAAAATACTTTTTTGAAAATACTTTTTTGAAAATACTTTTTTGAAAATACTTTTCTGAAAATACTTTTTTGAAAATACTTTTTTGAAAATACTTTTTTGAAAATACTTTTTTGAAAATACTTTTTCATCTCTATCTGATCTATCTGTGTAAAGGCCATCCAATTGCACAAATAGCAGACCTACAAGCCCACAAGGTATCGCAGAGCAACTCATTGAGATCTTGTAACTTTAATTTCAGCCCTGTAATTAAGCCCTTATATGTCTCAGCTGTGGAAGTGTAAAAGACTGGGAGTGGCGCGCAACTTGATCTCTTATTTTACAATGGTTCTGAATGGGGGGAAACTATGCCCGAACAAATTGCTCTATCGCAAAAAGTAAAAGTCGAATGCAAATAATTTTTTCGCTGTGAGTGGCCTGAGATATTGAGGTACACCATGTGCTATTGTGGTGTTGGTACGATCGAAAATGTGGTTATAAGAGCGAGTTAAGAATTGTCATCGCGATAATTTCCTCGTAAGGATTTTACAATTGAGGTCAATGAGCAGATTGACTGTATTTGTGTCACTTAAAAGGCCGTAGTTCACATTCTGTATGTCTCTGTGTTTTGGTGGTCACATTGTGTGAAAGAGGACATGTGTGGCTACAAAATGACCAAAGGACATGCGTGTAAAATGAATATTTTGGCCGGGACGACAATTTGTTTGGTAAATTTTCAAGGAAAAAAATTCAGTTCCTGCACTCTAGTGAAAAAAGCCCCGCACTCTAACTTGGCACTAATTAGGCGAAACGGCCTGCGATTGAACTGCGATTTCGGAAAAACCGTTTAACGTATTCGAATACGGTTTGAACCACGAAAAAGTCCAGAGTCGTGTGAGCTTTCTAAAGTTTAAATCACGTTTCTACGACAAAGTATGCCAGAGTAATGAGGCTGCAAAAGTGAGGTTGATTTAGAGATCAATCCCATACATTGTCAATGGGAGGAAAAAACTATAAATAAAGTTAAATATTTTAAAAAGTATAAACTTTTTCAAAACAACTTTTTCACCAATTAAAGTTCAAAGATAGATGAACATTATAAAGTTTGAATGAAGTTTCAAAGTGAAAGTATGACGGAGTAATAAGAGCTCAAAAAAGTTAACTGTGAAAAATGGGACCTTTCTTCCATCGACTCTCACTATAAAGAATGTAAAAAAAAGTTAAAAAGTTAAAAAGTATAAAAAGTATAAAACTTTGTAAAAATTCTAATTGGAGCAATAATAACTGCAAAGAGCTGAACAGTTTGAAGTTTGAACTAAATTTCTAGCATAAAGTATGTGGAAGTAGTAGGGTGCCAAAAAAAGTGGCGGAAATTGGAATAATAATTATATATATAAACTGAGAGTAACTAGTGTGTGCTCGCTGTGGCGAGCCCACAATAACTCATAAACTACAAAACATAAAAATAAAAAAAAGTTCCAGCATGTGTCTCCACAGTAAGCTGAATAATAAAAAGTGTGAATGGAGTTTCTAGGTGAAAGTGACATTTGACGTGCCTATAGAGCTGCCATTGAGCCCCGTGTTAAATGTCTCAAATTTGAAAGCACTATATTTCTAAAACTATGAAACATTTCAAAGATTCCTTTTCAGGCAAACATGTCCACCGTAAGATGAACCTAAGTAGGCTAGAATGGGGTTGCTAGGTGTAAGTATGTAGGACTAGTAGCATGCCAAATGTTGTGCTATTGCCATAGAGAATGCATTGGGCGTTTAAGTTAAATAACTCATAAACTACAAAACATAAAAATAAAAAAAAGTTCCAGCATGTGTCTCCACAGTAAGCTGAATAATAAAAAGTGCGAATGGAGTTTCTAGGTGAAAGTGACTTTTGACGTGCCTATAGAGCTGCCATTGAGCCCCGTGTTAAATGTCTCAAATTTGAAAGCACTATATTTCTAAAACTATGAAACATTTCAAAGATTCCTTTTCAGGCAAACATGTCCACCGTAAGATGAACCTAAGTAGGCTAGAATGGGGTTGCTAGGTGTAAGTATGTAGGACTAGTAGCATGCCAAATTTTGTGCTATTGCCATAGAGAATGCATTGGGCGTTTAAGTTAAATAACTCATAAACTACAAAACATAAAAATAAAAAAAAGTTCCAGCATGTGTCTCCACAGTAAGCTGAATAATAAAAAGTGCGAATGGAGTTTCTAGGTGAAAGTGACTTTTGACGTGCCTATAGAGCTGCCATTGAGCCCCGTGTTAAATGTCTCAAATTTGAAAGCACTATATTTCTAAAACTATGAAACATTTCAAAGATTCCTTTTCAGGCAAACATGTCCACCGTAAGATGAACCTAAGTAGGCTAGAATGGGGTTGCTAGGTGTAAGTATGTAGGACTAGTAGCATGCCAAATTTTGTGCTATTGCCATAGAGAATGCATTGGGCGTTTAAGTTAAATAACTCATAAACTACAAAACATAAAAATAAAAAAAAGTTCCAGCATGTGTCTCCACAGTAAGCTGAATAATAAAAAGTGTGAATGGAGTTTCTAGGTGAAAGTGACTGTTGACGTGCCTATAGAGCTGTCATTGAGCCCCATGTTAAATGTCTCAAATTTGAAAGCACTATATTTCTAAAACTATGAAACATTTCAAAGATTCCTTTTCAGGCAAACATGTCCACCGTAAGATTAACCTAAGTAGGCTAGAATGGGGTTGCTAGGTGTAAGTATGTAGGACTAGTAGCATGCCAAATTTTTTGCTATTGCCATAGAGAATGCATTGGGCGTTTAAGTTAAATAACTCATAAACTACAAAACATAAAAATAAAAAAAAGTTCCAGCATGTGTCTCCACAGTAAGCTGAATAATAAAAAGTGCGAATGGAGTTTCTAGGTGAAAGTGACTTTTGACGTGCCTATAGAGCTGCCATTGAGCCCCGTGTTAAATGTCTCAAATTTGAAAGCACTATATTTCTAAAACTATGAAACATTTCAAAGATTCCTTTTCAGGCAAACATGTCCACCGTAAGATGAACCTAAGTAGGCTAGAATGGGGTTGCTAGGTGTAAGTATGTAGGACTAGTAGCATGCCAAATTTTGTGCTATTGCCATAGAGAATGCATTGGGCGTTTAAGTTAAATAACTCATAAACTACGAAACATAAAAATAAAAAAAAGTTCCAGCATGTGTCTCCACAGTAAGCTGAATAATAGAAAGTGTGAATGGAGTTTCTAGGTGAAAGTGACTTTTGACGTGCCTATAGAGCTGTCATTGAGCCCCATGTTAAATGTCTCAAATTTGAAAGCACTATATTTCTAAAACTATGAAACATTTCAAAGATTCCTTTTCAGGCAAACATGTCCACCGTAAGATGAACCTAAGTAGGCTAGAATGGGGTTGCTAGGTGTAAGTATGTAGGACTAGTAGCATGCCAAATTTTGTGCTATTGCCATAGAGAATGCATTGGGCGTTTAAGTTAAATAACTCATAAACTACAAAACATAAAAATAAAAAAAAGTTCCAGCATGTGTCTCCACAGTAAGCTGAATAATAAAAAGTGTGAATGGAGTTTCTAGGTGAAAGTGACTGTTGACGTGCCTATAGAGCTGTCATTGAGCCCCATGTTAAATGTCTCAAATTTGAAAGCACTATATTTCTAAAACTATGAAACATTTCAAAGATTCCTTTTCAGGCAAACATGTCCACCGTAAGATTAACCTAAGTAGGCTAGAATGGGGTTGCTAGGTGTAAGTATGTAGGACTAGTAGCATGCCAAATTTTTTGCTATTGCCATAGAGAATGCATTGGGCGTTTAAGTTAAATAACTCATAAACTACAAAACATAAAAATAAAAAAAAGTTCCAGCATGTGTCTCCACAGTAAGCTGAATAATAAAAAGTGTGAATGGAGTTTCTAGGTGAAAGTGACATTTGACGTGCCTATAGAGCTGCCATTGAGCCCCGTGTTAAATGTCTCAAATTTGAAAGCACTATATTTCTAAAACTATGAAACATTTCAAAGATTCCTTTTCAGGCAAACATGTCCACCGTAAGATGAACCTAAGTAGGCTAGAATGGGGTTGCTAGGTGTAAGTATGTAGGACTAGTAGCATGCCAAATTTTGTGCTTTTGCCATAGAGAATGCATTGGGCGTTTAAGTTAAATAACTCATAAACTACAAAACATAAAAATAAAAAAAAGTTCCAGCATGTGTCTCCACAGTAAGCTGAATAATAAAAAGTGTGAATGGAGTTTCTAGGTGAAAGTGACTTTTGACGTGCCTATAGAGCTGCCATTGAGCCCCATGTTAAATGTCTCAAATTTGAAAGCACTATATTTCTAAAACTATGAAACATTTCAAAGATTCCTTTTCAGGCAAACATGTCCACCGTAAGATTAACCTAAGTAGGCTAGAATGGGGTTGCTAGGTGTAAGTATGTAGGACTAGTAGCATGCCAAATTTTTTGCTATTGCCATAGAGAATGCATTGGGCGTTTAAGTTAAATAACTCATAAACTACAAAACATAAAAATAAAAAAAAGTTCCAGCATGTGTCTCCACAGTAAGCTGAATAATAAAAAGTGTGAATGGAGTTTCTAGGTGAAAGTGACATTTGACGTGCCTATAGAGCTGCCATTGAGCCCCGTGTTAAATGTCTCAAATTTGAAAGCACTATATTTCTAAAACTATGAAACATTTCAAAGATTCCTTTTCAGGCAAACATGTCCACCGTAAGATGAACCTAAGTAGGCTAGAATGGGGTTGCTAGGTGTAAGTATGTAGGACTAGTAGCATGCCAAATTTTGTGCTATTGCCATAGAGAATGCATTGGGCGTTTAAGTTAAATAACTCATAAACTACAAAACATAAAAATAAAAAAAAGTTCCAGCATGTGTCTCCACAGTAAGCTGAATAATAAAAAGTGCGAATGGAGTTTCTAGGTGAAAGTGACTTTTGACGTGCCTATAGAGCTGCCATTGAGCCCCATGTTAAATGTCTCAAATTTGAAAGCACTATATTTCTAAAACTATGAAACATTTCAAAGATTCCTTTTCAGGCAAACATGTCCACCGTAAGATGAACCTAAGTAGGCTAGAATGGGGTTGCTAGGTGTAAGTATGTAGGACTAGTAGCATGCCAATTTTTTTGCTTTTGCCATAGAGAATGCATTGGGCGTTTAAGTTAAATAACTCATAAACTACAAAACATAAAAATAAAAAAAAGTTCCAGCATGTGTCTCCACAGTAAGCTGAATAATAAAAAGTGTGAATGGAGTTTCTAGGTGAAAGTGACTTTTGACGTGCCTATAGAGCTGCCATTGAGCCCCATGTTAAATGTCTCAAATTTGAAAGCACTATATTTCTAAAACTATGGAACATTTCAAAGATTCCTTTTCAGGCAAACATGTCCACCGTAAGATTAACCTAAGTAGGCTAGAATGGGGTTGCTAGGTGTAAGTATGTAGGACTAGTAGCATGCCAAATTTTTTGCTATTGCCATAGAGAATGCATTGGGCGTTTAAGTTAAATAACTCATAAACTACAAAACATAAAAATAAAAAAAAGTTCCAGCATGTGTCTCCACAGTAAGCTGAATAATAAAAAGTGTGAATGGAGTTTCTAGGTGAAAGTGACATTTGACGTGCCTATAGAGCTGCCATTGAGCCCCGTGTTAAATGTCTCAAATTTGAAAGCACTATATTTCTAAAACTATGAAACATTTCAAAGATTCCTTTTCAGGCAAACATGTCCACCGTAAGATGAACCTAAGTAGGCTAGAATGGGGTTGCTAGGTGTAAGTATGTAGGACTAGTAGCATGCCAAATTTTGTGCTATTGCCATAGAGAATGCATTGGGCGTTTAAGTTAAATAACTCATAAACTACAAAACATAAAAATAAAACAAAGTTCCAGCATGTGTCTCCACAGTAAGCTGAATAATAAAAAGTGCGAATGGAGTTTCTAGGTGAAAGTGACTTTTGACGTGCCTATAGAGCTGCCATTGAGCCCCATGTTAAATGTCTCAAATTTGAAAGCACTATATTTCTAAAACTATGAAACATTTCAAAGATTCCTTTTCAGGCAAACATGTCCACCGTAAGATGAACCTAAGTAGGCTAGAATGGGGTTGCTAGGTGTAAGTATGTAGGACTAGTAGCATGCCAAATTTTTTGCTATTGCCATAGAGAATGCATTGGGCGTTTAAGTTAAATAACTCATAAACTACAAAACATAAAAATAAAAAAAAGTTCCAGCATGTGTCTCCACAGTAAGCTGAATAATAAAAAGTGTGAATGGGGTTTCTAGGTGAAAGTGACTTTTGACGTGCCTATAGAGCTGCCATTGAGCCCCGTGTTAAATGTCTCAAATTTGAAAGCACTATATTTCTAAAACTATGAAACATTTCAAAGATTCCTTTTCAGGCAAACATGTCCACCGTAAGATGAACCTAAGTAGGCTAGAATGGGGTTGCTAGGTGTAAGTATGTAGGACTAGTAGCATGCCAAATTTTGTGCTATTGCCATAGAGAATGCATTGGGCGTTTAAGTTAAATAACTCATAAACTACAAAACATAAAAATAAAAAAAAGTTCCAGCATGTGTCTCCACAGTAAGCTGAATAATAAAAAGTGCGAATGGAGTTTCTAGGTGAAAGTGACTTTTGACGTGCCTATAGAGCTGCCATTGAGCCCCATGTTAAATGTCTCAAATTTGAAAGCACTATATTTCTAAAACTATGAAACATTTCAAAGATTCCTTTTCAGGCAAACATGTCCACCGTAAGATGAACCTAAGTAGGCTAGAATGGGGTTGCTAGGTGTAAGTATGTAGGACTAGTAGCATGCCAATTTTTTTGCTATTGCCATAGAGAATGCATTGGGCGTTTAAGTTAAATAACTCATAAACTACAAAACATAAAAATAAAAAAAAGTTCCAGCATGTGTCTCCACAGTAAGCTGAATAATAAAAAGTGTGAATGGGGTTTCTAGGTGAAAGTGACTTTTGACGTGCCTATAGAGCTGCCATTGAGCCCCGTGTTAAATGTCTCAAATTTGAAAGCACTATATTTCTAAAACTATGAAACATTTCAAAGATTCCTTTTCAGGCAAACATGTCCACCGTAAGATGAACCTAAGTAGGCTAGAATGGGGTTGCTAGGTGTAAGTATGTAGGACTAGTAGCATGCCAAATTTTGTGCTATTGCCATAGAGAATGCATTGGGCGTTTAAGTTAAATAACTCATAAACTACGAAACATGAAAATAAAAAAAAGTTCCAGCATGTGTCTCCACAGTAAGCTGAATAATAGAAAGTGTGAATGGAGTTTCTAGGTGAAAGTGACTTTTGACGTGCCTATAGAGCTGTCATTGAGCCCCATGTTAAATGTCTCAAATTTGAAAGCACTATATTTCTAAAACTATGAAACATTTCAAAGATTCCTTTTCAGGCAAACATGTCCACCGTAAGATGAACCTAAGTAGGCTAGAATGGGGTTGCTAGGTGTAAGTATGTAGGACTAGTAGCATGCCAAATTTTGTGCTATTGCCATAGAGAATGCATTGGGCGTTTAAGTTAAATAACTCATAAACTACAAAACATAAAAATAAAAAAAAGTTCCAGCATGTGTCTCCACAGTAAGCTGAATAATAAAAAGTGTGAATGGAGTTTCTAGGTGAAAGTGACTTTTGACGTGCCTATAGAGCTGTCATTGAGCCCCATGTTAAATGTCTCAAATTTGAAAGCACTATATTTCTAAAACTATGAAACATTTCAAAGATTCCTTTTCAGGCAAACATGTCCACCGTAAGATGAACCTAAGTAGGCTAGAATGGGGTTGCTAGGTGTAAGTATGTAGGACTAGTAGCATGCCAAATTTTGTGCTATTGCCATAGAGAATGCATTGGGCGTTTAAGTTAAATAACTCATAAACTACGAAACATAAAAATAAAAAAAAGTTCCAGCACGTGTCTCCACAGTAAGCTGAATAATAGAAAGTGTGAATGGAGTTTCTAGGTGAAAGTGACTTTTGACGTGCCTATAGAGCTGTCATTGAGCCCCATGTTAAATGTCTCAAATTTGAAAGCACTATATTTCTAAAACTATGAAACATTTCAAAGATTCCTTTTCAGGCAAACATGTCCACCGTAAGATGAACCTAAGTAGGCTAGAATGGGGTTGCTAGGTGTAAGTATGTAGGACTAGTAGCATGCCAAATTTTGTGCTATTGCCATAGAGAATGCATTGGGCGTTTAAGTTAAATAACTCATAAACTACAAAACATAAAAATAAAAAAAAGTTCCAGCATGTGTCTCCACAGTAAGCTGAATAATAGAAAGTGTGAATGGAGTTTCTAGGTGAAAGTGACTTTTGACGTGCCTATAGAGCTGTCATTGAGCCCCATGTTAAATGTCTCAAATTTGAAAGCACTATATTTCTAAAACTATGAAACATTTCAAAGATTCCTTTTCAGGCAAACATGTCCACCGTAAGATGAACCTAAGTAGGCTAGAATGGGGTTGCTAGGTGTAAGTATGTAGGACTAGTAGCATGCCAAAGTTTGTGCTATTGCCATATAGAATGCATTGGGCGTTTAAGTTAAATAACTCATAAACTACAAAACATAAAAATAAAAAAAAGTTCCAGCATGTGTCTCCACAGTAAGCTGAATAATAAAAAGTGTGAATGGAGTTTCTAGGTGAAAGTGACGTTTGACGTGCCTATAGAGCTGTCATTGAGCCCCATGTTAAATGTCTCAAATTTGAAAGCACTATATTTCTAAAACTATGAAACATTTCAAAGATTCCTTTTCAGGCAAACATGTCCACCGTAAGATGAACCTAAGTAGGCTAGAATGGGGTTGCTAGGTGTAAGTATGTAGGACTAGTAGCATGCCAAATTTTGTGCTATTGCCATAGAGAATGCATTGGGCGTTTAAGTTAAATAACTCATAAACTACAAAACATAAAAATAAAAAAAAGTTCCAGCATGTGTCTCCACAGTAAGCTGAATAATAAAAAGTGTGAGTGGAGTTTCTAGGTGAAAGTGACTTTTGACGTGCCTATAGAGCTGCCATTGAGCCCCGTGTTAAATGTCTCAAATTTGAAAGCACTATATTTCTAAAACTATGAAACATTTCAAAGATTCCTTTTCAGGCAAACATGTCCACCGTAAGATGAACCTAAGTAGGCTAGAATGGGGTTGCTAGGTGTAAGTATGTAGGACTAGTAGCATGCCAAATTTTGTGCTATTGCCATAGAGAATGCATTGGGCGTTTAAGTTAAATAACTCATAAACTACAAAACATAAAAATAAAAAAAAGTTCCAGCATGTGTCTCCACAGTAAGCTGAATAATAGAAAGTGTGAATGGAGTTTCTAGGTGAAAGTGACTTTTGACGTGCCTATAGAGCTGTCATTGAGCCCCATGTTAAATGTCTCAAATTTGAAAGCACTATATTTCTAAAACTATGAAACATTTCAAAGATTCCTTTTCAGGCAAACATGTCCACCGTAAGATGAACCTAAGTAGGCTAGAATGGGGTTGCTAGGTGTAAGTATGTAGGACTAGTAGCATGCCAAAGTTTGTGCTATTGCCATAGAGAATGCATTGGGCGTTTAAGTTAAATAACTCATAAACTACAAAACATAAAAATAAAAAAAAATTCCAGCATGTGTCTCCACAGTAAGCTGAATAATAAAAAGTGTGAATGGAGTTTCTAGGTGAAAGTGACGTTTGACGTGCCTATAGAGCTGTCATTGAGCCCCATGTTAAATGTCTCAAATTTGAAAGCACTATATTCCTAAAACTATGAAACATTTCAAAGATTCCTTTTCAGGCAAACATGTCCACCGTAAGATGAACCTAAGTAGGCTAGAATGGGGTTGCTAGGTGTAAGTATGTAGGACTAGTAGCATGCCAAATTTTGTGCTATTGCCATAGAGAATGCATTGGGCGTTTAAGTTAAATAACTCATAAACTACAAAACATAAAAATAAAAAAAAGTTCCAGCATGTGTCTCCACAGTAAGCTGAATAATAAAAAGTGTGAATGGAGTTTCTAGGTGAAAGTGACTTTTGACGTGCCTATAGAGCTGCCATTGAGCCCCGTGTTAAATGTCTCAAATTTGAAAGCACTATATTTCTAAAACTATGAAACATTTCAAAGATTCCTTTTCAGGCAAACATGTCCACCGTAAGATGAACCTAAGTAGGCTAGAATGGGGTTGCTAGGTGTAAGTATGTAGGACTAGTAGCATGCCAAATTTTGTGCTATTGCCATAGAGAATGCATTGGGCGTTTAAGTTAAATAACTCATAAACTACGAAACATAAAAATAAAAAAAAGTTCCAGCACGTGTCTCCACAGTAAGCTGAATAATATAAAGTGTGAATGGAGTTTCTAGGTGAAAGTGACTTTTGACGTGCCTATAGAGCTGTCATTGAGCCCCATGTTAAATGTCTCAAATTTGAAAGCACTATATTTCTAAAACTATGAAACATTTCAAAGATTCCTTTTCAGGCAAACATGTCCACCGTAAGATGAACCTAAGTAGGCTAGAATGGGGTTGCTAGGTGTAAGTATGTAGGACTAGTAGCATGCCAAAGTTTGTGCTATTGCCATAGAGAATGCATTGGGCGTTTAAGTTAAATAACTCATAAACTACAAAACATAAAAATAAAAAAAAGTTCCAGCATGTGTCTCCACAGTAAGCTGAATAATAAAAAGTGTGAATGGAGTTTCTAGGTGAAAGTGACGTTTGACGTGCCTATAGAGCTGTCATTGAGCCCCATGTTAAATGTCTCAAATTTGAAAGCACTATATTTCTAAAACTATGAAACATTTCAAAGATTCCTTTTCAGGCAAACATGTCCACCGTAAGATGAACCTAAGTAGGCTAGAATGGGGTTGCTAGGTGTAAGTATGTAGGACTAGTAGCATGCCAAATTTTGTGCTATTGCCATAGAGAATGCATTGGGCGTTTAAGTTAAATAACTCATAAACTACAAAACATAAAAATAAAAAAAAGTTCCAGCATGTGTCTCCACAGTAAGCTGAATAATAAAAAGTGTGAATGGAGTTTCTAGGTGAAAGTGACTTTTGACGTGCCTATAGAGCTGTCATTGAGCCCCATGTTAAATGTCTCAAATTTGAAAGCACTATATTTCTAAAACTATGAAACATTTCAAAGATTCCTTTTCAGGCAAACATGTCCACCGTAAGATGAACCTAAGTAGGCTAGAATGGGGTTGCTAGGTGTAAGTATGTAGGACTAGTAGCATGCCAAATGTTGTGCTATTGCCATAGAGAATGCATTGGGCGTTTAAGTTAAATAACTCATAAACTACGAAACATAAAAATAAAAAAAAGTTCCAGCATGTGTCTCCACAGTAAGCTGAATAATAGAAAGTGTGAATGGAGTTTCTAGGTGAAAGTGACTTTTGACGTGCCTATAGAGCTGTCATTGAGCCCCATGTTAAATGTCTCAAATTTGAAAGCACTATATTTCTAAAACTATGAAACATTTAAAAGATTCCTTTTCAGGCAAACATGTCCACCGTAAGATGAACCTAAGTAGGCTAGAATGGGGTTGCTAGGTGTAAGTATGTAGGACTAGTAGCATGCCAAATTTTGTGCTATTGCCATAGAGAATGCATTGGGCGTTTAAGTTAAACTAGAAAGCAGTTCCCTGCAGAAACTGCGTGGGCTCGCCAAAAGACGCAATGTATATAATGTACAGTAGAAAATGTATTAAAGCTGAAAGAAAAGTTTAAAAAAGAATGTATAAAAATTGGTAAAAAGAATAAGCATAAATAACTGCATAAAGCGGAATAAAGTATGTGGATGTAGTACGATGCCCAAAAAGTGGCAGAATAAAGTAAGTAAAGTATTACTGTCTACTAATGATTTGTAATGTATGAATAATGCTTTACAATGTATTCTTGAGGAATTAAGAAAAGTTAAAAAAGAAAAAGAAAAAAAAGAGTCAATCCAATGGAGTATACATATAAAAGCATTCATGAGCTTAACAGAAATAGCATACTTTTACATGTAAAAAGATGGTTCAAATAGCATATAGGCCTATCTTTAAAAGCATAAACACAATGATTATTGATAATGGTCTAAGATTTTTCTTTAAATGTAAAAATAATAATAATATTAAGTTCTTTATTAAAAGTTTTTTAATTTTAAAAAACAAAGTTAAAGTTTTTAATTTTTAAATGTTTTTAATTTTTTAATTTTTTTCAATTTTTTCCCATTTGTTTCAATGTTTTCATTTTTATTTTTTTCATTTTTTTCATTTTTTTCAAATCCTCAAAGTTAAGTGGCCCAGTGGATAAATCACAAGATATCTGTAGAGTTCCTTGTAGAATTGTGCTAGTTCAAACCCAACACACTCAGTAGGAAGGTGCTGGTTTTTGACCTGCCAATCATTCTGATTGACAGATTCCTTGGCCAATCAGATCGGTCCGCCTTCAGCCAATCCTAGGGCTCCTTACATTGTCTCCTCCAATCAAACCCGGACCACTTCCTTGTTTACAACTGGATCAAATACTCTGACCTGTTTTAGATTTATAGTGATTCTTCAACTTAATTTTCTTAATTTTCACAGTTTTGGACGTTTTATGAATATAATTGATCATTCTAGATCACTGCTAGATCCGTAACAATCTTCTCTTATGGGGTTCGGGTTAGGGTTAGGGTTAGGGTTAGGGTTAGGGTTAGGGTTAGGGTTAGGGTTAGGGTTAGGGTTAGGGTTAGGTTCAGGTTCAGGTTCAGGTTCCACGGGTTAATAAAGTGTAAATGTGGGGGTCCTTGACAAGAAAAGGTTTAGGAACCACTGTTTTAGAGGGACTATAGAATAGATAGATGTTGATAGTATTAAGTTAGTTACTTTGACAGTGTACAAATGGAACCGGTTTTCAGCAGGTCAAATGAGGTACAGAAAACCATATGACTCCCAGGCTGATCTCACTGGGGGAAAACTGTATGAGTTTATGTTTAAGAACTAACAATCAATTGAAATATATATATTCTGGATGTGACACTTACAAGCCGAATTAGCGCAGTTGGTAGAGCATTAGATGGAAGATCTAAAGGTCCCTGGTTCAATCCAGGCTTTCGGCAGTTGAAATGAGGTACAGAAAATCCTATGACTCTTAGGCTGATCTCACTGGGTGAAAAACTTTATGAGTTGTTTTGTTTAAGAAGTAACAAGTAACAGTCAATGTAAAAATAAATACTGGATGTGATACTTGCAAGCCGTAATAGCTCAGTTGGGAGAGCGTTAGACTGTAGATCTGAAGGTTCCTGGTTCAAACCTGAGATTCGGCAGTTGAATTGAGGTATAGACAACCGTATGACTCTGAAACTGATCTCACTGGGGCATGAACAGTATGAGTTTATGTTTAAGAACTAACAATACATTGAAAAATACATTCTGGATGTGTCACTTACAAGCAAACAAACAAAAAAGCAGTGTGAATTGTCTGGAACCAGTGGCTCAGTGTGTTAGAACGCTGCCACATGATCGGGAGATGGTGGGTTCAAACCCGACTCATAGTTTTATTTTCAAGACCGATTTCAGAAGAAGAAAACAAACAAAAAAGCAGTGTGAATTGTCTGGAACCAGTGGCTCAGTGTGCAGCCCAGAAATTCACCTTGATTGTGTGCCTCAGTGGCCCAGCGGATAAGTCAAATGATATCCGTAGTATACCTAGTAGAAGTGTGCCGGTTTAAACTGCTAGTATCCAGCAGTTAGCTCAGTCTGATGAGAGGCCGTCCTTGGGAGCCACAGGTCCAGGGTTCAATTCCCACATTAGTCATAACTGTGACACTTTGCTTTGCACACTGATTTCTAGAAGGACAACTTTAAAGCAGCCCAGAAATTCACCATGATTGTGTGCCTCAGTGACCCAGCGGATAAGTCAAATGATATCCGTAGTATACCTAGTAGAAGTGTGCCGGTTCAAACCCGACTCATATCTTTACCTTCAAGACCGATTTCAGAAGAAGAAAACAAACAAAAAAGCTTTGTAGTAGTATCCAGCAGTTAGCTCAGACTGATGAGAGGCTGTCCTTTGGAGCCACAGGTCCATGGTTCAAATCCCACATTAGTCATAACTGTAACACTTTGCTTTGCACACTGATTTCTAGAAGGACAACTTTAAAGCAGCAAAGAAATTCACCATGATTGTGTGCCTCAGTGGCCCAGCGGATAAGTCAAATGATATCCGTAGTATACCTAGTAGAAGTGTGCCGGTTCGAACCCGACTCATGTCTTTAGTTTCAAGACCGATTTCAGAAGAAGAAAACAAACAAAAAAGCTGTGTAGTAGTATCCAGCTGTTAGCTCAGTCTGATGAGAGGCTGTCCTTGGGATCCACAGGTCCAGTGTTCAAATCCCACATTAGTCATAACTCATAACTGTGACACTTTGCTTTGCACACTGATTTCCAGAAGGACAACTTTAAAGCCGCCCAGAAATTCACCATGATTGTGTGCCTCAGTGGCCCAGCGGATAAGTCAAATGATATCCGTAGTATACCTAGTAGAAGTGTGCCGGTTCAAACCCGACATACTCCTAGTAGGCGGTGATGGTTCAAATCACTGACTCCTAGAGTAGGAGTGGCCCAGTGGATAAATCAGATGATATCCATAGAATACCTAGTACAAGGAGGAGATTAGTGGGGTCAGGTAGGAGGAGAGTAAGGTGGTCAGGTAGGAGAGTAGGCGGAGTTCAGTCAGGGGGAGTGTAGGGGGGATGGTCAGTGGGTGTCAGAGTGGTGGGGTCAGGTAGGTAGGTGGGGGGTCAGGTAGGAGGAGAGTAGGGGTCAGGTAGGAGGACAGTAGGCTGAGTTCAGTCAGTAGGAAAGGGGAGGGGCCAGGCAGGGGTAGAGTAGGAAGGGGAGGGGCCAGACAGGGGGAGAGTAGGAAGGCCAGTTGCCAGGCAGCGGGACAGTAGGAATGGGAGGGGCCAAGCAGGGGGAGAGTAGGAAGGGGAGGGGCCAGGCAGGGGGAGAGTAGGAAGGGGAGGGGCCAGGCAGGGGGAGGGGTCAGGCAGGGGGAGGGGCCAGGCATGGGGAGAGTAGGAAGGGGAGGGTCAAGGGGAGGGGCCAGGCAGGTGGAGAGTAGGAAGGGGAGGGGCCAGGCAGGGGGAGAGTAGGGGGTGCCAGGCAATGGCCCAATTTTTTTAATTAAATTTGGACCATATCGTACGACATACTATAGCACGCCGTTTTTTCATCATTTTTGCCATTGAGCCCCATTGTAAATTTGAAAGCACTATATTTCTAAAACTATGAAACATTTCAAAGATTCCTTTTCAGGCAAACATGTCCACCGTAAGATGAACCTAAGTAGGCTAGAATGGGGTTGCTAGGTGTAAGTATGTAGGACTAGTAGCATGCCAAATTTTGTGCTATTGCCATAGAGAATGCATTGGGCGTTTAAGTTAAATAACTCATAAACTACAAAACATAAAAATAAAAAAAAGTTCCAGCATGTGTCTCCACAGTAAGCTGAATAATAAAAAGTGTGAATGGAGTTTCTAGGTGAAAGGGACTTTTGACGTGCCTATAGAGCTGTCATTGAGCCCCATGTTAAATGTCTCAAATTTGAAAGCACTATATTTCTAAAACTATGAAACATTTCAAAGATTCCTTTTCAGGCAAACATGTCCACCGTAAGATGAACCTAAGTAGGCTAGAATGGGGTTGCTAGGTGTAAGTATGTAGGACTAGTAGCATGCCAAATGTTGTGCTATTGCCATAGAGAATGCATTGGGCGTTTAAGTTAAATAACTCATAAACTACAAAACATAAAAATAAAAATAAGTTCCAGCATGTGTCTCCACAGTAAGCTGAATAATAAAAAGTGTGAATGGAGTTTCTAGGTGAAAGTGACTTTTGACGTGCCTATAAAGCTGTCATTGAGCCCCATGTTAAATGTCTCAAATTTGAAAGCACTATATTTCTAAAACTATGAAACATTTCAAAGATTCCTTTTCAGACAAACATGTCCACCGTAAGATGAACCTAAGTAGGCTAGAATGGGGTTGCTAGGTGTAAGTATGTAGGACTAGTAGCATGCCAAAGTTTGTGCTATTGCCATAGAGAATGCATTGGGCGTTTAAGTTAAATAACTCATAAACTACAAAACATAAAAATAAAAAAAAGTTCCAGCATGTGTCTCCACAGTAAGCTGAATAATAAAAAGTGTGAATGGAGTTTCTAGGTGAAAGTGACTTTTGACGTGCCTATAAAGCTGTCAGTGAGCCCCATGTTAAATGTCTCAAATTTGAAAGCACTATATTTCTAAAACTGTGAAACATTTCAAAGATTCCTTTTCAGACAAACATGTCCACCGTAAGATGAACCTAAGTAGGCTAGAATGGGGTTGCTAGGTGTAAGTATGTAGGACTAGTAGCATGCCAAAGTTTGTGCTATTGCCATAGAGAATGCATTGGGCGTTTAAGTTAAATAACTCATAAACTACAAAACATAAAAATAAAAAAAAGTTCCAGCATGTGTCTCCACAGTAAGCTGAATAATAAAAAGTGTGAATGGAGTTTCTAGGTGAAAGTGACTTTTGACGTGCCTATAAAGCTGTCATTGAGCCCCATGTTAAATGTCTCAAATTTGAAAGCACTATATTTCTAAAACTATGAAACATTTCAAAGATTCCTTTTCAGACAAACATGTCCACCGTAAGATGAACCTAAGTAGGCTAGAATGGGGTTGCTAGGTGTAAGTATGTAGGACTAGTAGCATGCCAAAGTTTGTGCTATTGCCATAGAGAATGCATTGGGCGTTTAAGTTAAATAACTCATAAACTACAAAACATAAAAATAAAAAAAAGTTCCAGCATGTGTCTCCACAGTAAGCTGAATAATAAAAAGTGTGAATGGAGTTTCTAGGTGAAAGTGACTTTTGACGTGCCTATAAAGCTGTCATTGAGCCCCATGTTAAATGTCTCAAATTTGAAAGTACTATATTTCTAAAACTATGAAACATTTCAAAGATTCCTTTTCAGACAAACATGTCCACCGTAGGATGAACCTAAGTAGGCTAGAATGGGGTTGCTAGGTGTAAGTATGTAGGACTAGTAGCATGCCAAAGTTTGTGCTATTGCCATAGAGAATGCATTGGGCGTTTAAGTTAAATAACTCATAAACTACAAAACATAAAAATAAAAAAAAGTTCCAGCATGTGTCTCCACAGTAAGCTGAATAATAAAAAGTGTGAATGGAGTTTCTAGGTGAAAGTGACTTTTGACGTGCCTATAAAGCTGTCATTGAGCCCCATGTTAAATGTCTCAAATTTGAAAGCACTATATTTCTAAAACTATGAAACATTTCAAAGATTCCTTTTCAGACAAACATGTCCACCGTAAGATGAACCTAAGTAGGCTAGAATGGGGTTGCTAGGTGTAAGTATGTAGGACTAGTAGCATGCCAAAGTTTGTGCTATTGCCATAGAGAATGCATTGGGCGTTTAAGTTAAATAACTCATAAACTACAAAACATAAAAATAAAAAAAAGTTCCAGCATGTGTCTCCACAGTAAGCTGAATAATAAAAAGTGTGAATGGAGTTTCTAGGTGAAAGTGACTTTTGACGTGCCTATAAAGCTGTCATTGAGCCCCATGTTAAATGTCTCAAATTTGAAAGCACTATATTTCTAAAACTATGAAACATTTAAAAGATTCCTTTTCAGACAAACATGTCCACCGTAAGATGAACCTAAGTAGGCTAGAATGGGGTTGCTAGGTGTAAGTATGTAGGACTAGTAGCATGCCAAAGTTTGTGCTATTGCCATAGAGAATGCATTGGGCGTTTAAGTTAAATAACTCATAAACTACAAAACATAAAAATAAAAAAAAGTTCCAGCATGTGTCTCCACAGTAAGCTGAATAATAAAAAGTGTGAATGGAGTTTCTAGGTGAAAGTGACTTTTGACGTGCCTATAGAGCTGCCATTGAGCCCCATGTTATATGTGAAATGTTTTGAAAAAAAAAAAAAAAAAAACATGGGTTATAGCCCATCGTTTTTTTTTTTTTTTTTGTTTTTTACCTCGTTTTTCATCATTTTTGAACATGGGCTATAGCCCATACCGTACGGCATACTATAGCACGCCGTTTTTCATCATTTTTTAGGTTTTGAAAAAAATGAAAAAAAAAAAAAAAACATGGGTTATAGCCCATCGTTTTTTGAAAATTTGAAAAAAGAAATTAACCTCGTTTTTCATCATTTTTGAACATGGGCTATAGCCCATACCGTACGGCATACTATAGCACGCCGTTTTTCATCATTTTTGAGGTTTTGAAAAAAATGAAAAAAAAAAAAAACATGGGTTATAGCCCATCGTTTTTTGAAATTTTGATATTTTTTTTAACCTCATTTTTCATCATTTTTGAACATGGGCTATAGCCCATACCGTACGGCATACTGTAGCACGCCGTTTTTCATCATTTTTGAGGTTTAAAAAAAAAAAAAAAAAAAAAAAACATGGGTTATAGCCCATCGCTTTTTGAAAATTTTATATATTTTTTTAACCTCGTTTTTCATCATTTTTGAACATGGGCTATAGCCCATACCGTACGGCATACTATAGCACGCCGTTTTTCATCATTTTTGAGGTTTTGAAAAAAATGAACAGGGTTGCTAGGTGTAAGTATGTAGGACTAGTAGCATGCCAAAGTTTGTGCTATTGCCATAGAGAATGCATTGGGCGTTTAAGTTAAATAACTCATAAACTACAAAACATAAAAATAAAAAAAAGTTCCAGCATGTGTCTCCACAGTAAGCTGAATAATAAAAAGTGTGAATGGAGTTTCTAGGTGAAAGTGACTTTTGACGTGCCTATAAAGCTGTCATTGAGCCCCATGTTAAATGTCTCAAATTTGAAAGCACTATATTTCTAAAACTATGAAACATTTCATAGATTCCTTTTCAGACAAACATGTCCACCGTAAGATGAACCTAAGTAGGCTAGAATGGGGTTGCTAGGTGTAAGTATGTAGGACTAGTAGCATGCCAAAGTTTGTGCTATTGCCATAGAGAATGCATTGGGCGTTTAAGTTAAATAACTCATAAACTACAAAACATAAAAATAAAAAAAAGTTCCAGCATGTGTCTCCACAGTAAGCTGAATAATAAAAAGTGTGAATGGAGTTTCTAGGTGAAAGTGACTTTTGACGTGCCTATAAAGCTGTCATTGAGCCCCATGTTAAATGTCTCAAATTTGAAAGCACTATATTTCTAAAACTATGAAACATTTCAAAGATTCCTTTTCAGACAAACATGTCCACTGTAAGATGAACCTAAGTAGGCTAGAATGGGGTTGCTAGGTGTAAGTATGTAGGACTAGTAGCATGCCAAAGTTTGTGCTATTGCCATAGAGAATGCATTGGGCGTTTAAGTTAAATAACTCATAAACTACAAAACATAAAAATAAAAAAAAGTTCCAGCATGTGTCTCCACAGTAAGCTGAATAATAAAAAGTGTGAATGGAGTTTCTAGGTGAAAGTGACTTTTGACGTGCCTATAAAGCTGTCATTGAGCCCCATGTTAAATGTCTCAAATTTGAAAGCACTATATTTCTAAAACTGTGAAACATTTCAAAGATTCCTTTTCAGACAAACATGTCCACCGTAAGATGAACCTAAGTAGGCTAGAATGGGGTTGCTAGGTGTAAGTATGTAGGACTAGTAGCATGCCAAAGTTTGTGCTATTGCCATAGAGAATGCATTGGGCGTTTAAGTTAAATAACTTTAAACTACAAAACATAAAAATAAAAAAAAGTTCCAGCATGTGTCTCCACAGTAAGCTGAATAATAAAAAGTGTGAATGGAGTTTCTAGGTGAAAGTGACTTTTGACGTGCCTATAAAGCTGTCATTGAGCCCCATGTTAAATGTCTCAAATTTGAAAGCACTATATTTCTAAAACTATGAAACATTTCAAAGATTCCTTTTCAGACAAACATGTCCACCGTAAGATGAACCTAAGTAGGCTAGAATGGGGTTGCTAGGTGTAAGTATGTAGGACTAGTAGCATGCCAAAGTTTGTGCTATTGCCATAGAGAATGCATTGGGCGTTTAAGTTAAATAACTCATAAACTACAAAACATAAAAATAAAAAAAAGTTCCAGCATGTGTCTCCACAGTAAGCTGAATAATAAAAAGTGTGAATGGAGTTTCTAGGTGAAAGTGACTTTTGACGTGCCTATAAAGCTGTCATTGAGCCCCATGTTAAATGTCTCAAATTTGAAAGTACTATATTTCTAAAACTATGAAACATTTCAAAGATTCCTTTTCAGACAAACATGTCCACCGTAGGATGAACCTAAGTAGGCTAGAATGGGGTTGCTAGGTGTAAGTATGTAGGACTAGTAGCATGCCAAAGTTTGTGCTATTGCCATAGAGAATGCATTGGGCGTTTAAGTTAAATAACTCATAAACTACAAAACATAAAAATAAAAAAAAGTTCCAGCATGTGTCTCCACAGTAAGCTGAATAATAAAAAGTGTGAATGGAGTTTCTAGGTGAAAGTGACTTTTGACGTGCCTATAAAGCTGTCATTGAGCCCCATGTTAAATGTCTCAAATTTGAAAGCACTATATTTCTAAAACTATGAAACATTTCAAAGATTCCTTTTCAGACAAACATGTCCACCGTAAGATGAACCTAAGTAGGCTAGAATGGGGTTGCTAGGTGTAAGTATGTAGGACTAGTAGCATGCCAAAGTTTGTGCTATTGCCATAGAGAATGCATTGGGCGTTTAAGTTAAATAACTCATAAACTACAAAACATAAAAATAAAAAAAAGTTCCAGCATGTGTCTCCACAGTAAGCTGAATAATAAAAAGTGTGAATGGAGTTTCTAGGTGAAAGTGACTTTTGACGTGCCTATAAAGCTGTCATTGAGCCCCATGTTAAATGTCTCAAATTTGAAAGCACTATATTTCTAAAACTATGAAACATTTCAAAGATTCCTTTTCAGACAAACATGTCCACCGTAAGATGAACCTAAGTAGGCTAGAATGGGGTTGCTAGGTGTAAGTATGTAGGACTAGTAGCATGCCAAAGTTTGTGCTATTGCCATAGAGAATGCATTGGGCGTTTAAGTTAAATAACTCATAAACTACAAAACATAAAAATAAAAAAAAGTTCCAGCATGTGTCTCCACAGTAAGCTGAATAATAAAAAGTGTGAATGGAGTTTCTAGGTGAAAGTGACTTTTGACGTGCCTATAAAGCTGTCATTGAGCCCCATGTTAAATGTCTCAAATTTGAAAGCACTATATTTCTAAAACTATGAAACATTTCAAAGATTCCTTTTCAGACAAACATGTCCACTGTAAGATGAACCTAAGTAGGCTAGAATGGGGTTGCTAGGTGTAAGTATGTAGGACTAGTAGCATGCCAAAGTTTGTGCTATTGCCATAGAGAATGCATTGGGCGTTTAAGTTAAATAACTCATAAACTACAAAACATAAAAATAAAAAAAAGTTCCAGCATGTGTCTCCACAGTAAGCTGAATAATAAAAAGTGTGAATGGAGTTTCTAGGTGAAAGTGACTTTTGACGTGCCTATAAAGCTGTCATTGAGCCCCATGTTAAATGTCTCAAATTTGAAAGCACTATATTTCTAAAACTGTGAAACATTTCAAAGATTCCTTTTCAGACAAACATGTCCACCGTAAGATGAACCTAAGTAGGCTAGAATGGGGTTGCTAGGTGTAAGTATGTAGGACTAGTAGCATGCCAAAGTGTGTGCTATTGCCATAGAGAATGCATTGGGCGTTTAAGTTAAATAACTCATAAACTACAAAACATAAAAATAAAAAAAAGTTCCAGCATGTGTCTCCACAGTAAGCTGAATAATAAAAAGTGTGAATGGAGTTTCTAGGTGAAAGTGACTTTTGACGTGCCTATAAAGCTGTCATTGAGCCCCATGTTAAATGTCTCAAATTTGAAAGCACTATATTTCTAAAACTGTGAAACATTTCAAAGATTCCTTTTCAGACAAACATGTCCACCGTAAGATGAACCTAAGTAGGCTAGAATGGGGTTGCTAGGTGTAAGTATGTAGGACTAGTAGCATGCCAAAGTTTGTGCTATTGCCATAGAGAATGCATTGGGCGTTTAAGTTAAATAACTCATAAACTACAAAACATAAAAATAAAAAAAAGTTCCAGCATGTGTCTCCACAGTAAGCTGAATAATAAAAAGTGTGAATGGAGTTTCTAGGTGAAAGTGACTTTTGACGTGCCTATAAAGCTGTCATTGAGCCCCATGTTAAATGTCTCAAATTTGAAAGCACTATATTTCTAAAACTATGAAACATTTCAAAGATTCCTTTTCAGACAAACATGTCCACTGTAAGATGAACCTAAGTAGGCTAGAATGGGGTTGCTAGGTGTAAGTATGTAGGACTAGTAGCATGCCAAAGTTTGTGCTATTGCCATAGAGAATGCATTGGGCGTTTAAGTTAAATAACTCATAAACTACAAAACATAAAAATAAAAAAAAGTTCCAGCATGTGTCTCCACAGTAAGCTGAATAATAAAAAGTGTGAATGGAGTTTCTAGGTGAAAGTGACTTTTGACGTGCCTATAAAGCTGTCATTGAGCCCCATGTTAAATGTCTCAAATTTGAAAGCACTATATTTCTAAAACTGTGAAACATTTCAAAGATTCCTTTTCAGACAAACATGTCCACCGTAAGATGAACCTAAGTAGGCTAGAATGGGGTTGCTAGGTGTAAGTATGTAGGACTAGTAGCATGCCAAAGTTTGTGCTATTGCCATAGAGAATGCATTGGGCGTTTAAGTTAAATAACTCATAAACTACAAAACATAAAAATAAAAAAAAGTTCCAGCATGTGTCTCCACAGTAAGCTGAATAATAAAAAGTGTGAATGGAGTTTCTAGGTGAAAGTGACTTTTGACGTGCCTATAAAGCTGTCATTGAGCCCCATGTTAAATGTCTCAAATTTGAAAGCACTATATTTCTAAAACTGTGAAACATTTCAAAGATTCCTTTTCAGACAAACATGTCCACCGTAAGATGAACCTAAGTAGGCTAGAATGGGGTTGCTAGGTGTAAGTATGTAGGACTAGTAGCATGCCAAAGTTTGTGCTATTGCCATAGAGAATGCATTGGGCGTTTAAGTTAAATAACTCATAAACTACAAAACATAAAAATAAAAAAAAGTTCCAGCATGTGTCTCCACAGTAAGCTGAATAATAAAAAGTGTGAATGGAGTTTCTAGGTGAAAGTGACTTTTGACGTGCCTATAAAGCTGTCATTGAGCCCCATGTTAAATGTCTCAAATTTGAAAGCACTATATTTCTAAAACTATGAAACATTTCAAAGATTCCTTTTCAGACAAACATGTCCACTGTAAGATGAACCTAAGTAGGCTAGAATGGGGTTGCTAGGTGTAAGTATGTAGGACTAGTAGCATGCCAAAGTTTGTGCTATTGCCATAGAGAATGCATTGGGCGTTTAAGTTAAATAACTCATAAACTACAAAACATAAAAATAAAAAAAAGTTCCAGCATGTGTCTCCACAGTAAGCTGAATAATAAAAAGTGTGAATGGAGTTTCTAGGTGAAAGTGACTTTTGACGTGCCTATAAAGCTGTCATTGAGCCCCATGTTAAATGTCTCAAATTTGAAAGCACTATATTTCTAAAACTGTGAAACATTTCAAAGATTCCTTTTCAGACAAACATGTCCACCGTAAGATGAACCTAAGTAGGCTAGAATGGGGTTGCTAGGTGTAAGTATGTAGGACTAGTAGCATGCCAAAGTTTGTGCTATTGCCATAGAGAATGCATTGGGCGTTTAAGTTAAATAACTCATAAACTACAAAACATAAAAATAAAAAAAAGTTCCAGCATGTGTCTCCACAGTAAGCTGAATAATAAAAAGTGTGAATGGAGTTTCTAGGTGAAAGTGACTTTTGACGTGCCTATAAAGCTGTCATTGAGCCCCATGTTAAATGTCTCAAATTTGAAAGCACTATATTTCTAAAACTGTGAAACATTTCAAAGATTCCTTTTCAGACAAACATGTCCACCGTAAGATGAACCTAAGTAGGCTAGAATGGGGTTGCTAGGTGTAAGTATGTAGGACTAGTAGCATGCCAAAGTTTGTGCTATTGCCATAGAGAATGCATTGGGCGTTTAAGTTAAATAACTCATAAACTACAAAACATAAAAATAAAAAAAAGTTCCAGCATGTGTCTCCACAGTAAGCTGAATAATAAAAAGTGTGAATGGAGTTTCTAGGTGAAAGTGACTTTTGACGTGCCTATAAAGCTGTCATTGAGCCCCATGTTAAATGTCTCAAATTTGAAAGCACTATATTTCTAAAACTATGAAACATTTCAAAGATTCCTTTTCAGACAAACATGTCCACCGTAAGATGAACCTAAGTAGGCTAGAATGGGGTTGCTAGGTGTAAGTATGTAGGACTAGTAGCATGCCAAAGTTTGTGCTATTGCCATAGAGAATGCATTGGGCGTTTAAGTTAAATAACTCATAAACTACAAAACATAAAAATAAAAAAAAGTTCCAGCATGTGTCTCCACAGTAAGCTGAATAATAAAAAGTGTGAATGGAGTTTCTAGGTGAAAGTGACTTTTGACGTGCCTATAAAGCTGTCATTGAGCCCCATGTTAAATGTCTCAAATTTGAAAGCACTATATTTCTAAAACTATGAAACATTTCAAAGATTCCTTTTCAGACATACATGTCCACCGTAAGATGAACCTAAGTAGGCTAGAATGGGGTTGCTAGGTGTAAGTATGTAGGACTAGTAGCATGCCAAAGTTTGTGCTATTGCCATAGAGAATGCATTGGGCGTTTAAGTTAAATAACTCATAAACTACAAAACATAAAAATAAAAATAAGTTCCAGCATGTGTCTCCACAGTAAGCTGAATAATAAAAAGTGTGAATGGAGTTTCTAGGTGAAAGTGACTTTTGACGAGCCTATAAAGCTGTCATTGAGCCCCATGTTAAATGTCTCAAATTTGAAAGCACTATATTTCTAAAACTGTGAAACATTTCAAAGATTCCTTTTCAGACAAACATGTCCACCGTAAGATGAACCTAAGTAGGCTAGAATGGGGTTGCTAGGTGTAAGTATGTAGGACTAGTAGCATGCCAAAGTTTGTGCTATTGCCATAGAGAATGCATTGGGCGTTTAAGTTAAATAACTCATAAACTACAAAACATAAAAATAAAAAAAAGTTCCAGCATGTGTCTCCACAGTAAGCTGAATAATAAAAAGTGTGAATGGAGTTTCTAGGTGAAAGTGACTTTTGACGTGCCTATAAAGCTGTCATTGAGCCCCTGTTAAATGTCTCAAATTTGAAAGCACTATATTTCTAAAACTGTGAAACATTTCAAAGATTCCTTTTCAGACAAACATGTCCACCGTAAGATGAACCTAAGTAGGCTAGAATGGGGTTGCTAGGTGTAAGTATGTAGGACTAGTAGCATGCCAAAGTTTGTGCTATTGCCATAGAGAATGCATTGGGCGTTTAAGTTAAATAACTCATAAACTACAAAACATAAAAATAAAAAAAAGTTCCAGCATGTGTCTCCACAGTAAGCTGAATAATAAAAAGTGTGAATGGAGTTTCTAGGTGAAAGTGACTTTTGACGTGCCTATAGAGCTGCCATTGAGCCCCATGTTAAATGTGAAATGTTTTGAAAAAAAAAAAAAAAAAAAAAACATGGGTTATAGCCCATCGTTTTTTGAAAATTTGAATAATTTTTTTAACCTCGTTTTTCATCATTTTTGAACATGGGCTATAGCCCATACCGTACGGCATACTATAGCACGCAGTTTTTCATCATTTTTGAGGTTTAAAAAAAAGAAACATGGGTTATAGCCCATCGTTTTTTGAAATTTTGATTTATTTTTTTAACCTCGTTTTTCATCATTTTTGAACATGGGCTATAGCCCATACCGTACGGCATACTATAGCACGCCGTTTTTCATCATTTTTGAGGTTTTGAAAAAAATGAAAAAAAAAAAAAACATGGGTTATAGCCCATCGTTTTTTGAAAATTTGAATAATTTTTTTAACCTCGTTTTTCATCATTTTTGAACATGGGCTATAGCCCATACCGTACGGCATACTATAGCACGCCGTTTTTCATCATTTTTTAGGTTTTGAAAAAAAAAAAAAAAAAAAAAAACATGGGTTATAGACCATCGTTTTTTGAAATTTTGATATT
>NC_139708.1:41875336-41885336 GCF_964188405.1 Protomyctophum parallelum
TGAAAATAATCGTTAGTTGCAGCCCTAGTGTCTATGTAAAGCGCTTTGGAGAAAGACATCAACATTTGCCATCAAAAGTAGCTGATCCACACGTTCAAAACGTGGCGCAAAGTGACACGAGTCTTGAGCTTGTACAGTAGATCTGCTATATACTTCCACCGTTTTTTTAAATTTGAATCCCGAAAAGTAACAATTTGGGACATAACGTATGGGCGGAAACTTTGTGTATTTCCAAAAGCAGCGCCCTGCTTCGCCATACAAGAGAGTCATGGAAAAGTATAGCCAATAATATAGCAGATCTACAACGTCTCGACGTGTCGCGATGCGGGCATGTTGTGAGCTTGCGGATCTGCTATTTCTGAAATGTTTTGAAAGTGAACGTGGTTAAGTCTGTCTGTGGGTTTTTATGACATATTGAACCAAGGAAAAGTATTAATTTGTTTGTTTTTTCGTTTGCTGAAAACTAAAGGTTTCTGCCCGACAGCGACGATCACGGAAAGTCACTGTAAGACACAACATCTTTCCAAAAGGGCCTCGTCATCATGGTTATATTCACGGCGGGCCCTCCATTTCCCAGAAGGCTCTGATATAGTTCTCAGAATGAAAGACCAAAAAAGTGGTCCAAATGAACAAAAAAAAAAAAAAGAAAAGAAAGGAAGGAAGGGAAGAATATCTCTTTCACATGCAGCTCAGAGATGTTTGTAGTTCTAGTCATAGCATGGCATGCACTGCGCTGCTTGTGTTCCAACAAAGACATTCAAACAGGTGAAATAGCCCTGATGCAGACTGCTGATTGTGTTGCTTAGGCTGAAAGGAGAAGAGGTTTGAGAGAGCTCAGTAGAGAGAGAGAGAGAGAGAGAGAGAGAGAGAGAGAGAGAGAGAACCATAGTGATAAGAGAGTCTTGTCTTAAGAGTCTTAACTCTTATAGGCTAAATTACTCGGCATTGTTTGTGTAGCGTATACACACTGTTGCCATGGAGATGTGGATGGATACAGCCACCGTGGGCGCTATGTGGCCGACTGCCGTAGCCGTCGTTGCTTGGCTGTACTGTCTGCCACGCAGGCACAGGCATGCGTGTGGATTGGCTGTACTGTCTGCCACGCAGGCACAGGCAGCGTGTGGATTGGCTGTACCGTCTGCCACGCAGGCACAGGCAGCGTGTGGATTGGCTGTACTGTCTGCCACGCAGGCACAGGCATGCGTGTGGATTGGCTGTACTGTCTGCCACGCAGGCAAAACAATACAAATCCTGCTCTGACACGGCAGGCTGATGTTTGCCTCCGGGAGATTCTGGCACACCTACAAGTTAATCTCTGATGAAATAACCTTTTCCTTTGATCTAAAGCGAAAGCATGCGCACGCACACACACGCACGCATCAGCGTGTTAAGAAACCGCTCTGAGGGCGTGAAGAGGGGTCAACGGAGCCCGTCCTATATATATATATATATATATATATCCTGTGTGACAGAGTTCGACGAGCGTTCGACGTGGCGCCCCTTTGTATACGCAGAAACACGCGCCGTGCAAACTTCAACCGTGGCCGAGCCCAGGTCAACGTGCACGTTGTTGCAGCAGAACAACAGCCATGGTTTGCACAGCTAATCTCCAGCGGCGCTTCAAAGAGCCTCCCTCCAGACCAGACGGAGAGCAAATAAGTGAGTCAGGATGTGGTTCCCTGGCTGGATCCTGGAAGCCACGGGTCGGTCCATCTTTTGTGTGTTCTCTATCTCAGGTCTATATACTGAAGGGGGGAGGGAGGGAGGGAGGAGGGAGGAGGGAGGGAGGGAGGGAGGAGGGAGGGAGGAGGGAGGGAGGGAGGGAGGGAGGAGGGAGGGAGGAGGGAGGGAGGGAGGGAGGAGGGAGGGAGGGAGGGAGGAGGGAGGAGGGAGGAAGGAGGAGGGAGGAGGGAGGAAGGAGGGAGGGAGGGAGGGAGGAGGGAGGGAGGGAGGAGGGAGGGAGGGAGGGAGGGAGGGAGGGAGGGAGGGAGGGAGGGAGGGAGGGGGGAGGAGGGAGGGAGGGAGGAGGGAGGAGGGAGGAGGGAGTAGGGAGGGAGGGAGTAGGGAGGGAGGGAGGGAGGGAGGGAGGAGGGAGGGAGGGAGGGAGGAGGGAGGGAGGAGGGAGGAGGGAGGAGGGAGGAGGGAGGGAGGGAGGGAGGAGGGAGGGAGGGACAAGGCAGCGGCACGGTCAACAGGAAGTGAGGTGCGAGGACAATGTTTCCAGCATGACACACACAAAGGGAGTCACACATTGTGTACTACAGTATAACCTACAGTATAACCAACCGTGTTGGGCAAGTGACTCAGGAAGAGTAATACGTTACTATATAGTTACTTATTACTTTAACCCATTTAGGCCTGACGTGGAAATTAAAAACAAAAGTCTTGTCTGAAATACCTATGTTTGTCAGACGTGCTCAATATTTCATGTCCCACAAGGATCCCACAAATATATTATGTAAATGGACACCGACCTCCATGTAAAAATATGTTGTTCCAGGAACCCCTCAGAGGCAAAGATTTGAGTTAAAAACGTTCGCTCTGAAAGAATATATATTAAAAAATTTGCAACACATTTTCACAATTTTTCAAAAATAGCAGACCTACAAGCCCATAGCGCGCCACTCGGTGGCGCGCTATGAGCTTGTAGATCTGCTATTTTCCAAAAGCTAAATTATAGTTATAGCATGATGTTTAAAACACCAAAAAGGGGTTCCCGCCCCAAAATGGGTTAAAGAAATAACTAGTTACAGTGGTGGTTCTAATGCCACTTCATGCCAATGACCCCTGAAATGATACTGTACAGTATATGGCCCCTACATGTATATTCGGTTCCCCGATCAGACAAAGTTTTGTGCCAGCCCAGGAACCTCCAGGAGCAAATATTTGCAAATTGTGTTCACAGTTGTTCTATGTCTACGCATAGCGCAGCACAAAGTGATATACACTATGAGCTTGTGCTATTTTGAGGAGCCAAAGTGTATACAATATGGTTTAAAGTGGTTCAAATGATTGCGAAGGTGTATTAACTGCTTTTACCCGGGGAACCCCTGGTATTCCCCCCCCCCCCCCCCTCCCAAGGACCCCTGGATGTCCCCAGACCCCGGGGACCCCCTAGTGCCCCCTAGTACCCCCCCAAGGACCCCTGGATAACCCCGGGGACCCCCTGGTACCCCCCAAGGACCCTGGATATCCCCAGACCCCAGGGATATCTAGTAATGGTGCGTTACTTTTGGCAATTGTAACAATATACACTACTCGTTACTGGGAAAAGTATACTGTAATACTATAGCCTACATACAGTAATGCATTAAATACAAGGTTATTGCCCAATGCTATTATGAGCATGAACATTGGTGTATACCTATATAGGGCGAACATTTGCCACAAAAAATAAATAAACGCAGGCCTTACAGATTTGGTGTATAGAGGGTATATATGCGCAAGCATTAAAGGGACACTTCACCCTTTTTGCAAAACAATATATGTTATTGACGTTTAGAAGCTTTAGAACACTTTCCTGGAGGTCTTTATGTGTGTAATATGTGGTTTTAGATACGTTAGATTGTAGCAGTGAGCCCGGTGTCTCTGATGTCATGGACACTGGGCTCACTTCCTTCCTGGACTACATGTTGTCTCAGTAAGACAGCTCTCCCCCTATCCACAAGGAGGAGCAGAGCACCAAAGAATTATGGGAATTGTAGTCCAGGAAGGTAGTGAGACCAGTGTCCATGACATCAGAGACACTGTGCTCACTGCTACAATCTAAAATATCTAAAACCACATATTACACACATAAATACCCCCAGGAAAGTGTTCTAAAGCTTCTAAACATCATTAACATATATTTTTTTGCAAAAAGGGTGAAGTGTCCCTTTAATGCAATCAAGTATGGGCTATCAAGGCCAGAAAAGTCGGTGTTCCCGCATAACTTCCGGGTAGGATGATGATGTCACACCCTCTATTGGTAAAAAGAATAAAACAAAGGAGGGGACCAAGTACAGACAGACCCCTGGAGGACAAAGGTCAAAGGTCAACGTATATAGGGCGGGTTATAAAAATAAATAAATCTCATAAGGTATTAATAATAATAGCGATAGTGAGTAATATTGCACAGACATAAAAAAATATGGCCCACAGGGTGCTGGGGGTTTTGTTTACCCGTGGCTATTGTTGGCACACAACAAAAGCTAGTGTAAAAGAGATAAGAAAACATAAAAGGTTGTGATGTGCTCATGTGTGTGTGTGTGTGTGTGTGTGTGTGTGTGTGTGTGTGTGTGTGTGTGTGTGTGCGCGCGTGCGTGCGTGCGTGCGTGCGTGCGTGCGTGCGTGAGTGCGTGTGCGTGCGCTAACAAACAAACACTGTTTGTTCTCACACTTCCTCAAAGCAGTCCGGCCATGAATGGTGGTGATGCCAGCTATATAGCTCTGTCTCTACCTGGCGGTGCCTCTGAACCCAGTTGAAGGCATGCAGGGAGGGAGGGAGGGAGGCAGAGACACTGGAGGTGCAGGTGAGACAGAGCAACAGCATAACAGGGTCAGATAAGAACCACACTGCCTGTGTCTGTGGAACTAGAACCCAGAGACCAGGCCTCTTTATCGGGCTCAGAGCTTTGGCTTCACAGGCGCCTCAGTGGAGCACGGATATCGTCCACACAGGCACACGCACACACACACACACGCACGCACGCACGCACGGATAAACCTCAATGGTAGACAGACTAAAATGATCCCCTCTCTCTCTCTCTCTCTCTCTCCCCCTCCCTTCATCCCATTCTCTCTCTCTCTCTTCTCTCTCCACTACTTTGTTTCTCGTGCAACTCCGACGGCCATGGAACAATCTGAACGGCTGATCTTATCTGCTCTGATATTCTGCTTCTCATTATTTCATTCCAATAGCCGTGTGCGTGTCTGTGTATGTGTCTGTCTGTCTGTCCGTCCGTCTCACCCGCCCCACAACACCCCTTCAACTCTCTCTCTCTCTCTCTCTCTCTCTCAGAATCCATTCATGGATTTAATGGATTTTTCTGGCCCCCGTTTTTTTTTCCTCCAGGATCTGGGAGATGTGTAAAAAAGAAAAGGAGAAAGAAGAAGAAGGAGGCCTGGGGGGGTTGTGGGGGGGGTCGGGGGAGGGGTTGTGAGGGGGGTCGGGGGTCCGGCTATAAGGCCCTGGCGTCTCAGAGAGCTGGACGCAGGGATCGGTACTGCAGTGGGCAGCAGTTCTGTCCTCCATCAAAAGAAAAGGAGACATTTTCAATAACTCACAGAACACCATGAGTCAATATGGATCTGAGGCTCGATCCGCCAACCGACTTCAGTCCCACATGAGATGAGACATAGGGGGAGGGGCTCAGGGCTGTGATGATGAGCCGGACCACCACCCCACAACCCCCCCCCCCCCCCCCCCCCCCCCCACCTCAACCCCCCTCGCCACACAAGTCCAACACAGAGACAGATTAGAAAGTATAGGCAAACAGGAGAAAATAAACTTTCCGCTGAGGTCTTTCGTATATTCCTTTTCAATGTGCCGTTGCCGTTACCCCTATAAATTAGGCCTAATTCAGGCCTGACGGGGAAAAAAAATGTTTTCATGACAATTTTCAATTTGAAATATTTGAGGCACATTTTACAGATTTTTTCAAAAATTAGCAGACCTACAAGTTCATAGCGCGCCACTCGGTGGCGCGCTATGAGCTTGTAGATCTGCTATTTCTCAATAGCTAAATTATAACATATTTGTATATACCACCAAAAGGGGGTTCCCGCTGAAAATGGGTTAACGGCTTACTATCATACTACGTCGTCACATAAAAGGCATCAAAAGTATAGCAGATCTACAAGCTGAAAACGCCGTGCGAAGAGACACATTTTGAGCTTGTAGATCTGCTACTTTTGAATTTGAATCCTGTTTAGGCAACCGTTTGACATACAGAATGAGTTTTCTACCCAACAGAGACGATACATTGTTTTTAACCCATTCTGACCTGAGATCAGATTCATACGAGCTTTCCACTAGGACACACACTGGTCTGATGAACCCATTCTGACCTGAGATCAGATTCATACGAGCTTTCCACTAGGACACACACTGGTCTGATGAACCCATTCTGACCTGAGATCAGATTCTAAAAAATGTCAGTCGTTCTTCGATTTTTCTAAAAATAGCAGACCTACAAGCTCGTAGCGCGCCACTCGGTGGCGCGATATGAGCTTGTAGATCTGCTATTTTTCAATAGCTAAAGCTTAACATGACGCTAACACCAAAATGGGTTCCCGTTCAGAATGGGTTAACACGCTTAGAGCCTATATCGCGGTGATAGATTTATATCAAAACCAACCGTGGCTAACGCTAAAAAAACAAACCTGTAGCCTATTCCAGGTTGCTATAGGCAACGCCTACGTCCTTCCCAGCATAAGGATGAATGAGCGCGCGTGCACGCCATAGGAATCCATGCATTGTAGATTATTTGCTGCTGGATTGGTTGTTGTTTTTGTCCAATCCGTTCCGACGTTCAGATGTAAATAGTGATTTTTGATCGCACCGTGCCCAACATATTACCGTTTCTGGAGACAGCTAAGCCATGTCTGCTCCTGCTAACACAACTTACACCTCATCCTGTGGATGTTCGAGGCTGTGACACCCCCGGATGAAAAACGTACATCATCAGATACTATTCTATGGCACTGTGCAGTATCTAGATTAACCACTAGGTGGCAATAAGACTGTGAAAGGAACTTCAACCGTCCCTATTTGGGGACATGCCAGGCAAAACATTTCTAAACATGAAAACAAAAAAACAGCGAAGATACGTTCGCCTCACGACGCCACTGTAAGTGTAATAAAACATGGCAGTGTTCAGAGGCACCACGAGGTAGAACTATGGGCCTTTCTGGGCAGTGCTTCTCAACCAGTGGTCCGGGGACCACCAGTGGTCCCTGAGGGGGTTCCAGGTGGTCCCCATAGCTACAGGAAATAAAGGGGAGTTGGTAACCAAATGGACCCTTATATATCTTTTGCCCATTCTGACCTGAGATCAGATTCTAAAAATGTCTTCTATATCCTGACAGTTTTCTGAAAAAGCTAAGTTTCTATGTCAGTCGTTCTTCGATTTCTCAAAAAAAAAAGACCTACAAGCTCGTAGCGCGCCACTCGGTGGCGCGCTACAAGCTCGTAGATCTGCTATTTTTAAATAGCTAAAGCATAACATAATGCTAACACCAAAAAGGGTTCCCGCCCAGAATGGGTTAACTCTTGAGTTTACATTATTGTTAAGCATCTTGAATACTTAATTTAAAAGAAGTCCACACAATTAGAGTGTGTTGTCCTAATGGTTACAACAACAACACATGGAGTTGTGGGCAAAGTCTTATATCCAACGACGACAAAACATTAGACTGGATGAAGTGAGTTCCACAGAGGATAAGAAGTGATGATGAATATTGATCTCCTCGTGAAAACAGTGAAGTAAAGAGAGCCATGAAGCACACCGCTGGTGTTCCGTTTATCTGAAAGGGTTCAATTCAGCAGCTCAGCTGCTTCGGATCTGCTCCATGACGTGCGTGTGTGCGTTTCTATGTGTGCCTGTGTGTGTGTGTGTGTGTGTGCGTGCGTGCTCGTGCATGTTTGTATTACTATACTTTTGAGGACCAAACGCCCTCGTGAGTAAAATGTGAGAAAGAGACATTGTGATTGTTTATGGTTTTTTTTCTACCTGCAGGTGTTGGGCCCCTAAGCGTGGTAGAGTGACACACGTGGGCATTTGCTATATTTCTTTGCTTTAGGCTCACGGATAAGAAATGGTAAAATTGTGGCATTCATAATATCGCCATCCTAAAATGTTGATGTCCTCACAAGTTCAGTAACACAAACATGTGCGTGCGTGCGTGCGTGCGTGCGTGCGTGCGTGCGCACATGCGCACATGCGTGCGTGATGATATAACCCCCGAACAACACGAAAGGAGAGGAAGAGCGGAATATGAGAAGGAGAGATGAATAAAAGAGAAAAACCCACACAAACAAGAATGAGTCATGGCTGCTAAACAGCCTTCACATGTCCAACAAGTAAAGAAGCAGGAGGGGAAAAAAGGCAGCGTTTGCTTTAAACTGGGATTACCCGGTAATATCTCTCTCTCTTACTCCCACCTCCGCCGCCTCTGTGTGCCATATGGAGCCAAAATGGCCGCCCGGGTGTTTTTTTTTCTTTTGGAGGTCCCTAGCTCGCATTCCTGGCGCTAATGCCGCGCAGCTGCCGCGGGGTGGGCTCCAACGAAACAGGCGCTCTTTGATGGGCCCGGGCGGGGGGGGGATTAGGTTCTGATCAACACCACCTTCAATCGGCTTCCTGCTGGACCCGGCGCGGGATTATGGGTGATTTCCACCAGCACCAGAGTCCAGTTACCGGTGGGGGTGACAACGGGGGTAGAATGCGTGTGTGTGTGTGCATGCATGGGTGGGTGCGTGCGTGCATTTGTGTTAGAGAGAGAGAGAGAGAGAGAGAGAGAGAGAGAGAGAGAGAGAGAGAGAGAGAGAGAACCTTGCATGTTTTGACTGCTTCCTGGTTCAGCTAGATAAGAAAGAGCAATGGTAAGCTAACGTCAGTGGCCGGAAAATAATATTCAGATTTTCCACATAAGTAGAACTATTAATACTGCACTCTGTTACGAGGAAAAGTCAATTCTGAAATTCAAAATGTACTTGAGTATAAAAGTATAAAAGCATTTGGTATCGAAATGTATTTAAAGTAGGCCTACCAAAAGTACACAAAGTACACAATGTTCAGAATGTCTCATTTCAAGTTCCCAAATGAATACAGATATTTTGTAAATATCTATTTTCAAAAGGCCTAACTGTGTGTATAGGGCTTCACAGCACTGGCCAACGTTTCCAGATGAGAGTTACTGGCTCGAGGCGCCATCTAGGTCGGCCAGTCGGTCTGTCCGCTCAACCAATTGAAGGTTTGCCGAAAACAGCAGATCTACAAAAGAGGATTGGTACCCCCGACCAGTGTTGTTTTCGTCGACTAAAACTAAGACAAAAATGTCTGTCGACTATACCTTTTTCCACTGACGAAAACTAAATGGAAACTAAAATCAATGATGACTAAAACTAAGACTTAAATATACTGACAATTTTGTCAACAAATGAAAACTAGAAAATAAAAAAATGTTAGGAAAGGGACTAGTGGACAAGAGATCTACTATAAGTAATTTTACAATTAGTTGCATGCTGAAAATAGCCGATCTACAAGCTCACAACGCATCGCAGCGCGGATATTTTGAGCAAGTGAAAAGATATGTCATTACGACGGCATCAGGTCCCGCCAACACACCTTTTGTTCGACTAAATCAACTGCAGATTTAGTCGACTAAAATATTATGATATTTAGTCGACTAAAACTAGACTAACACTAAAACATTCCGGGTGACTAAAATGAGACTAAAACTAAATGAAAACTATTCAAGAGACTATGACTAAAACTGAAATCAAAATGTGCTGCCAAAAACAACAACACTGCCCCCCGACCCGGTGTTTGTGAAACAAAAGCTATAGTGCTCTCGAACAGTGGTTCTCAAAGTGAGGGTCCAGGGACCCCCTCGTGGTTTAACCCATTCTGACCTGAGATCAGATTCATACGAGGTTTCCACTGGACACACACTGGTCTGATTAACCCATTCTGACCTGAGATCAGATTCTAGAAATGTCAGTCGTTCTTCGATTTTTCAAAAATAGCAGACCTACAAGCTCGTATCGCGCCACTCGGTGGCGCGATATGAGCTTGTAGATCTGCTATTTTTCAATAGCTAAAGCACAACATGATGCCAACACCAAAATGGGTGCCCGGTCAGAATGGGTTAAAGGACCACTTCACCACTTTTCAACCTATCTTCATATAATAGGTCCTCACTAATAATCATGATAAAATGGCGCAATTATTTTTCTACCATGTGTCTCATAGGAGGGCTGTGGGCAGTTCAGAAACCGTCTTCCAATGACATCATC
>NC_139708.1:41890336-41912836 GCF_964188405.1 Protomyctophum parallelum
TCTTGCTTTCAATTCAAGTGCACTAACGGGTTATAATGGTCCTTATTGTTCTTAATGTTTTCCCTAATGCACATTGAATTTCGGATGTTCAGTATCTATATATTGTCTTGTAAATTAACGTCCTCCTCCGTCATACAAGAGTGTCAAGGGCACCACACACACCACAACGGCACCTCCATTATTTTCAACGGACCTATCCCACAACCGGCGGCGTCAGACGTGCGTTCACGCATCGCACGGCGCCCCTCCGATGCACCAATGCTACTGTTTCCATGGCGTTGCCGTGCGGTGAAAGTGTTTTTTTATACTATACAACTGTACAAAGTTGGCAGCCTGTAGTGACTTCTGTTTGTTAACTTCATTACTCCTGTGTGTGTGTGTGTGTGTGTGTGTGTGTGCGGATATGAGAGAAAGATGGACTTACAGTACACATTAGTTACAGTCAAATGGCAAAACCACAAGCTTCTGCTGTGATGCCAAATAAGACCCGTCGAACATGCACACACACACACACACACACACACACACACACACACACACACACACACACACACACGCACACACACACACACACAGTCACGCGCACACACACACCAGTAAAACTGTTCTCACCGTCACTGTTGATACATGTTTTTAAGAACTATTGCCTGATAAAGAAGCAGTGTCCAGCAGAGCACAGAGATAGTTCTCTGACTGATGTGATGTGTACGTTACACAGACACACACATACTGTACATTCTACTGTCCACAGGGGTGGACAAAGTATATATATATATATATATATATATATATATATACTACACACTGTACCAGGTATTCAAAAGTACAAATTACAATAAGTATTTCCTTCTTTAATATGAATGCATTGCTGTATATTGCATTTCCAGAGATGTGAAAAATGCCAGAATTATTTAGGGGGAAACAGATGAAAATAGACGATCTATACTGTTCATCTACAAGCTCACAACAACTCATTCAGTCCATAATCCATAATACACTGTACTGTCTATTTGAAGTGCTATAGTCATTATGTATTTATTTGTGTAAAAGTACTTATAGTCACTGACTGTCCATACCACTAGCGGTTACAGATGAAACGGACCCATTGTGTCGCCGTGTGGAAACACATTTTCACCACAACTCGTAACCGGCGCCAAACATCGACATCTGTCCCGACTATACTGTCGGTACCGCCGAGTCCACGACTCTGCCAAGCTGCTTCCTCCTGGCCTGCATGCCATGCCAGCCCTGTCTGATGGAACTATACACACACAGTCATGTCTTGCTATAGCGTCTTAGTCACTGTCTGACCGTGCATGTCTTAACCCATTTTGTGCGGGAACCCCTTTTGGTGTTTTAAACATTATGTTGTAATTTAGCTATTGAAAAATAGCAGACCTACAAGCTCATAGCGCGCCACCGAGTGGCGCGCTACGAGCTTGTAGGTCTGCTATTTTTTAAAAATGTGGCACAAATTTGGAATGTATATTTTTCAGAACGTTTTTTGACTCAAATCTTTGCTTCTGGGGGGGGGGGGGGTCCCTGGAACAACACATTTTCAGATGGGGGTCGGCGGCCAATTACATATATTTTTTTGCGGTCCTTGACATGAAATATTGAGAACCACTGACATATAGAAACATGAGGTTTTTCAGAAAACTGGAGGATTTAGAAAAAAAAATCTTTTCATTTCTACGTCAGGCCAAAATGGGTTCAAGGACAGTCTTTTCTTCTCATCATGGTGAACTCTCGTCTTCCATCTCCGTCATTCACAGCAGTCCACTATAGAGGGTATATATGCGCGTGACATCATCATCAAATCCGGAAGTTATGCAGGAATATGCCTACTCTGAGTGGCAAAAAAACTACTTTCATGGCCTTGACAACCCATGCATCCAAACAGAAAAGTCCTATTTGATTAGGCATGTAACGATATATCGTATATCGCTATATATCGATATTATATCCCGACGATATGTATCGATTTATTTAAAAAATAAATCGATTTATTTAAAAAATAAATCGATTTATTTAAAAAATAAATCGATTTATTTAAAAAATAAATCGATTAAAAAGAAAAAAGAAAAGTGTTTGTGATAAGAAATGTCAGCTGTAATCATATTCCATCATATTCACATGATTTTGGAGAGAAATGAGACAGTAGAGGCCTGGAGAGGGGAGCTGTATATGTGTCTGTGCCCAGGTGATGGTTGTTATTGATGCTCATTAATACATCAAGGAAGGCAATTATCTTTGCAATGTAGTTAAATAAAAATTGTGAAAAAAGCTTTGATAAATCATGAACCTCATATCGTGATACGTATCGTATCGTGAGTTGAGTGTATCGTTACATGCCTATATTTGATTGCATTAAACAAAGTTAAACAATGTTAAACTCACTTTGCAGGTTGCTTTGCCACTCGATGTGCCATTCACTTTAAGCATGTGCATACCCTCTATACACGCATGGGGCCCACTTCACTAAGCTGTTTACTCCCATGTGTTGGGTGTGACGAAACTATGACGAAAACTACATGGAAAACACATTTAATTTAAGCTATGGTGACTAACACTATGACTAAATATACTGTCGATTTTGTCAACAAATAAAAACTAGACTAAAATGTTAGGAAGGGACTAGTGGACAAGAGATCCACTATAAGTCATCTGACGCTTTGTTGCATGCTGAAAACAGCAGATCTACAAGCTCACAATGTGTTGCAGCGCGACGCGTTGTGAGCTTGTAGATCGGCTATTTTCATCAAGTGTAAAATCAGCCCTATAACGGCGGCATCAAGGCCCGCCATAATACATTTTAGTCGACTAAATCAACTGTAGATTTAGTCGACAAATATCTTATGATATTTAGTCGACTAAATACAAACTAAACGAAAGCGTTTCAAGAGACTATATGACTAAAACTAAAATAGAACACTGAAGGCAAGCTTTGGTCCCATGCAAGTCTGCATCCGACTTGAGGAAGAGTTATTAGTACGTTATTATTAGAACGTCAGGAACACAGTCAACCTGTGCTCTTTGCTCCAAACGTGAGTCTTGTTCCGTCCCGTGGCGTTCTCCATCTCCCAAAGCCAGATCAAATGTTATTACTAGAGCTGGGACTTGATTAAAAAAATTAATCTAATTAATCAGAGGCTTTGCAATTAATTAATCTAGATTAATCGCATTTTAATCGCATATATTCAACCCGAGAACAGCGAGAAACCTTTTTTTTAAATGTTTTTTGGTATCCCAGTGAATCAATGAATAGTGACTAGGATGCCACTCATTTTCAACATTTTACTGTCATTAATATACCTGTTGTCGAAAAAGTCACCCCATTCTGTGTTGCCTAGAACTGGAGGTCTGAAAAAAATTTGTAACAGTAACAAGTACATCTCAGTGACATCACAAAGCTGTACTTACTTATGGGGTGACTTTTTATTATTTCCAGTTTTCAGTACTAAGTACTAAGCGCCCAGTGAGAAACGTTCCACGGTGAAAAAAAAGGTGCGATTAATTTATCTGTAGTTAATCGCGATTAATTTTTCTGTAGTTAATTAATCTAAATTAATCGCAATTAGTCCCGGCCCTAGTTATTACACATCAATTTCTTTTTTGACAAATAAGCCAGGCTATGTTTTTTTTTTTTTTGTAAAACAAAATCAACATGGCATTTGTCATCATTGCCTGCAGTTTGACAAGTTCCATTTCTGTTTGTACAAATGCATTAATAGCGGGGAACTCACTCGTCACATCCTCTATCTGTGTTGTTTTAAAATGACTCGTGTTAATTAAATCATGACATGACAAGAAAGCATCCATTGGAAACGATGCCCAGCGCTCGGCTCAATTAGTTTTAACTCTTACATTTTTATCCCACGATTTTGTAACCCAGTTTTCTTTTCACCCAGTGCCAATTATCTAATGTAATCCTGGGCGCTACACTTCCTCTGCCAACCTGGGGGGGGGCAGCGGACTGACCTCATGCCTCCTTCTTATGCATGAGGAGTCCAAGCTGCTTCTTTTCACCTGACAGAGGGGAATTTCCCCGGACGTACTGTAGCGCGTGGAAGGGACACGTTATTCCGACCAGTTTCTTTCCCCTCCGTCAGGCGCCCCGGCTGGCCAGGGGGAGGCAGTTTTAGAGACCAGGATTCAATTAGTTTTATTCAACCGTTGTCGTCACACCTTCCTTTGCCCTGCCACGGTTCCAGAATGAGCCCCCAAACTAATGTTTTGCTCTCATACAATACTACTAATAATAGAGTATACTGTATATCACAATGTGCTTTGCACCACTGCTTCAGAAAAGCACATCTCACTTACAGCCGGTCAGCTTCTGTCCCCTCTATTACACACACACATGTGCACGTGTGTGTGTGTGCGTGTGCGTGGCACAAGATAAAAGCGGGCCTTCGACAGCTGCTTAACCCATTTAGGCCTGACGTCGAAATAATTAAAAAAAAGTCTTCTGAAAGAATATATGTTCAAAGATTTGTGCTGCATTTTCACGATTTTTCAAAAATAGCAGACCTACAAGCTCGTAGCGCGCCACTCGGTGGCGCGCTACGAGCTTGTAGATCTGCTATTTTTCAACAGTATGGTTTGTGATGACATGACATTTTGCGGCAGGTCTGTCGGCCACTTAGTTTTAGGTACTGTACGTGTGAGCGGTGTCACTGCTGAACCGCCGAGCGGACAGCCTGGAGGTTAACAGACAGCAAGCCACACAGTAAGCCGGTTGATTGATAAGGATCCAGAAAGGTGGACCCAAAAGCAGGAATAACCCGGATGGGAGAGGTCAAAGGAACAGGACGGTGAGTCTGCAGATTATTCAGCAACTACTAGACAAACTACTGTGAATCATCAAATGGAAGCCATGGAAATAGAATAAGTCACGCAGACAAAAAAAACGGTTCTCGAGTTACGTGGATTACAGACAGATGTACAGCACAGAGACGTGACGCATTTATAGAGCGTCGCAGTCCTGCCCCCTTTCAGAACGACGAGGGCATGAGGAAATCATTCCCCGTTATTTTCTCCCACCCATAGACGTTTCAAAAAGCCTATTTAAAGACCTTTAAAGCCTCGGACAAAGGCAACAGCCGAGTTGACAAATCATAAAAAAATATTGTCATGATTTTGTCAACTCGGCTGTTACAGGTCTTTACGTTTTGAAATGTCTATGGGAAAACGAATGATGAATTATCTTCCGGGTGACTGCGACGGCCTATAGATAGAAGACATCTAGGAGCTCCGAAAGGAAAACGGAGCCATCACTAGATCCACATCAATTTGCTTATGCAAGGAATCGGGGAACTAGTGATGCGATTTCCACACTAACACACCGTGTATTGAAGCACTTAGAGGGAGCTAAAACTTCTCTTCTGCCTTTAACACAATCCATCCAGACATTCTTCTTCATAAGTTATCTGAGATGAAGGTGAATCCAGTTCTGATTACGGTAGATGGCATTTCTCCTTTCTATCTAACAGGCCACAACGGGCGCTCTCTGATAGGGCAGTAAGCAGTACAGGGGCCCCCCAGGGGGCAGTAAGCAGTACAGGGGCCCCCCAGGGGACAGTTAGTTCCTCCCTTTTGTTTACCCTATACACTAATGACTGTGTCAGCTCACAGCCCAATCAGCGTGTAGTCAAGTTCTCTGACGACACTGTTATCCTTAGTCTACTCACAAGTGAAGGTAACACCAGTAGCCATACAACTGGAGTGGACAGGTCTGTAACCTGGTGTGATGAACATCACTTACAAGTCAATGTAAGGAAAACTGAGGAGATTGTAGTGGATCCCAGGTCTATAGGTGACCACACCACCATCACCATACATGGTCATGACATCAAACAGGTCACATCCTACAAATATCTAGGAGTACACATTGATTGTGATATAAGCCGGCACTCCCATGTGACAAGTATATATGTGTGCAAAAGTACACCAACGCCTTCATTTTTCTACGTAGGCTCAGACCTTTTGGTAGAAACATAACGCTGATCTTCTATAGAGCTAGCATAGAGTAAATTCTAAGGTATGGTATCACCAGTTGGTTTGGAAACCTAACTGTAAAATACAAATCTGAGATCCTTAGATTAGCCAAAATGGCAGCGAAGATCATGGGTAAGTCTACACCTCCGATCACCCCCCAGGTCATCTTTGAGCAGGCCACCATTGGACAGGTTAAGAAAATTGTATCTGACCCCTCCCATGTTCTATACCCTGAGTATCGGCTAATGCCATCAGGTAGGAGATACGAGGTCCATGCGTGCAAATACAATAGGTACAAGCATTCCTTTGTCCCTCTGTCAATCACACTCCTAAACAGAGTCCTTACAGAGGGCAGACAGGGTAGGGGTCGAAGGTTATGAGGTGATGTTCTTAATTCCTCTTCTGCACTAGGTATGTGGGGTGTGGTTTTTTAATGTTGTACGTGTCACTGTGTGCATTGTTGTCTTGTATTGTGTACCGTCTTGTATTGTATTGTATCTGTATGCTGCAGGAAGGGTCCTTGGGGGTCCAAGACAAAATGTCTCTCTCGGGAGACAAAAATAAAGAAACCTTGAACCTTGATAGATATATAGGATAGGACCCCATACCTTCTCCTGCGCCGCCTCCCCCTCCTTGTGCTGGCTCCTCTCCAGGTCGGCGCGGTAGCGCTCCATCTCGCCGCGGAGGCGTGCCAGAGAGGCCTCCAGGTCCCGGGCGGCCCGCTGCCTCTCGTCCTCGCGGAGAGCGGTCGCCTCTGCCAGCTGGCCCTGGGCGGCGCGGAGCTCCTCGCGCACCGCCGCCACCTGCTTCTCCAGCTCTGAGATGGTCTGGAAGAGAGATGGAGAGAGAGAGGAGAGGATGTTACACCCCCCGAAAACCTGCTTCTCCAGCTCCGAGATGGTCTGGAAGAGAGATGGAGATAGAGGAGAGTATGTTACACCCCCCGAAAACCTGCTTCTCCAGCTCCGAGATGGTCTGGAAGAGAGATGGAGAGAGAGAGGATATTACACCCCCCCGAAAACCTGCTTCTCCGGCTCCGAGATGGTCTGGAAGAGAGAGAGGAGAGGAGAGAGGATGTTACACCCCCCCGAAAACCTGCTTCTCCGGCTCCGAGATGGTCTGGAAGAGAGAGAGGAGAGGAGAGAGGATGTTACACCCCCCGAAAACCTGCTTCTCCGGCTCCGAGATGGTCTGGAAGAGAGAGAGGAGAGGAGAGAGGATGTTACACCCCCGCCACCTGCTTCTCGTTAAGATAGTTAAAACGTTAACTATCTTAACCACTTAAAACACTCTAGTTTTCTGGGAGAAAAAAACCTCAAATATTTATTCAAAAATCTCACACGTATGAAGTGAGGGGCGCTCTTATCATCATCATGACATAACATGTCTCCATTCATTGTCAATGGGAAATTAATGTTTGTGCCGGACAGAGACGCAGATTTGCTCGTCCACATATGACATTATGTAAATCTCTCCATTCATTGTCGATGGGAATTTAATGTTTGTGTAAGACGAAAATCTACACTAATAGCTGAATATAGAGCCCCTCAAAAAATGACAAAACAAAATGATGTTGCTATATATACTGTACATAGCAACAACAACCACAAATGGGTTCCCGTCTTGAAAAAAAAGGGGTTCCCGCCGATAAAACCCTCTAATTGTAGAGAACCAAACTATTTTTTCATCTACACCATATCTCTTCATCAAACATAGCTGATCTACGAGCTCAAACCGTGTGTGTAGATCAGCTATTTCTGGCGAGTGTTCCCCCCAGAATAGGCATTCTGGGGTTCAAGTGGTCCGTTAACCCATTCTGACCTGAGATCAGATTCTATAAACGTCTTCTACATCCTGACAGTTTTCTGATAAAGCTATGTTTCTATGTCAGTCGTTCTTCGATTTTTCAAAAAAAAAAAAAAATCAATAGCTAAAGCATAACATGATGCTAACACCAAAATGGGTTCCCGTTTAGAATGGGTTAAAGACTACTAATAATTGTGTATATTTGTGCAATGTCCACAAAGAGTGATACATACAGACAGAGCAATAACCTTCACACATTGGACAAACCGCTGCTCTTCTTGAGAAAAATGCTGCTTTTACGTCTCAAAGGCTTTAGTAAAATGCAAAACTCTGAAATATTGCTGGCATTTGTTTCAAACGTTTATCCTAAGCTAACCTTGGATGTATGTAACTATTTCTGACGGCAAATTAAGCACAATTCTTATGTTTTTGTAAGATAGTTTTCTCTAAGTTGCAATGCGACACGGCGCTGTTTACACATTTCTTTATTTCCCAATTAAAATGTACTTGTTTCGTTTTGATCGTTTTGTTCCACTCTTGCTTTGGCAACGTCGGCGCATGTTTTCTCATGCCAATGAAGACACTTTGAATTGAATTGAATTGAATCAAATTCACTTGAAGGAGAGAGAAAAGAGACAGGAGAATAACAAATAGTTAATGCAGGATACAGCAGAAAAGAGAAAAGTCAACTCCGTGTTTGAAAACTGGAGCCCATTAAATTAAATTAAATGGTTCTGTGGCTTGATTCCAGGGACAGGGAATCTTTGTTAACTTCATTCTGTTACAATTTAGCCGTCACTGCCAGTAAAAAAAATAAAGAAAAAAAACAGAACAACAACATGTAGTAAAGAAGCGTAAACAGTGGGTATTATAATGAGTGGATATTACTTTAATAACAGAGTTCCATGGCTATACACACCAGTGACAGCATCTGCTTCCACAAACAAACAAGATGCTGGCGGTATGCAGCAGCGGTACGGTACGGTACGGTACGGATAATGAGACCGGAGGACAGGCTGGCAGACATGAGGAGACGTTTATTTGACCCTGGGAAAGGAACCACACTCTCTCGTCTCTCCGTCAAAACCTCTTCTTTTTTTGTTTTAACAGAACATTATCTGAGAGTGGGCGGGCAGTGGTGGGGGGGAAGCTGGTAAGGGACCCAGTCCATATAGTCTCCAGACCGCAGAAGGGGTTATTCAGATTCAGAAACCCCCTGAGCGCTCCCCCCAGGATGCCAACTGTGTCCCAGGCACAGCCCTGCCAACCTCAGCCTGGCTGCCGTGCCCTCAGCAGCCCTCTCTCTCTCTCTCTCTTTCTCTGTGAGAGGGGGGTGAGTCACGCTGGCGGAGGCGGGCCGAGGCCCACATCAAAGCGGGGACATTCCACTAAGGTCTGGTTTAATGGGAGAAATTAGTGCAAATCAAAAGGTCAGGGCCAGAGGAGGCTAAACTAACCTAACGGGCGGGCGGGCGGGCGCTGCTGCCATGGCTCTGATGCCACGGCTCCTCGTCAGGACAGCTGGGGACATACAACGGACACACAGCGAGACGCTCACTGAGGAAAGACTATAGATTGAGTTAGAGAGAGATACTATGGGGGGCGGCATATTGTTCTATTTCACCAAGTGTGAGAATTGTTTTTTTGAACATGCTCTCTCTCTCCCATGTGTTTATATCTGTGCGTGTGTCAGAGTGTGTGGGGGCTGCAGAGATGGACTGACCCCTCTTGCTGACCTCTCTCTCTCTCTCTCTGCTCTTTGAAGTCTCTCGGCCTTGACTTTGCCCAGAAGAAGCTCTTTGATAGCCCCTTCCAGAGAGTGACCACATTACATAGTGGGAATGCTAATGGCCGCCATGCGCCCCCGTCATCCACCAAACACCATGCGTCAGTCAACGGGACGGGCTGACAGGGAAGGGCCACTATACAGCGGGCCCCCGCTTTAGTAAATAATGTCAACGTCTTTTGTCTTTGACATGAAAAAGTATACAAAGAAATGTACGGTATATACTTGAGTAAATATTATATTGTTTTTAGTGAATCTTGGACCGGGCCCCCCTCTCCCTCTTCCCCCCCCCCCCCCCCCCTCCCCCCCCTCTCTCTCTCTCCCTCTCCCTCTCTGGGTATGATGATGAATGTTTATGGAAGCCACAGAGGGGAAATGGCCTGAAATATGACTCACAATACAAAGGGTTTTTTTTTTTTTTAAATGAACTAATAACAACCCACTCCATGACATGTCATTCTCCCCCCACTCTGCTTTTGAAGTGCCATTAGGAGGCAGGAATATCGTTTCCCACGACCAGACTAAGAGAGCCGTTAAATTGGAAACATTGCACGAGCCGGGCCGGGCCGGGCCGAGCCGGGCCGGGCCGAGCCATGCATGTCCTGGACATGAGAGAGGGAACTGGCCTCGTGTGGGTGTTGAAGACAATCAGATTGATCCCATTCTGACCTGAGATCAGATTCTATAAACGTCTTCTAAATCCTGACAGTTTTCTGAAAAAGCTATGTTTCTATGTCACTCGTTCTTCGATTTTTCAAAAATAGCAGACCTACAAGCTCGTATCGCGCCACTCGGTGGTGCGATATGAGCTTGTAGATCTGCTATTTTTAAATAGCTAAAGCATAACATGATGGTAAATGGTAAATGGTGCATTTATATAGCGCCTTTATCCAAGGCGCTTTACATAGATTGTGCATTACATTCACCCATTCATACACTGATTGCGGCGGAAGCCATGCAAGGTACCAACCAGCACATCAGGAGCAATTTGGGGTTCAGAGTCTTGCCCAAGGACACTTCGACATGTAGACAGGAGGAGCCGGGATTCGAACCGCCGACCCATGGATCATTGGACGACCTGCTCTACCTCCTGAGCCACAGTCGCCCCATGCTGATGCTGATGCTGATGCTAACACCAAAATGGGTTCCCGTTCAGAATGGGTTAGAGGACGCTGACCACAATATCATTTATTAATATGTTTAGTCTTTACAGATTTTTCTCCCCAATGTAGTCGTAATACTATACCAATCGATTCCTCCCACGTGTGTGTGTGTGTGTGTGTTGTCACTGATATACTGCTCCTATAGAGGCTATGCGCATGCATGAAGTGAATGGCAAATCGAGTGGCAAAGTGACAGGTAAAGTGAGTTCAACATTGCTTAATGTCGTTTAAGGTAATTAAATAGGACTTTTCTGTTTTGATGAATGGGCTGTCAAGGGCAGAAAGTAGTTTTTTGCCACTTAGTAGGCATTCCTGCATTACTTCCTGGTTTGATGATGATGTCACGCGCATACCCTCAATTTGTTTACATTCCTCATAGCAACAGCGTTCAATGGGAGTTGCTGACTCCTATGTGACTTAGATAGCATGTAGACATAGCACCATGTATTATATGCACAGTTTCATTACATCAATGTATTCCACTGTTATGTTCGTAGCTTACGCATGATTGATGATAACTAGTCTGTATATATAATGTATTGCCATGTTTTGTTCTTGCTTAATGTAAGTCGCTCTTGGATTGAGAGCGTCTGCTAAATGCCTATAAATATTGTGAAATTGCAAATTGCTGACAGATTACGCTGTGGAGCTCTGAATCTGTGTGTTCAGAGATCACAGTGCACGTGGCGTGAACATTAACCCGTTTTGGGCGGGAAACCCCTTTTGGTTTTTTAAGCATCATGTTACACTTTGGCTATTGAAAAAGATTGCATATCTACAAGCTTGTAGATCTGCTATTTTCGAAAAAGATCGTTAAAATGTGGCGCAAAATCATTGAATATATATTCTTTCACAGCGAACGTTTTGTAACTCAAATATTTGCTTCGTGAAACGACATATTTTCAGATGTGGGTCGGGGGCCACAATTACATATAGTTTCTGTGGGTCATTGAAATGAAATATTAATGAATAGCGCTTCTTGTCTTATTGTTATATAAGGAGGTATATGTTTTCCAAAAAGTGTACAGTATTTGTTAAAATGTTGTTTTTATGTGGGCACACCCACCAGTTCATTAAGTATGCCTGGTTTGCCTGGTTGGTGGTGATGGGTGGTGATCCACCTGAACTGAAGCCGCACCCACAGCTGTAGTTGTATGATAAAGGGGGAGGGGTTAGGGGAGGGGCTGATAGTGTGATGTCACTATATTACTGTTTACTTCATCGGCCCGTTTGACTGTCAAGGGTTCATCCTCCAGGAAGAAACCCTAAATACAAAGTGAATACACCCATTGCACATAAAAACGACTCCAGGGTGTCTAATGAAGTACTGTCACCTCATAGACACATGGAAAACTCCATCTTTAAGCCCAAGTTATACTGCAGTCACACACCGGAAATGGCCGATCTACAAGCTCGCGGTCGTGTGGTTGCTGTGTCACCGGCACACAAGTACATAACAGGCATTATCCATCTCTAAAGTGGATACAAATGTGTGTGTGTGTGTGTGTGTGAGTGTGTGTGTGTGTGTGTGTGTGTGTGTGTGTGTGTGTGTGTGTGTGCGTGCGCACACCGGTGATTAAATACAAATACATCCACGAATCCATCAGATGTATGCGCATATTAAATGAGTCGACAGCTTCAATGAACACGCTGTATGTATGTACTGTATGCAGTACTACTCCACACAACGTTCCACTGTGGGAATTATACCATCATCTGCTCTTAACAACTGTAACTGAAAATATTTATACTGTATATGAATCAAGCGGGTCCACTTCAGATTCTCCGACACGTACACAAAACAATCAGATGAGCCCGCTGACGTCTCTCTCTCTCTCAACGGGACAGACTCACAGTGTTTGCTATTGGACGTCGGAGACGAGATGAGACGGCGCCCCGTTTGACGATGATACCACATCATATCTCGGGGACGGTTTGGTTTTGGTACGTTGACAACAACACAGGGACACATGCAATCAACAAGAACGCTTTCGGTTCTTTAAAGCTGTCCGCCTTGTTCCCATCATCATCATCATCATCATCGGACATCATGTCGGCTTTGACTCAGCCTGTCATCGCCCCAACTCCCCCCTAACCCCCCCCCCCCCCCCCCCCCTTCATTTGACTTGTCTTAATCACTTACTGAGGGAGAGAGGAGCTCTTTGAAAGGCTTTGACAAGCATCGTCATATTCAGTCCCGTCACGAGCAGGAGAAGAAAAAAAAGAAGACCTCTCTCCAGAGTCTGATTATCTGCCATGCCGTTTGAAGTCCACATGCTTCACATGCGTACATTTCTTTAGAAAATAGACACAATTTAAAGGAAATAAAGAACAAATAAACCAGCCAAAAAAAAAAGAAAAAACCGTGAGATGATGTCAATACAAAGGGCCTCATAGAACAATCAAACATTTCTGTTGGTTCGTGGAAAAATAAATAAAATAAAACACAAACAAAAAAAACAAAGGGAGGCTAAATTAATTCATAATGCGGGCCCTATAACTTTGTTGAAGTGAAGCTCAATATAAATAAACTCGGTATAACAATGCCAAATGCAGCCTCTCAGCGGAGCGGAGAGGAGAACAATAGCATTTTGTGAGAAGCAGACTCTAATGATCTAATGCAATCAACCTCCATAGCGTCGGCTATGCAAACTCGTGTCCTCTGAAGACAACAAAGATGCATTGTGAGGCATGGAAACCCAGAAGACACCACGTTTTGTCTCCTTTTTGAATAACAACGAGAACTAAAGTGAAACATACAGTACTAATTCACGTGTTCTGGATGCGTTTTTCCCTTATTGCTACAGTATACGGCTGTGTTTCAGGCTGGATTCTCAGAACCTATAACGTTTAGTAATTGCTTTAAAGTGACTGCCGTTCTTGGGACCCTCAGGTGACACAGCACCACCACCGCCAGAGTCTGTGGCTTTGAAGAAGTTGCTGCTTGTACTTCATCATATCGTCTGTAGTTGGTACAATACATGTACAGTTCATGGTACTGTAAATAGCATTAAATGGACACTTCACCCTTTTTTGCAAACATACGTGTTGATGACGTTTAAAGTATTTAGAACACTTTCCTGGGGGTCTTATCTGTGTAATATGTGGTTTCTACATATTTTAGATTTTAGCAGTGTCCATGTTGTCACAGACACTGGGCTCACTTCCTTCCTGGACCACAATTCCCATAATGCACTGCACTGCTCCTCCTTGTGGATAGGGGGGGAGGGCTGTCTTACTGGGACAACATGTAGTCCAGGAAGCTAGTGAGACCAGTGTCCGTGGCATCATGGACACTGCTTAAATCTAAAATATGTAAACCACCATATTACACACATAAAGACCCCCAGGAGAGTGTTCTAAATCTTCTAAACGTCATTAACGTATATTATTTTTGCAAAAGTGTACATTATAGCTATATGGGCGCTGGGGGGGGGGCTTGGTTCTCTTCCGCAAACAGTGAATGATCCGAGGAGTGACACAGAAGATTACACACCGAAATCCCGTGCGTGATCACACCTTTTTCCAAATTATTCTAAACTAAAGTGAAAGTAGTTTAGAATAATACTAGGCTTTATTAAAAAAAAATGTTAACGTTAACAAGACACATTTAACTGCATAACTGGGAAACGGAGCATGGCCATGGCACGTTTAAAAAAAAAAAAAAAACTTTTAAAGACTACTACGTCTTTTCAGACGATCGGTGAGTGGATCGCTGCGAGAACCACATTCTTATAGGTCTTCAAAAGGTTAGTACAAACCGCTGGCAGCTGGTAGTTATACTGTAGACCCAACTGGCGGACCACCTCTTTGCGGACCACCCAAAAAAATTAAAAAAAAATTAAAAAAATAAAATATATATATATTTTTTAAGTTAATAATATAAATAACATCAGATGGTACATTTCTCATGTGAAATTGCTGCAAAGGCCCCCAAAATGTCCCCCAAGGGCCCCCAAAATTCTGGCGCGCGCTATGCGCGCGCACAGTGTGGCCTGCCAGGGCGTATAACTCCCGGCCTGATTTGGAGTTCCACTCCGGGCCTGCACTCTGCACCCCATTATTGGTTGGGTGGAAGGCGATCTGATTTGTATAAGCTTGGCTTGACCATACTAAACGGGCATAGAGCCCCGCTCTCCGATGGGCGCCGCGCATGGGACCGGACCTTGGTCTTATTCAAAAAAATATTTGTGGACCTTCATCATTTCTAGTTGAGGACCCCTGCTGTAGACGGACGATGGTTTAACCCCCAAGGCTTCTAAATCCTAATAGTTTTCTGATAAACCCATGTTTCTGTCAGTTGTGCTCAACCTTTTTCATGTCAAGGACCCCTAGAATTATCTCTATTGGGCCACGGACCCCCATCTAAAAATATGTAGTTCCAGGGACCCCACCAGAAGCAAATATTTTAGTTAAAAATGTTCGCTCTGAAAGAATATATATTCAAAGATTCGCACCACATTTTCACGACTTAAAAAAAAATAGCAGACCTATACAAGCTCGTAGCGCGCCACTACGAGCTTGTATATCTGCTATTTTTCAATAGCTAAAGTACAACGTAACGCTTAAAACACCAAAAGGGGTTTAGCGTTAGTTTCATTGATCCGAGCCAGAACACAGACATGCTCTGGGGAGTGCACGCGGCCCACCCATCTGACCGCTCAACACAGCGGCTGCGTTGAGTGCAGGCGCGCTCAGCGCTGCATTCACACATGGTGTGAGATAGCCACGATGAAAAGGGTTGGCCTTGGAAGACAAAAGAGGCCCTTGTGCTGCTGTGTCCTCAACAGATGGATCCTCAGGACCCTCGTTTCAAAGTGGCGGTCTGCGAGGCCAATAGGCCTGCAGCCGGACAATAACAAACCCTGACGCACGGAGGGGTCCTGCATGTGGCGTGAGCTTCTGAGCCGCTTCCTTCCAAAACGCCACGACTCATTGGTTCCCCGGCCTTCCCCAAACACCAGAGCAAGAGCCAGGAATGCTCTTTATTAGTGTCCTCCGACCACATCAAGGGGGACGGCGTGGGCCATTACTCATCCTCCAGAGTGCAAGAACGGACATCTGCAGAAAACCTTGAGACGGCACTAGTCCGAGGCCGAGCCACTGACTGTCCCTCTACGGTCTATGCGTTCCAGGGAGAGAACACGAGTATATTTAATAAGTAGCCTATGAACTTAAGTATTCATAGGCTACTGAAATGTAGAAATACTCAAAAGTAATGGCATCAAAATATACTCATTGTGCAGAATTTATAAATCACAGCCGTGTGAACCGAGTGTTGCAACTCCCCTCTCTCTCTCCCCCACCTCTCTCTCTCTCTCTCTCTCTCTCTCTCTCTCCCCCACCTCTCTCTCTCTCTCTCTCTCTCTCTCTCTCATTAGCAGGAAACAGCGCCCCTACTGGTACTCATTATACTGGTGCTCATTAATGAACACATAGGTGAACACGGACATTCACGGGAACACTAAATACTTCCTTAATGTAAACGAAGTCCACACCCACAACACCAGAGGGAGTGCAACAAACCATGTACAACCCAGATTTGGCACAAACAAGGGACTAAATTATTTTCGCTCCTATGCCACCAAAATGTGGAACGCCCTACCAACAGTCATTAAGACATGTGAATCCCTTGACTCCTTCAAAACCGCTCTCAAAGGGCACCTACGGACGGCTGCAATTCAAAACTGGCCTCTGTCAAATCTGAATCCCCCCCCCCCATTCCCCCTCACTGTATATGTATCCTTTCCCTTTTTGCTTCCTATATGATGTATTCCTGCTCTGTACTTTAGCTACATAGAAATGTCTATTTGTATGTCTCTGAATGTTTTGATGAATTGAACAATGTGGACCCTGTCGTCCACTCACAGTTAACAGTCTTTGTATTGAGTTTGTGCTTGAAATGTACTGTAATTCTACACTGTTAATAAATATTTCAATCAATCAAAAAACTGACATTGCTGTTCCTTGGAGTGGTTGCACCACTCAAAAATTACTTTTGAAAATAGCAAATCTACATGCATATCTCACAATGTGTAATATCGCAACACATTGTGTGTGAGCTTGTATTGCTTGTTACAAATGGCCGAATACGCGGCCAAATACATACAAACGTGGGGGTTTTGAGAACCGCTGTATCATACACACACATGGCTCTGTATAGGATGGCTTGAAAAGCACCCACTCTCTCCCATGCTCTCTCTCTCTCTCTCTCCCGGGAGAAACCATGAGAGAGAGCAAAGTCCAAGTCGAGTGAAGTGGTTTAAAGGATGCGCTCTGTGTCTTCTCCAATGTGTCGACACAATAACCCAGCTGCTATCCCTTTGCTGTTCTTCGGACCACTTGCAACCTGGCACGTCATCACAGGCTCAACGCGTTCAGAAATAGTGAAAATTGCACGTCTGCGACAAAGCGAGGTGGGCAGACTAGATTTGTTTCGTTTCGGGATTCTTCAATAACCCCAAAAGAAGGCGGTTGCATATGTTTTTCTTTTAGTCTCCGCGTCCATAACAGAGTTTGGCACTAGAGCTGTTCAGTGTGTGTGTGTGGCCCGCTTTGATGTCTGTATAGAACAGCGTTTCTCAAAGTTGGCCGCCCCGCGAACACAAGTCCACGTGTGCCACGGAATAATAGTTTAACACTTACTGTAAGGCCTTATCAGGCAGGCAGCGAGTGACAGCGGCGTTCTCGCCCTGGATCAGCGACGCATGTGCTCATGATGAGCTCGTGAACGCACCCGTGGAACTATACTGTACTCAACTTCTATGTGTGTCACATGCCTCTCATTGAGAATGAATTGCATCCGTCTGAAAAGGCCTCTAGCCCATTCTGACCTGAGATCAGATTCATACGAGGTTTCCACTGGAGAAAACACTGGTCTGATTAACCCATTCTGACCTGAGATCAGATTCTAAAAATGTCAGTCGTTCTTCGATTTAAAAAAAAATAGCAGACCTACAAGCTCGTATCGCGCCACTCGGTGGCGCGATATGAGCTTGTAGGTCTGCTATTTTTCAATAGCTAAAGCATAACATGATGCTAACACCAAAATGGGTGCCCGATCAGAATGGGCTAGAACCTCTATGCTTGGTATAACGGGCCTGCAGAGTTTGCACAGAGTTTACAACTTGTCGAGTTATTTGTCGACACCGAATATCTTTGCCCAAAAAAATAAATAGCCGATCTTCTACGAGCTCACAGCTGCGCGAATCTTCCCTCCAGAATAGGGGATGCTCGAGGTCCAAGTGGTCAAATGTAAATTGTAAAGTAATTGATTTCAATCTGTTCTAATGGAAAACGGCCGGACACAATGTTTTTGTCGCGATATACTATATAGGGGGGGAAATGTCTACATACTGTAATATGTGGCAATGTGCTCAAAAAAAAAAAAAAAAAAAAAAAAAACTTTTCTTTTTTTCCCTAATTTGTAGTGTGTGGACCATGCGGTAACATTGATCAAATCTTGATAAAAAACGCTTCTACTATATTATTTAGGCCCCCCACAATCTAAAGCTATGTTTCTATGTCAGTGGTTCTTCGATAAAAAATAAATAGCAGACCTACAAGCTCGTAGCGCGCCACTCGGTGGCACGCTATGAGCTTGTAGATCTGCTATTTTTTTTTCAATAGCTAAAGGGGTTCCCTGCTCATGACACATATAGCCGGGTAGAGTTCCTCTCTCTCTCTCTACCCATCAAGCCACTCCCAGGAGTTCTTGCCAGCCGTTGTGTGACAGACACACAGCGTTCTTTCTCAAGGAGGGTATAAACAGCTTTGGTGACGCAAAGAAAGTATACGTTTAATAATGAAGTGGCTTTACTTCAATGTGGAACAGGAAAATACCACAAGTCATCTTTAATATATATATATATATATATATATATATATATATACATAATGGCTGCTGCGGGTTGGTGTGTCAGCTTCCTGCGCGCATGCACACACACACACACACACACACACACACACACACACACACACACACAGACACACACACTCGCATCAACGCGTCAAAGCCCCGAGAGCTTTCTAGATCCCGTTCGTCAGCGCGTATATATACCGTCTTTCCTTCGGGGCCCGGGGGGTGAAAAAAAAACGTGTGAAGTCGACATGCTAACATAAGGCGGCCGGGTGTGATCACATGTGCTCCGAATGCAAGCACTGTGAGCAAACAGGAAGCGCAGAATGTCACATCGATGTTGTGTTTGCGTGCGTGCGTGTGTGTGCGTGTGTGCGTGTGCGTGTGTGTGCGTGTGGGCGTGTGTGTGTGGTTGTTTTTTCCAGAGATCTGGCGTTTGTCTGGCTGCACGTCGCTGCACGTTGAGACGGAAACCACACTGGATGTGTTTTATATACACGTATATTAAGCGTTACATGATCTGGTGTACAGTGTGATGGAAGCATAGAAATATTAAAACGACAAACTTTTCTATCATTTTTTTGGCATCAGGACCAAAATGTTTGGAGCGTGTGGTGACTCCAGAATGAAATAAATAGAAACACACCGTCATCATCATAGAGCCAGTATTAAAAGAAAGGGGGACTTCTTACTTTCCACTCCATAGTGAAAATGGCTGATCTACAAGCTCACAATGCCTCATGAGGGGCGGCGGTGGCTCAGGGGGTAGAGTGGCCGGATGGCAACCGCAAGGTTGCCAGTGTCGAACCACGGCTCCCCCCAGAGTTAAATGTCAAAGTGTCCTTGATCAAGGAGACACTGAACCCCTAATTGCTCCCGATGTGCTGGTTGGTGCCGTGCATGGTTTCCTCCGCCATCGGTGTGTGAATGTGTGTGTGTGAAAGGGTGAATGCAATGAACAATCTATGTGCATTGGATAAAGGCGCTATATAAATGCACCATTTACCATTCATGATGTGATATGTTGTTAGCTTGTGTATAATGTGCCATTCGCATATTTTGTTTTCTGTAAATGTAAGCTGGGAGATCAGCCATTGTCACTGAAAGTTTACCCCAGCTAATGTAGCCTTTTTCAGGCGTTGACACTAAGGGTTGCCCATCTGCCCCTGGCAGGTAGATATGTGACCAGATTTGACTGAGAGCCTGCCATCTCACAAATTGCAGCTTTTCACCAGAGGAGAAAACCTTTTATTTATTTATTTTTCCAAAATGAGTTAAAGGACCACTTCACCACTTTTCAACCTATACTTCATATAATAGGTCCTCACTAATAATCATGAAGAAATGGCGCAATTCTTTTCTACTTGCTCTGTGTCTCATAGGAGGGCTGTGGGCAGTTAAAAAAAGTCTTCCAGTGACATCATCGATGGGGATTAGAAGCTAATAGAAACTGCAGGCTTTCTAGTCCTGGAAAGTTGCAATGCGAAAATGGAAGCCATTGTTCTCACGATATCTAAAATAAATTGTAAAAGGATCTTGTTTAAATAATCTGCCTAATGATGATGTCACTGGAAGACGGTTTCTAAACTGCCCACAACCCTCCTATGAGACACAGACTGAGTGGAAAGAAATCGTGCCATTTTATCATGATTATTAGTGAGGACCTATTATATGAAGATAGGTTGAAAAGTGGTGAAGTGGCCCTTTAATAGCACAGGCAGACTCTTCCCATACTAGAGCATGTCTGAAATAAGTGTCAGAGCTGAAATCAACATGTAAGAGATAGATGCTTAAACATGTAGCTAAAGGTGTAATGTTAAGAGACCACAGAAGAGAACCTTTCAAGCCTGTTTTCGCTGTTTTCTGCAAAACATTACTCTATAAAGTCATATCTCCAAAACTGGTGGGCCGTCAAACTGAACATCCACTATGTCAATTTGAATCTACGATCCCCTGCTTTCATACGACATGGGAAAACGAAAATGACCTAGGCCGACCGGGCAAGTGCTCGTTTGAGAGGGGACAGAACCGTCTATAAACATGATATATCTGTCTAAACACCTGAACGTGGCCAGAGCACTCTGTGGAATGTAAAATACTGTTTACCTATAATGTGCTCTTTTCACCAGTGGTATTTTCGTCGACTAAAACTGAGACGAAAAATGTTCGTCGACTACCTTTTTTTCCACTGATGAAAACTAAATGGAAACTAAATGAAAACTAAGCTAGCAACTGAGACTAAATATACTGACAATTCTGTGAACAAATAAAAACTAGACTAAAATGTTAGGAAGGGACTAGTGGACAAGAGATCCAGTATAAGTAATTTTACAATCATTGAATGTTGAAAATAGCCGATTTGCAAGCCCACAACACGCTGCCAAGTGTTGTGGGCTTGTAGATCGACTATTTACAGCAAGTGAAAAAAAACAGTCGGCATCAAGGCCCAGCAAAATACATTTTAGTCGACTAAATCAACTGTAGATTTAGTCGACCAAAACTAGACTAACACTAAAACATCCCAGGTGACTGAAATGTGACTAAAACTAAATTCAAAAGACAATGACTAAAACTAAAATCAAAATTTGCTACCAAAAACAACACTGGTTTTCACTGTTGCTATACTTATAAAATATCAAATATCAAGTGTGAACCCATAGTCATATTCGTAGGTATTTGGCATATAACTTGAAGTAAAAAAATATAAATAATACAAATTGAACGGTAAATGAATTTGATAAGTAGTACATGACCTGTACTTGCCCGATGGGCAAGTGCCTCTGAGACCTTAATGTCAGCCCCTGAGGACGCTAAAGTATGTAGAGTATAGTCTATGGTTATCTTTGGGGATTTAAAAAAAAGAATAATTATATCAATTATCGAAACAAGAAAATCACAATCCAATATTAGTTTCCGCTCATGGCGGCTGAGTCCCCTCATAGCTCTCCGGGACACCATTCTGTGCCCGTCACAGAACCACTCGGTTCTGTTGTCCTGGGGGAGAGAAACAAAACAAGGAGAGCGGCATCGGTCTCGTTCGTATACGGACCCCCCTCCCTCATGTCTACAGCTATAGGAGGAGGGTCTCTCCATGCCGACAAGGTCCATTTGGGCAGGAAGGTTTTGAGGAGTCAAACCCACGCGCCCCGCGGTCGTATGGGGGGGCTTCTGCTGTGCTGTGGAGTCAAACCCAGGCGCCCCGCGGTGGAGGGGGCTGCCGTGGCAAAGGGCTTCCCACAGAGCTCACATGTAGTGCTGGCTATGAGGACATATAGCGTCTGTCCTGGGAGGTGTCAGGGACTTCCATCAGTGTCAAGACACTCCTTACGGGGGGGGGGGGGGGGGCTGTTCATGCTGTATTAAAGTGCCTAACACTGCAGAGAGGGAGGGATGGCTGCCTGCAGTGAGAGGCGAATGCCAAGCAGAGGCGCTCTACACACATGCGGCGGCGAGGAGTGTATACGGGGATCTCTACAGCGGGGCAGGGGGTACAGGGAGCTTTGCGCTGAGTACCGGGGCAAAAAAATAAAAACGAAAATAATAAAAGAGAGATGTATACTCCTTAATCTGGCTACCTGTGTTTTTCGCATTTTAGTTTTTTTTTTTTTTTTTACCTTCAGCGCGAAATCCCTAAACCCCCAAAATTTTTAGTTTCGTTTATCGCATTTATGACATCTCCGTCTAATCTCCACGTCACTTTTTTCTTTCGTTCTTTTTCCCCGCGCTAAAACGATAATTGTTTTCCTCAAAAAAAGACAAAACATTTATAAATACTATAAAAAAGGACTCTAGTACAGACACTATAACATCCAAATATCGATATCTACTTACCAGTATATAAAAAAAGGTTAATTAAAAATATTAATAATGAAATGAAACAACCCACT